>NC_000067.6:20850618-21150618 GCF_000001635.26 Mus musculus
AGTTTTAATGTTTAAGGGTGTATATTTGGAGTTCCAATCCACTCTAGTAAAATTTCAAATCTTTAATTTTCTGCCAGTTACAAAAGACAAAACACTTCCTTGTTGCTGTTTCAGGAGGCACCTGGGTCACCAAAGCCAAAGGAAGAGAGCTGAAGAGTGGTTGTCAGACATGAAGGAAGGGGCATGGGGGGGGGTTATGACTTAGTGAATGTAGAGATTGATGAGGTTCATTTTTTTAAAAAAGGGTTTCAAATTTTAATACATACCAGTATAATATGGAAGACCCAACAAAAGAAGAAAGCTAGTCTCCAGGTTAGGTTTCCTGATAGGTTCTGAAACCAGGCTGTAGCCGCAGGAAGGATGTGCTGAAGACTACTTTCAGAAACCATACCTTGAGGAAGGTGGACTGGGATGAACTGGCAACAAAGCTTTGGCCAGGTCTACGAACTCTGGGCCAAAGATGGCTCTTTAGAACTGTGTTCAACAATGGGAAAGGGAGCAGAAAGGTGTATGATAGCACCAGATAGGCACTGGATGTGAGCTGCCTTATGGGTACAATTGTGGGCAGCTCATGTCCCTTGACTGACAGCCAGTCTTTGGGTGGAGCTAAGTTAGTAGGTTGTGGCCAACAACTCTGCTGTAGTAGGCTGGTCAGAACCCTTGCCTTGAATAGGATGTGGGCAGTTTCCACTGTCCTCCAAACTGTATTTAGATGCCTGTATTATGCAAAAATCTATATATACTTGGGTCCAAACCTAGAATGCTCTAACTAATGATTTATTCATTACTCTGCCATTAATATATAGTATTGTGCTAAAAATTGTAACCATAGTGATGGGAATATAACCAGAGGTAAAAGTTCTTGCTTATGATGTGTAAGGCCATGAAGTCAATCTCTAGTACCACACAACAACAACAACAACAACAATAACAAATGTGATAATAAAACCCTAATTTTTCTTTGGTATTTTCTTTTGGTATTTTTCATCCCTGGTATACTAATATCTGGTTTTCTGCACACCTTTTTTGTATGAGACAGGATGTTATGTATCTTATGATGGCCTCAAACTCACCATGTGCAGATAATTTAGAACTTCTATCCTCCTGCCTCCACCTCCCAAGGGCTGGGATTACAGGTGTATAGCCCCATGGTCAGCCAGTGTCTGAGACACTGGAGACACATGCAGGACTTCACACATGCTAAACAAGAAGTTCCCCAGCTGTGCTATGTCTCCAGCCCTGCATGGTCTTATAGTATGTGTTAATCATACTCTTACAGTATGCTTTAATACATTCTGTGTCAAGATCTTTGTCATTTACTTTACATTTTTTTATGGTCATTTTTATTTAGTCTTCTGCATAAGTTCTAGGTTCATTTTTTTTAGCAATATTAGAAAAGAATGGTTGAATTAAAGGCAGAGGTTAATTAATTTAATTCTGAGTCACCATGATCTCAAAGAATTATCTTTGACTTTCAATTTGTTCAAATTAATATCTTCCCCAAATTATCTTTTGTATTTCTCACTGGTATTCTAAACTCAGGGTTTTTTTTTTTTTTTTTTTTGGTTTTTTTGTTTGTTTGTTTGTTTTTTCAAAGTATTATGTATTTTTTGTTAATTTCCTACCTGGGTTGTTTTATATTTTTACTATTTTTTAATTATTTTTCTAAGTGGGGTATTTGCTCTCCACTTTTGAGTTTCCTCCCCAACGCCCCCCCTCATACATATGTATATAAAGATGGATTATGTATTAATTTTAAATAATAGTTGATCTAGTCTTCTGCTTCGGTCTCCTCTTTGCTGACACCACAGATGTACACCATTATGACCAGCCTTGATTTGTTTTTTGAATTAAAGATTTGCTATATAGCCTAAGCTGTAGTCCAGGCTGACTTCAAACTGCCAACCCTCCTGCCTCAGCCTCCAGAATGCTAAGATTGCAAGGCATGAGCTTCCATGCCTTGTTCTTTTCTTTTCTCTTTTGGTTAAGATTTATTATTTTATTTTATGTAGGAGTGTTTGGTTTGTATGTACGGATGTGTACAAAATGTATCCCTGGTGCCAGCAGAATCCAGAAGAGGGTAGTGTATCCCCTCAAATTGGAATTAAGGGTAGTTGTAGGCTACAGAGTGGGTGCTGCAAACTGAAACCATATACCTTGCAAAGCAAATACCCCAAACTGTGGAGCAAATATCTTCTGGTTTTCAACATACTAATTGATTTCTGAATTTCCTTCAATTGTGTAAGAGGTAGAATAGAATAGTATTATACTTAGAACAGTGTATATTTAGAATAGTGAATTCTAAAACATTGAATTCTCAAGCCATTATTTGTTGTGGTCCTATCTTCTAATTCCATGTTTTGAGAAAGTATAACATAAAAACAAAAGCTTGAGAATGTGTGACCTTTGTGACTCAATGCTCCAAGGCATGCTAATCATAAAACAGATAGTGACATTCCTCCACCCACCTGCGTCCTGGGTTCAGGGATTGTTTGTTCAAAAAGGACCACCCTGACCATTGCTGGAACCCGCTATGCAAATGTGTAATTGTTAGAGGCTCATAGAAACTGTCTTGAGAAATAACCCACACAATTACCAGTTATTCCTTGTGACTCTGGTGACTTGTGACTTCTTCGTGACTCTTAGCTGGTATTTTTGGTATTTTCCAACAACGCCCTCCCCACCCCCTTGAGTTGTGGTTTCTTCCTTTAAAAACTCCCTTACCCAGCTACTCGGGGCTCCACAGTCCTCTACCCCTGAGTGGTGTATGACTGTGGGCCCCAGAGTGCTCTTGGAATAAAAGTCCTCTTGCAGTTTGCATCAAGACCATTTTTCATGAGTGATTTGGGGTGTCACCTTTCCTGAGTCAGAACGTGGGGGAGTCCTCACGTTGTGGGTCTTTCAGGTTCAGCTGTTGTCTGGTTAGTGGCTCTCTCTATCATAAAAGGATTCCCATCCCTGTGGGAAAGGCATTGATACCCTCCTTTATAATCCCAGAACTTAGCTTAGTTTCTTAATATTGTTTGCTGGTAAATTAAAGAAAAATCAGCCATCTATCTCACTGTATGTTAAAAATGGCTATTAGCTACAAAATGCCTGCTAGTATTATCAGATATTGTGGTGGTTTGAATAAGAATGGCTCCAAAGGCTCATGTAATTAAATGCTTAGTCACCACTAGGGAGTAGAACTCGTTGATAGGATTAGAAGGATTGGGAGGTATGGCCTTCATAGAGGAAGTGTATTACTGGGGGTGATCTCTGAGGTTTCAAAAGCTGTGACAGGCCAGTCACACTCTGCCTAGAGCTCAGACTGTAGCACTTAGCAACTGTTCCAGCGCTTGTGTGTCACCATGCTTGCTGCCATGATAATCATGGTCTAAAACCTCAAAAACTGTAAGCAAGCTCCCAACTTAAGTCTCTCTCTTGTAAGAGTGGCCTTGGTCATGGTGTCTCTTCATAACAATAGAACCATGACTAAAACATAAATTAACATTAACGACTTCTCTTCATTTGTTTTGGAGACCAGGGGCTATGTTTTAGACTCAGAATATCTTCTCACCAGTTCTCCCAACCAAACATCTGCTTCTCATACCAGTGGATTTTTTCCATAACCCAACACATGGAGAGTTGAAGATTTTCACCTCCAGATGGGAAGGCAAAAGTAAGGTGTGTTATGAGTCACAGCATTCAGTAGGTCATGAGGAACATTTGAATCTCCATGATCAGGATCTGTCATCGGTTTTACTTCCGCATTTTTTGAAAAAGAAAAAAAAAGGCATCAAATACACCCTGATCTATTATTATATCAGTTACTTTTCCATTGTTGCGATAAAACATCATGACCAAGGCGACTTACAGAAGAAAAGATTTATTTGGGCTTCTGGTTCCAGAAGATCATTACCATCACAGCAGGAAAAGCATGGCGATGTGCTGACATGGTAGCTGGAGCAGCAAGCTAAGCTCTCACATCTTAAACTTCAAACATAAAGCAGAGAAAATGAACTAAAATAGCTCAAAGCTTTGAAGCCCTCCAGTGCCTGGTCTTCCACCAAGGCCATACCCCAGACAGCACCAACTGGGAAACATGACTTCAAATGCCAGAGCCCACAGGGGACATTCTCATTCAAACTACCACACCTCCGTTGTTTTTGTTTGTCTTTTTGTTAAATAAATCTATAATGGAACCCAGGACTTGGTATGTGTTGGGCAAGAGCCCTACTATTTTTCTACAGCCCCAGTGTGAGTCTAGACTACTTCGAGGTCTCTCAAAAATTTGGAGATCCAAGCCTACATGGTGACACATGCCTAAAATGCCAGCACTCGGGAAGAATAGGCAGGACTCTTCATAGTCATCAAAGGAAAAATCTACCAAGATAAACTCTCAATTCTGAACATCTATGCTCCAAATGAAAGGGCACCCACATTCATAAAAATAAACTTTACTAAAGCTCAAAGCACAAGAGCAGGGAATACCCACAATACAACTCATGGACCACATGAAGCTCAAGAGGAAGGAAGATCAAAGAGTGGATGCTTCAGTCCAACTTAGAAGGGGGAACAATATAATCAAGGGAAGTAGAGGATAGGATGGACTTGGGAGGAAGAAAGGAGGGGGAGGGGGAATGAGGGGAAGAATCAGGTATGGTAGGAGATGGAGGAGATGTACAGAGGGTCAGAAAATTGAACAGAGCTGTGTAGCAATGGGGGATCGGGAACTGGGGGTAGCAACCAGAGTCCCTGATGCCAGGAAAGCAAGAGCCTCCCAAGACCCCACAGGGATGACATTAGCTGAAATACCCAACAAAGAGGAGGGAGAATCCATCAAGACCATAGCCAGAGGTTAGGCACGGCCCCCTGGTTGAGGAATGGGGCTATCCACCCATCTCCAAAATTTTAACCCAGAATTGTTCTGTCTAAAGGAAATACAGGGACAAAGAGTGGAACAGTCTGAAGGAAAGAGACTGCCTGTCTTAGTCAGGGTTTCTATTCCTGCAAAGACATCATGACCAAGAAACAAGTTGGGGTGGAAGAGGTTTATTCAGCTTACACTTCCATGTTGCTGTTCATCTCCAAAGGAAGTCAGGACTGGAAATCAAGCAGGTCAGAAAGCAAGAGCTGATGCAGAGGCCATGGAGGGATGTTACTTACTGGCTTGCTTTTCCTGGCTTGTTCAGCTTGCTTTCTTATAAAACCCCAGACTACCAGCCCAGAGATGGTACCACCCACAAGGGACCCTCCCTCCTTGATCACTAATTGAGAAAATGCCTTACAACTGACTCTCATGGAGGCACTTCCCCAGCTGAAGCTCCTGAAGTGATAACTCCAGCCTTTGTCAAGTTGACACAAAGCTAGCCAGTACATTGCCCCACCTGGGGACTCATCCCACATACAACATACAGACACCAAACCCAGACTCTATTGCTAATGTCAAGAAGTGCTTGCTGACAGGAGCCAAATACAGCTGTCTCCTGAGAGGCTCTGCCAGATCCTGACCAATACAGATGTGGATTCTTGCAGCCAACCATCTGAGCACAGACACCCCAATGGAAGAGTTAGGGGAAGGACTGAAGGAGCTGAAGGGGCCTTATATGGCATCAATGGGCCCTTGGTCCTGTGAAGGCTTGCTGCCTCAGTGTAGAGGAATGCTAGGGCTGTGAGGCTGGGGGAGGACCCTAAGCAGGGTAAGTGGGGGTGAGATAGGGGTTTGCTGAGGGGAAACCGAGAAAGGAGATAACACTTGAAATGTAAACAAATAAAATATCCAATTTTAAAAATGTATAGATTCAGAACATTCTCAAAGCACTATAAGTGTTCACTGATATAGACAATACTTGAAGCTAAATCACTGACTCCAATTTTAGTGCTTCCTCTAGCATACTATCCAGTTAATTCTACTTGGGTTCTCCTCACCAGGTATATCTTCTGTTCTTTATTTGTTTAAATAGACTTTATTTGATTTATTGTGCACACATGTGCGTGTGTGTATGTGATATATATGCTGGTATGAATATCATGAGATCTAAACACTAGATAAAAGTCAGACAACTTTCTAAAGTCAGGTCTTTCCTTCTACTTTCAGGTGGGTGCTGGGGATAAACATAGGACTCCAGCCTTTCATGATGTCCTGTTTGGTTCTTGCTTTCAACTTGGCACAAGCTAGAGTTATCTCAATTGAGGAAATATGTCTATTCAGATTGTTGTGGGAAAGTCTGTAGACATTTTCGTGATTGATAATTGATGAGGGAGGGCCTAGTTTATTGTGGGTGGTGCCACCCCTCGGCAGGTGGTTCTGGAGTATATTAAGAAAATGTACCAAGAGAAGCAGTGGGAACAAACCAATACACAGCATTTCTCCATGACTTCTGTTTCAGTTCCTGCCTTCAGGTTTATTCCTCAAGACTCTTGCTGCTAGGTTCTTGCCCTACTTCAATTCCTACCTTAGCTTCCCTCAATGACTGTGACTCAGGCTATGTAATCCAAATAAACCCTTTCCTTCACAAGTGGCCTTTGGTCAGTGCTTTATCACAGGGATAGAAAGCAGATTAAGACATGTGGCATGTTTCCTTACCTGCTGAGCAATCTCAAAGCCTTTTCTGTTCTCTTTTGTGAGATAATGTATTCTAATCTACAGAAATACTCTCAGGGGAAAAATGCTATCAAAAGAGGAAATTGAAATAACAATAAACAGTAGAGACAGAGTATGAGATGATATAACTAACATTAGAGATCTTTAAAACTGCACCCCACCCTCACCCCCTCAAATAGCAGAGGGGCGGCAGAGAGTGAACCGGTGAGTAGTTTTTTTTTCCAGGTTTCTGCTTCTGTTCCTGTTTGAGCTCCTGCCCTGATTTCCCTTAATAATGCATTTTAAACTAAAAGTATAAATCAAATGAACCTTTCCACCCAAAGTTGCTTTGGGGTTTGCTTTTTTATCAAAACAACAGAAAGCTAACCAGAGCACCCTTCCTCCTTGAAAAGCCACCAGGTGCCAATTACTTTTCAGCTAGAGGTGGGACTTCATGAGTCCGTCCCTCAACTATGCTGGGACCTCGCCTGACTTGGTCTTGTGCAGGTCTCATCCCCTACTTCTGGCTTGTCCAGTCTTGCCACTCCCTCTTCGGAGATGATCTTTGAGCCTTCCCAGGAGGGAGGATGATATAGATGTTTCACTTAGCTGAGTACTTCTCAGTCTCTTATTAACACTGATCAGCTACGGCTCTTTGAATTCATCTATATCGACTGTAAAAAGAAGCTTTTCTGATGAGGGTGGAGAGATGTCCCAGTCGAGGCTATAAAGGTGAGAATTTAGCAGAGAGTTTAATACAACATTCATTTAGCAGAATAATAGTATCAGGTTCTCTCCTAAGGTCCAGGGCCTAGCCAGCTGTGAGTTTTTGGCTTAGTAAATGGTACCAGAGTTCCATCTTATGGGATGCACTTAGAACCCAGTAAGAAGTTGTTACTTACTTGTATACTATTTGTGCCATTGTCACACCAGTGGACATACCTTGTCAGGCCAGTTATTAGTGTAGCTGGGTAAGACTGTTGGCAATTATTCTACCCCCAGAGCATGCACAGAAACTTATAACACTATGAAACATAGCCAGTAGAGATGAGGCCTCTAGGTCAGTATCAGTTTGATTTCTCAAAGTCCTGTGATTCAAACATATACTGTTTTTAGCAATAGGGTCTTACTCTCCAGTTCTGGAGGGTAACCAAGAGCAATGTAATGTTTCAAGTGGTCTATGGGACTCCACTGACCAATGACTCAAAGAGAGAGTGCTCATGTATGGCATTGGATTCTTGATTTAATTGCTTATGGTATCTGGGAGAAGCATTGTCTCCTTCTCCGTGTTATAGGATAATGACATTTAAATCCTGTCTCAGGGTTTTACTACTGTGAATAGACACTATGACCAAGGCAACTGTTATAAAGGACAACATTTAATCAGGGCTGGCTTGCAGGTTCAGAGATTCAGTCCAGTATCATTAAGGTGGAGCATGGCAGCATCTAAGCAGGCATTGCATAGGAGGAGTTGAAAGTTCTGTCTTTATCCAAAGGAAGCCACGAAGCAAACTGACTCTGCTGCATTGGACAGAGCTCCAATTTGATTGAATTGTCAGTGGTCTTACCAAAGGCAGTACTCTGGATGTTGCAATACCAACCTTCCAGGCAAGATATACCCAGTAGCACAATAGCAGATGATGGTTATAATGACATCCTGCTTGGATATGAGGTGGGACCCTCAGGAAGGAATCTCAGGTCTGGTACTGTAATCCTGGTCAAAGGATCAGGCTGGAGAGGTCATAGGCCCTTGGGTAGGATCTGCTATTGTTACTTTGCAAAATAGTCATGTTATCAAGTTGACTTCTAAATATTTATGTTTATACCCATAGATGTAGACTGAATTCAGCCTTGGTTAGTGAAACTTTTCGTTGTTGTTGTTGTTGTTGTTGTTGTTTGCAGAAGCAGCAGTCAAAGGAGAATGTCATCATTGGCTAAAACGCTGAGTATAAGCAATTGAATGCTCAGTCCTAAGCAGGGCATCTCTACCAAGTGCCTGTAACTGGCACATATAAGAGACACAGAGACCTCACATTTTATTTACAAGCTGTAAGCCTAGAATGGGCAGGTTCTATGTTACTCTCCTTAATATCTAAACCATATGCCCCTTATTACCAACTGCTTGATAACAATTCTCCTGGGTTGCTTCTGCTTCATCAGCCTGTCTTCAGGGTGCACACTCCTGGCCATGTGGTCATGATCTATCCAGGATTGTGGTGGTCTCCTCTCCGTCTTCTCTTTTCCTCTCCTTTAGTGGGCTCTCTCCAGACCTTCACTCAATCAAATCCTGCCTTCCTCTCTCTACCACCCAATCACAGGCTCTAACCTTTTCTTAATCAATTAGGAATTTCTGGGGGAACATTCTTTACAGTGCATAGGATAATAAAATGCTCTATGGTCAGGTTGCAGCCTGGACTAGGGCACAGAATCCAGCTTCTGAATACACAGCACACAAAAGTAACCCCGAGCCCCTCCCTCAACATGACCATGGTTTGTTTGCAGATTGTCACAGAAGCAAAGGCAGAAACTTCACAAGCCTGCAAATGGAGAAGAACATTGTGAGATACTGTCTTCTGCACACGGCATAGCTATCTAACATTCATGAACTCACATTGTGCGGTTCCTTACACAAGATCAAGCTAGAAAAGTTCTGGTATAGAGATGTACTACATGATCTCCAGGCTCCGTCCATTGTGGATAAAGTCTTAAATGAAGGTGTGTTGTGGACATGAGCATAGCACTTCAAGGACCCCAATGCCTCAAACCCACAGGAATGGAAAGCCTTCCCCTGATCAGAGGACTGTTGTTGACATTGTATACAAAAAGTATCCACCACTGTTTCCTCCTAGATGCCTGGATCCTAGGACTGCATGGAGACAAACTAACCTACATCCCCCATCAGCATTGGAGCCTGCCTCCTCATTCAGTCCCACTTAATATACATGCTGAGTTTCTGGGATGGTAGTATTTCTTCATCAGAGCACACAGCCCACCCAATCTCTCTTCTGTGCCTTATGTCTTATCATTTCTTCATTCTCTGCTATCCTAGTCAAATCAGTCCCAAAGCCGTGCAGATGTTGTCAATCAAAAACATCAATACAAACATTCAACCAAAACTTTCAGAAAAAAATATGAAACAATACCATAAAAAGGTAGTAGTCTACAGTTATTTAACCATGGAACATTCTATAGCGATCACTTCCAGGGCTGAGAGGCCATGTCGAGTGCACCTTGATATAAATTGGGCTGCTTGGAAATAAATACCAGAAGCTCTGGAAAGTGGTGGTGCATGCCTTTAAACCCAGCACTCTCGAGGCAGAGGCAGGCAGATCTCTGTGAGTTCAAGGCCAGCCTAGTCTACAGAGTGAGTTCCAGGACAGTTAGGACTACTCAGAGAAACCCTGTATGGAAAAACAAAACAAGACAAATACCAGATACCAAACAGATGTCCCAAAAGACGGCCATGCTATTCTATCTGTTCACTCTGCTAATTAGAGTTTATGTAAAGAGTTAGTTCACTGGAGAAAATGACTGTCTTCAATAAATCTTAACTCCTTTAAGACATTCCCTACCAAAACCAATAACACCATGCTGTGACAGAGGAATCCTTCAGAAAACTCAATGCTGTATCAACTAAAAATATTAAAATGTAATCAAATGACTGACATAAAATATGAAGATAGTTCTTTAAAACATAGGTTTTTTTTTTTTTTTAAGTGCATATGCAGGAAGATGGAGAGAGCTGTGACTAAGCCTCCCGTGTACATACCACCCTACCCAGCTTTAACTACAAGTCTGTCAGGCCTGGCGCTGATCCTAAGTGAAATGGCCCAGATCTTTACGTCCTAGGGACTTAAGCTCTTGGCTGCACTCTCCTTTCTGATCTCTGGCAGCTGCAGGGGATGCCATGCAAAATGCCCAAGGTCTAATATATTGCCCACACTGTAGCAGCCCCACATTTCTGCCAGGTGATTAGGGTCAATGCTTCCTTCAGCTCAGTACTTTCTTTCTTGCTCATTGGTTTCTTGGCATAGAAAACCTAAAGTAACTGGGCACCCAATGAAACTTGAAATTGAGGGATATGCTTGCGGTGTACCTGGGTGGAATATCCTATTTCTTGGAGCCGAGATTTTTAAAGTGTGTTTTTATTACAAAGAGATCTTTTATGGATTCCCTCTTTGGATCAACTTTTCTGTAAAGTACTTTCTGGGGCTCTGTAAATTGGACACATCATTTGTATCATTTGTCAACTGGGCAGAATCTAGACTTACCTGGGAGGTGGGGAGATGGGCTCATTTTGATTGTGTTGAGGTGGCAAGGCATGCCGACTGTGGGTGTCACCATACCCTGGCTGGGATCCTGGGTGTCACCATACCCTGGCTGGGATCCTGAACTGCAAACATGGAGAAAAGAAACTGAGTAGCAGTGTGCATTCTCTGCTTTCTGATTGGAGGTGCACTGTAACCAGACACTTCAAGCTCCTGCTGCCTTGACTTCTCTGCATGATGAGCTATGACCTTGCACTGAGATGAAACAAATCCTCCCCCCCCCACCCCCCATAATTTGCTCTTGTGCGGGTATTTTTATCATAGCAACATGGAAAGAAATTAAGACAGGTAAACCTAGAGACAGAAGTATTGATTCCTGTCAAGATGAAGTATCTTTTCTAAACAGAGCTTTCTTTATTACTTTAGTCATTTAATCATTCTCTGAGCCTCACCATGGAAAATGGGTTCTTAAGCATGCCTTGGCTTCTTTTGAGTGTTGTGTTGAGGACTGAGTCCAGGACTTTGTGCACACTTTGAGCATGCGCCGCTGAGCTGCATCCCTGCCCAGTGTGTGCCTCTTTATGTGAGCTGTAGATTGCTTTCTTTACTACCACAGAAGTTCTGACATTCATTTCTTGCAGAGTGTGGGCATAACTTGTACCACATGTCTAAGAGTCATCCTAGCAGTGTGTCCTGGGGTCCATGCCAAGGTATTAAACTCAACGCATCAAGAGACTGTTTCCATATTCACCAGGGTTTCTTTAGCTAATATATCCTCCTTGATCCTAGACTCTTCACATCTAATCCTGTGGAAGCTGTCTCAGCTGGGCTGAACATACTGACTACATATAGACTAGATCCCGAGATTCTTTTTTCGGATAGATTGCTTGTTCTTCCCTGAGATTCTGGGAGTTCTGTCTCTTCTGGAGCTAGGCAGCTTCTCATATATCAGTGAGGAACCTGCCCTCTATCTGCCCTCCAGCCACAGGAGATGAAAAGTCTGGGTGTAATGTGCCAGCAATCCCTCAGGCTTTTGTGCCACTGATCAATCACCTCCAGCCTTGGCTTGGCTTGTTCCAGAACATCTTTTTGCCCCCAGAGACAGCCACCCCATTCCATTGTCTTCATAATTACTGATGTGCTTATACTGTTCAAATACTGATTCCGTTGCTCTACGCAGTGCATTCACTTCTAAAGCTATGGCATCCCCAAGAGTGTTAATCATACTGCCCCTGGGTGCTGAACCCTGCTCCACCAACCACCCAAGATGGGTTCTTATTTTCAGCCAGTAGATAGTACATATCTTCATTTTGTTTATGTGTTTGTCTGTCTATATCTATTTATTGTGTTGTTAATCAAACCCAAGGCCTACCATTGAACTATGTTAACAACCTTAGGACCTACCTTCAGTGACTACCTTTTCTGGCACCACTCCTGCTATCAAGAGCCACAAGCTATGTTTCCCAGGAAGCACCCAGATATGCTTCAGGTATGTGCAGATCAACATGCAAGATGTTTGTTGGCAAGGGTGTTGCTTAAGAACCCTGCTTAGAGGGGAATGAAGAAACAAGATTGAGCTAAGAGTGTAACTATGATTGTTGTGGCCTGATGCTGTTTGTTTTCTGATGTTAATTCTGCTTCCTCAAGAGGGGTTGCCTCCCCCCACCCCCCAGGAGCAGTCAGCCAAGTACTTAGGTGATCTCATGAGAACCTTCTCCCCATTTTAATTGGTCAATAAAGGTTAGATCCTGTGATTGGGCAGTGAAGGGAGGAAGTGGGACTGGAGGTTTGAGAAGGGGTGAAGGTAGAGGGGTCAGAAAAGGATGAGAGGGCAAGGAGAGGGGATAGAGGAAGAAGAGGATGAGGAGGGGGAAGAGGAGGAGGGGTGGGGGGGGAGGAGGAGGCCACAATGGACCAGAAGCACATGGCCAGGAGACTCGGGGGAATAAGTTAGTATAGTGTTAGATCTGCCCAATCTAAGCATGTAGCTTACAATTATAATAACTTGTTTGTGTGGTTTTTATATAGGCTTATGAAAATTTCAGCAACATATGGAGCTCTCAGAACAAAGACTATGGTAGGGTCTCTTAAATTGTCCTCAGACTGGACAATGAAAGCAGATAGCTGTCACTCTCTACCACCATGGGAAAGGGTAATATTATTGAATGAGCTGTTTCTCTTTGTTGGAGAATAAAACAGGAAGCCAAGCCCCACTGGGAGCTAGCAGCCATCAAGTTTGTCTTGAGGAAGGAGCTTAGGCTGGGCAAGATACCATAATGTCTACTGTAAACAATTTAAATTCTTTATTGGATTTTAATAGTAATAATAAAAAAAGAGTCACTAAAATTTGCTCACAAGGAAAAAAATTCACTTGTCTAGAGACTTAGTAATGGGAAGTAAAGAAGTTTCCTAATCTGAAGAGTGACTTGGACCTTACAAAACAAATAAGAATGTAGGAGTGGCTTTGTTTGTTGAAACTGCTGATAAGGGGTCATTAGCTTCTCACCCCGTCACTTACTCCAATCTGTCTACCTTAGACGAGGTGTGTTGGGGTGTGTATCCAAGCTGTGCCAAACAGAGCAGGGCAAGCAGGGAACCTGTGTAACCGGAGCAAATAAATCAGGGCCTGCTGCTTCGGCTATGAACTCAGTTATCACGTGACACCTACACCAAGAAGCAGTTATGTCTGATTCTCAAGCTTTTGAACATAGCATGTCTCTGCAGAAGTCTGATGAAGAGATGAAGGTTGCTTTTGTTTTATGTGTATGGGTTTTACTTGTATGTCTGTCTGTGTACCACATGTATCCCTCTGAAGCTAGGAGAGGGCATCAGATCCCCTTGATCTAGAGTTACAGATGTTTTTGAGCTGCAATGTGGATTCTGGGAATCGAACCAGGGTCCTTTAAGAGCAACCTTCATCTTTGATCTATAGTCCCTGCCCTTTCTTTTCTTTTTCACTTCCTTATTTTTTTTTTCCTTTTCTTCCCTTTCCTCCAGATTCTCATAACAGAATCCAATCTAAAAATGTTGGTAATAGCAAGTGTTTTATTTTATAAGTTATATAAACGATACATAGAGAAATTATGTGTCAGAGAAGCCAAAATTCTCATTCATTCACCTGTTGGCAAATTATGTTTACAAATGTTTGTTAAGTACTTATTGTTTTGGGGCAGTGTACAGAATTAATCCCCAACTTGAAGATTTGAGCCAGTTAGGGAAAAGAATACATAAGTAGGCAATTGCAATAGATAGAGGATACAGGAGTTTGGGGGAAAGAGAAGGAGAGGGAAGAGCAGCAGTGTAGAGGGCATTTGGGCATTTGATTCTGGAGCTGGTGGTGTGGGGAGAGAATGACACCAATTAGCTACATCCTTACAGAAGGTGACACTTAAACTGCATCTGAGGAATTTTTGGAATGTTTTCTGGAGACAGTCCCTGAGAGGAACAGGGCTTGGGAGAGCCATGGTGCCGTGAGGAACTCACTGTTGGTTATCCAGAGCTGGCATGGAGTATGGACATGGAGATATCATAACAGCAAAGCAAGGAGCAGTGTGGGGGGCTGGGATGCTGCTCTGAGGACTTTACTCATTATTTCAACAGGATGCAAGGACTTAGAAAGCTCTTCCACAAGGCATTATGTAAACTGATTTGGATGTAGCATGGAGGGCATAGGGGGATTCACATGAAACATGGTAAATTTATCTATATAAAATGTACGTGGTATTTAAAGATGATAATAATAAAATCATAAAAGTAACCTATACATGCATTTCTGTATAGATAAGTATGCATATATATCCTGATACCTATTCTAATGTATACATGTATATATATGTATATATATATATGCATTAAAATTATATATGTATGGATGTGTATATGCACATCACTCTCAGCCACTTTTCTTAAATATACCACTTTAATTAATTATTAAATTTACCTCCCAGCCACAGTTTCCCCTTCCTCCTTTCCTCCAAGTCCTTTGCCTCTCTCCAACCCCATCCACTCCTCTTACTCTCCAGAAAAAGGGAGGCCTCTTATGGTAAATATACCGTTTTTAATTAAGATACTTATCATGGCAAGAATAAAGTTATGTGAGGAGATTTCTGAGTGCTTGTGAGAAAACTCCAAGAAAACAAGAGAAGACCTCTGTTTTTTCAAAAACACAGAATTGTTCTTGGAATGTGTTTTTGTGCTCTTCCCAGGTGGGGTTGATAAGAGTGAATTTACTTCAGCTGTCGTTACTCATGTGCCTCTACGCAAAGAAACATGTTTTTGCCACGAGGCTTATCCATGTGGTTGAACAACTTACTCACATGACTCTTCTTAACCCTCAGAGTATAAATTGTCTGATGCATTAAATAAACTTGGCTATTTCATGAGACTTTAGTCTGCCTTGTTTATTGGCTCTGTTCTCCCAGGTTCATGCTGCCAACTAGAGTGGTACAAAGTAATGTCAGGGCAGCTTACTTGTAGTCTGTGTGTATGTATGTGTATGTGTGTATGTGTGTGTGTGTGTGTGTGTGTGTGTGTGTGTGTGTGCACGCGTTGTCTCTGTGTAAATGTGCATGATGTATGCATATAGGTATGTGTGCATGCCATAATGTCTTTTTCAACCACTTCTCTACCTTATGTTTTGAAACAGTCTTTCACTGAGCCCGTTGATCACAGATTGGGTGGATTGACTGGCCCACAAGCCCCTGGGGTCCTCCTTGCTCCCCTGAACTTGGGTTAGAAACATTCATGGCCATGCTCTGCTTTTATGTGGGTGCTGGGGTTCTACAGTCAGGCCTTCATCCTTATGCAGCAAATACTTTATCCACTGAGCAACTTACTCAGTGTTTACTCCAAGCCCCAACATACTTACAGTCTGCTTCTCAGAGAGACCCCTGGTATAATCTCTTTTACCAGTTCAGATCACAATACTATACTTGATCATCATTTATATTTATTTCTACTTTTATTTTTCCAATGCTTGCATTTTTGGTTTAAAATGAACAATGTATAAATATAAATATCCACAGGATACATGTATCATCCAATCTATGCATATTTTTAGAATTTGCTTTCAGGAATGTGGTACCTTCCTTAAACAGTGTATGGCCTCTGTGCTTTATTTTCTAGCTAGAAATTACATCTATGAATATTATCTGTTAATTTATATATTGCAAAAAAAACTCTAGGCAATATAGGATATTAAAAGGAATGCAAGTTTTGGTACCCAAAAGATACAAAGTTAAGTCTTAATTTTATTACCAGATATTTGATGTTGGGTGCAGGTATTTAACCCTTGAAAATCTTCGATCCCTTTATAGAAAGTAAATATAGTAATGGGAAGTTTCAGGAACATGTGTTCAGTAACTTGCATATATGTTAAGACGATGGACTGTTAGATGTAGAGAGCTCATTGTGACGAGGGTATGGAGATGGGTTCTCAGCTAAAGTTCTTGCTGCCTAGATACAGAAGGGTCATACAGGAAGATGCGCTGAATCTCTCTAGAGAATCTCTTCTAAGTACTACCTGTCAAGAAAAAAGCTGATGAGCAATGAGCTGAGGCAGGAAATAGGAGGTGGGACATTGGCAGGAAGTCAGAGGATTCTGGGAAATAGTGCAAGAATAAATAGAGTATAAAAGAGAGATTCAGGAGAGCCATGGGGGACAGATGGAGGGAGATAAACTGAGGAGACAGACAGACATAAACCAGCAGGGAGACACTGAGAGGACTAGAAGAAAGAACCAGGGCAGGAATGAAGGAGAAGTAACTAACTACATGGCAGACACAGAATAATTTAAATGGGTTAAATAAGTTATGAGCTAGTCAGGGAATGAGCCAAAGGCTTATGGTCTAGGCATTTATTAATAAATATTTAGTCTCAGTTGTCATTCCAGGAGCAGAACTGGGAAAGGAAAAAAAATGGATACATAATTTTTTAACAGGCAGGTTAAGTTATGGTGAGAGTAATTTTTCAAAGACTTCAGAGTGTGTTTACAATAGTGAGTCTGACAGCTTCAAATTGTATTGTATAAGACAACAAAGGTTTGATTCTCCCCCGCTGTGTTAGCTCAGTTTCTCTGGGAAACCTTTCTACATGTGAATAGGCATGCAAGGGATGCGTTGAAAGCAGACACAGCAAAGGAGGTTTCAAGTCTGTGGCAGAGAGTCAAAGCAGCAGGCCTGCATAGGCGGCATCCTGGCTGTCAACACAGTGAAGAGACATTCTTCCGGGCCAACAGAGAATTCATCACGAGCCAAGGTCACTTGCTGGAAAAATCCTCTGCTTTACAAGAATAGGCTGAATGGGAGCCCTCAGCATCCTGCTAGTCATTACTGGAAGAGTTCATGGGAAACACAGCCTTGGACGGGATACACTGGTTGATGCCGGGGGGCTAGGTGTTGTACAGTCCACCATCGCAGGATACAGAGAAGGAGACCATCTTTAGTGAGTCAACAAAAGCCAGTTGGACTTTCAAGCCCAAAGCTCAGGCAGGGAATCTGGTGTGTCATAACCCAGATGTCGTTAAAACTACGAATAATCCTCAGATAAAATCACAAAATGGAAGGGCTAAGAGTACAGTTCCAGCAACATCAGAATGTAAGGAAGTACATGGTAAAGTATAGATTTCACGCTCTTTGTTAGGGTGTCTATAGCATACTGAAAAGCTCAGGTGGACGTGTAGTCAGGTGTCCAAGGGTCTGACAATTACACTGGCAATTACACTCACATAAGGCTCCCATTCAGGGCTGAATAAGTCAGGTGATGGAAGGCAATAAAGGCAGGATGGATTCCCTAGGCGGGTATTGTTGGGAACTAAGAGGGTGTGGGGGAAGGAGCGGGGAGGGAGGATAGCCTGCATCGGGCCAGAGTTCCTCCTTTGCTCTGGGCAGGCAGACGCTTTCCACTCGGACCCGGGTGGCCATCTAAGCCACTGACAACACTCGATGGGGGGGAGGGGACTGTGGACAAGGGGCAGCCCCCAATAGGGGGCCCCAGGGATACAGGAGAGAGGGCAGAAGGAAAGAGATTCCCACTCAGGCGAGAGTCCTTAGTCTGGGCCTTGACTGGAGCATAAGATGGTCTTCCATCGGGAGATTACAAAAGGCTCATTAGAGGAAAGCCTATCCCATCGTCCAAACACAGCGGGCCTTGATGAACCGAGACAGTCTATGGTTTTAGAGCTTTGCTGTAGAAAGGCAGGGAGAAAGGAGAGAAAGTGGAGAGAGAGAGAGAGAGAGAGAGAGAGAGAGAGAGAGAGAGAGGCAGGCCATGGCCAAGAGGAGAGAAGGGGGAAAGGAGAGAGAGAAGAAATAGAGAGTAAGAGAGAGAGAGAGTGAGAGGAGAGTATGAGGAGAGGAGAGGGTAAGAGGAGAGTGGAGAGTAAAAAGAGTAAGGGGAGTAAGAGAGTTGGGGCTAAACAGCCCCTCTTATGGTAGGCTGTTATCTTTACTGTTGCTAGGTAACTGGGGAGGAGTGTAACCTGAAGGTCAGAAGCTTGGAACATTGTCTATGTGACTGCTAGCCATACTTCACCTGTGGGGACTGTGGGGGGTGGTAACTTCGACAGGAGCCTTGAGTCCAGGAGATATGAGGGAACTCTTTCTGTCCCAAGTAGGTGACACCACCAGTTCCCAGGGTTCCACACCTCAACTCGACTAGAGACCAAACTGTGCATAGCCCAATGCCCCACAGGGTATACAACACAATTTCAAAACTGTCCTGGTGGGCAGTTTTGAAGTCATGTCCTCACCAGGAAGTACTTCTTAGTTGTGGCTGAAGCAGCTACACCGTTGACAAGTTCATTCTGAGTGTGGCTTTTTTCCTGGTAACTCCATCGGAGTCTATTCTTTTTCTCCCTGAATCCACAAGCCAGTGATATACCTGGGGGTATCCTTGTCTGCTTAAACCAGCTATGAGTATTTGAAACATGACCAGTTATAACTAAAGGAGCCACTAACCAAAGAGTGTAGGTGGGCTGGACAGAGAGCCCTGACACATATGTAGCAGATGTGCAGCTCAGTCTCAGTGTGGGCCTCCAACAACTGGAGCAGGGGCTGTCCCTAAAGCTGTTCCCTGTCTGTGGAATCCATACCCCAACTGGGCTATCTTTTCAGGCCTCAGTGGGAGAGGATGAGCCTAACCCTACATAGACTTGATGTGCAGGGTGGGGATGGAGGGGGTGGAGGGAGGGAATCTGTGATGGAGGGACAGGGAAGGTAGCAGTGACTGGGATGTAAGATGAATTAGTAAATTAAGGGGGGAGTAGCTTGTTCTCTCTCTCTCTCTCTCTCTCTCTCTCTCTCTCTCTCTCCAGCTACTCACACACTCCCATATGTGAGTGGTGAGTTTGGTGTGGTAAAAATGAGGGAGGTGCCTAGGGAATAGACATCCTTGATACCTCCATGCCTTCTGTACAGGAAGCACAATGGGAGATGCACAAGATTGGGATTTGGCCTTCACTCTGATGTTCCAGGCTTCTGGTGACCTTGGGTGACTTGCATATAGGAAGCTTTCTTCCCTGGAAAGGAACTGTAATTTTTTTTTTTTTTTTCATCTCACCAAGTGACTGTGATGTCACGGAGGCATGGCAGGCATCAGGCAAGTCAAAAGTACTTTGAGTTTTCTAAGTGGTTAAAACACCTTGGGGGAGATACCACTCAATACTGCTTTCTTCACAGGGATTCTGGCCAAATGAGAGGATGCTCAGCAAAGCAAGCTGCAAAGCCTATTGTTAGGAGGAAATAGGCCTTGGGGGAGGTCACATCTTAAAGCACAAATTTCCCCCAGTGCTTTAATGATGGGGCCATGCTATAGAGGTCTGGGCCTGCAGAGAGAAGGGAGACATGAAGATAAACTTCATTGTTTTGTGTGTGTAGTTTTCTCTTTTGGCACGCTAAAAGGCACTGCCATCAAAGGACAGTTGTTGACTCTAAACCTGCTGGGGAGGATGCTGAGCTGTTGGAGGTAGAGTTGGCTACAGAGATACAATCGGAGAGTGGAGGGAACAGACAGTTCATTGCTTGAAATGAAGTAGAAGATTCATTTACCAAAATCTTTGGTGTGCCTGCTTTTGCTCACAAACACCCCTCTTCTCCTTGCCTGTGGGGAGCTCTGAAGACCCTGTGCCAATCAATAAACCAAAATAGTAAATTTGGGAACCAACTTTCCTTCCCTGCCTAGCTCAGTCCTGCCCTTGGCCCCTCTAGAGGTAGAATTCATGTCCATTTTCAGCCCTTCCCCCTTTTACTTATCCTCACAGGAACACATGAACGATACTACCTGCCTAGGGCCCCAAGGTTCACAGATCATAGCCAAAGAAGGCTCACTGCCAGCATTTCTTAATGAAGGAGGTAGATTATTTTCCCTCTGTGGATTATTTAACTCTTGGGGTAGGGGTGGGGGTGGGGGTGGGCAGGAGGAAGTTCTTTGTTTTGTTTTTGTTTGGCTGTTCTCCATCTGTAAACCAGGCTGGCCTTGAACTCAAAGAGGCCTGCTTGCTTCTACCTACTTCCCAAGTGCTGCATCCCAAACAGGCATGCAGGCCTATGCTTTCCTCATTAGGCTCATATCAGGGATACACAGGGGATGGGCAGAGTGGGACACGTGGGCTGAAGTAGTATGACCAGCTCTGCCACCTGTTGAAGTCTTGCTGGCTGAGTCATCTTCCCTGAGGGACAGTCTTGATACTGGCCCAGAGGAGGTTTAATAAATCCTTCCTGATTACTAACATCTGTGACCTCACACACTATAATTTCCCCTGGCAAGCCCATTATTACAAACCCTCAGTCTGACCGGCACAGTCCAAGGCCAGGTGTTTTGATGAAGTAGGATGTAAGTTCCTACCTTAGAAAATGATAGGCGTAACTTGCCTAGCTGGCATTTTGTAGAATAGTTGACATGGACACATTGTATTTACTTCTTTTGGCTTTCCACAAAACCCTCTCAAAGTCTTTGCAAGCCACCAAATTATACCCACATTGTGGCTGCCTTTTGTATAGGCTGTACTCAGGTGTGTGTGTGTGTGTGTGTGTGTGTGTGTTATAAGTGTGTGTATGTATGTGTGTGTGTATGTGTGTGTTATAACTGTGTGTATGTATGTATGTGTGTGTGTGTATGTGTGTGTGTGTGTGTGTGTGTATGTATGTGGGTTGGTACTCATGTACGAACAGTTGCCCATGCACCCTAGGATGTGGTGGCCCACAGGCAATTGTGGGTCTTACTCAATTGCTCTCTACCTGGTATATATTGAAACAGGGTCTCTCTCTGAACCTGGAGCTCACCACTTTGGCAAATCTGACTATCCAGCTTGCTCCCGTAGTCCATCTCTGCCACCAGCACTGGAATTATGGGCGGGTCAGGCCCTTCCAGGTCTTCGTGAATCCTGCTGATCTGACTTCTGCTCCCTAACTTGTGCAGTAAATGCTTTACCCAGAGTGCTTTCTCCTCACGTCCTGTGGTGGACATTCAGTTCAAGTCAATGAGTGTCTATGGTCATCCTGCATCTGCTCTCTGACTGACAGCACAGACCTGAATCAGGAATTAAAATACCGAGTCTGCTTTGAATGGAAATAAGAACCTTTTGTTGTTGTTTTAGTACTGAAAACTAGACATGAACAGACAAGCGTACTCTTAGCTCTTCCCCCACCTGCTCCAAAAACCATAGGTTATGCGTGGTTTTGAAAGAGAAAAACTGTTATCTAAGGGCTTCTCCTTCCTTTGGAGGGACTTGGCCTCATCATGAACCTTTCTTTCATTGTCAAGTTCAAATTTAACTCATTCCATGGTCCTTTCTTTATCTCCCTTTCCTCTTTGTGTGCTATTTTTGGTTCTTCATGTGTTCAGTTAGTCGTCACCCAATTTAACAGATAGTGACAGAAGCTCTGGGGCAAGCATGTCTTCCAGGCTAGAGTCATAACAAGACATTCCTGGTCTCTGACTTTGAGGAGCTCACTTTGTGACTGAAGTCACACGTTTACTCAGTTAGT
This sequence comes from Mus musculus, assembly GCF_000001635.26. Classification (NCBI taxonomy): domain Eukaryota; kingdom Metazoa; phylum Chordata; class Mammalia; order Rodentia; family Muridae; genus Mus; species Mus musculus. The sequence continues at coordinate 20,872,434 of NC_000067.6, forward strand.
AGTCCCTCCTTACCACTGTCAATCGTCCCAGAAGAGTAGCTTTCTGTTCATTTTTCCATACCCTTTGGCCCTCAAAGCTGTTCTGAAATAGCGATCACAGAAGTCATTGGTAGCTTCCCAGTTGCCAAATGGTCAGGCATCATGGCTCCCCAACCCCTTTCACTGTATTCAAGACCTCCTTCAGCTCTTGTCACAGGCATCCATTTATGGAGACAGATACATGTCATGTCCCCGGGGCCTTTTTCTGTTACACCACTCACTAGCTATGTGGCCTTGGTGAGTCACATAACTTCTGACCCACAGTCCACCTCGAGATTCTGTCAACTAGAATGAAAATGTCTATACACCAGGGTTACTGTGAGGATTAAATGTGCTATTACAGATAGGTTCCTGTCACATGATACACAGTAAACAAATATTAGTCATCTTACTTTGAACCGCATGCTGCGTCCCTGGTTTCTTGTTTGTTTCTCAGACAACTTAAGCTGGCATTTCTTTCCTCATTGTTTATATTCCCTGCCTCTCTGGATTAAGCAAAATAAGATTTGTTTATTTATTTATTTATTTATTTATTTATTTATTTGATGTTGCTCAGAATAAATCTATGGAAACTCTAAAATTTTCTCTTTGGAGGAGCAACTCCTTGCCACCACTAGTACTATTCTTTGTCCCCAGTTTTAGTTGGTTTTACAGAGCAGGGCTGAGGTCTGACCCATGCCTGGCCAGTCATCGACTTCTGTTTTTCTAGACAAATAGTAGTTAATTCCGGAAAAGACACTGGACTGCTCAGAAGCTCTGGGAGTAAAAGAAGCATTGCTTTCTTGCTTGTGTGTGATAAGACAGAAGAAATTACTGTGGTCACCTTGCTACTCCAAGCCCACACAACTCCCCAGTGGGGCTAAGTGGAGGAAGTGGAACCAGGAGTGGGAAAAGAAAGATGGTGTCTGGTGACATTGTTTAGGTCCCCTAGATCTAGTTTATGTTTTCTGGCATTCACCAGCAAAGAAATTTTAACTGAAATAGTTTATATGCAGGCACGCACTTGTCCATGCAGCAGAGGTTTATTGTGTGTCTGCTGTGTGCTGGAGTCTATGCTAAGTTGGAGCTGTAATGGTGGGCCAGGCTTGCTCTCTGCCTTTGAAAAGATGATGATTTAGTAAGAGAAAAAGAAGCAATTCACGATATAGTACTATTAAAATGACAGAAAGAGACGGTGGTGCCCTGGAAGCTGAAAGAGGACATTTGAAATGGGGCCAGTAGCAATGATGGATGGCTTTTGGGCTGTGGTGTGTGTGTGTGTGTGTGTGTGTGTGTGTGTGTGTGTGTATGTGTGTGTGTGCACGCACACGCACACTCGTACTATATGGAAATCAAAGATACACAGCCAGGCAAAGGCGAGACGAGCATTGGAAAGTGTTTCTTGTGGTAGGATGATGGTGAGTGAAGAATCAGGGAAAGCAGGAATTGGGGCAACTTGTGGAGGCTTCTCCACAGCATGGCAGAACGCTAAGACTATAGACATAAGCAAGAGTTCAGCCCAGTAAGTAGTTATCAAGTTAAGGGGTTTCAGTGCCAGGGCGAAAGGCCTGCAGGAGAAGATCGTATAGAAATGGTCTCTACTGCTGTCTTCACAACTCCGATCCATGCTACTTCTAGGTAGAAGTGGTCCAGACACAAGGTGCTGTGCCTCAGCCTTCTGTTCTGAGCTCCAAGGAGGGGACTCCATGCAGATGCAGTGGGTCTTCAGGAGAACCTCCACCTTCCTCCCTCCGCCTCCCTCAGGAGCAGGAGGATTATCATCTTTCCAGTCTTGGCTTTAGAGCCCTGAGTCATCCTCACTTCTTCACATCCCTTCCCTTCGTGATCCTCGGTGGTTGCCAAATCACAGAAATTCTATTTCGAGGGTGTCTCCATTTTCATTTGTACTGAAGAGGGTTTTTTTTTTTTTTTTAATTCCTCAGGAAGTTTTTCCATTTTTCTTCTTCTCTCTGAGCTGGTTATATGACCAGGCATGTTTCCCTCCCCGGGACCTTAAGCTCCCTCTGTTCATATCTTTGTGTGATCCCCTCTCCATAAGCAGATGGAGAATCTATCCCATAAATGGCCCCAAGGGTGATGGACTGCAGTTTCCACTGTTACCTGATCTTTTGTGTTGTTTTTCAAGACAGAGTTTCTCTGTGTAGCCCTGGCTGTCCTGGAACTCACTGTGCAGACCAGGCTGGCCTCAAACTCAGAGATTCGCCTGCCTCTGTCACCCAAGTGCTGGCATTAGAGGAATACACCACCACTGCCCAGTTAAATCATCTTAATATAATGCATCTTGTTGAGAGATTTCTTCTAGACTCTGTCTAGAAAGGTGGTCCTCAGTCTGTGGGGTGGGATCATTTGGGGGCAAATGGACCTTTCACAGGGTTCTCAGATATCCTGCATATCAGATATTTACATTATTATTCATAACAGTAGCAAAATTACAGTTATCAAGAGGCAATGAAATAAGTTTATGGTGGGGGGGTCACTACAACATGAGGTATTAAAGGGTCACAGCATTAGGACAGATGAGAACCACTGCCCTAGAGCCTTTTCCTGCATGCTTGATTATATAAGTAGACACACCAGGAAGACCATCTGGCAAGAGACTGAGTAGTCTCTGGAGTTAATGACCATCTTCAGTCAATAACCAGCCACAAGCCAAGGACTTCAGTCCCACAACGTTAAAAAAATAAATTCTGCTAGCAACCTTAGAAGCAGACGCAGTACCCGTTGAGCCTCCAGATGGAAGGCAGTAGTGGCCAACCTGATTACAGCCTTGCAGAAAAGCCCGTTAAAGTCTGTGTAGACTCCCGCTCCCCTGAAAATGATATCAGAGGCTGGAAGCTAACATTTTATGCATCAGTATCGCAGTGGCCTGTTTGCACTGTCGAGCAGAAGTTAACTGCATGTGTACTGACCACTCCCTCTATGTCCTGTTAGAACACTGTGATTCAGATAGAGTCAGACCCTCTGTATCTAAATGTTCAACATCTACAGATCCAGCCAACCACAGATTGAGAAAAGAACTCTCTAAACCCCAAGTCCCAGAGAGTTTCAAAAGCAGAGTTGTATTTGCTACATACTGAGCATTGCCAACGTACCACATGAATGAAGTGGCATATTGACATAACCTGCTGTAGCCTCTTGCCACCCCTCAGGTCCTCTTTCTGTTCAGCATTTACTGGTTTGTCTGGCTTACTGTTCTTGTACTATCTACTAGTGACACCCATGATGACTGCCTATACTGAATAGATATAGATTTCCATATTGTAGTTATTATCTAAGCAATGGATTCTATTTGTTTTCCATTGTTGTTATAAACACTGTGCTGGTTTGAATATGCTTGGCTCATGGGAAATGCTACTGCTAGGAGGAGTAGCTTTGTTGGAGGAAGTGTGCCACTTTGTAGTCGGGCTTTGAGTGCTCCTAGACCTCAAGCTCCTCCCATTGCCAAAGTGTTAGTCCTCTCCTGCTGCCTTCTGATCAAGAGGTAGAACTCTTGGCTCCTTTTCTAGCACCAAGACTGCCTGGATGCTGCCATGATGATAATGGATTAAACCTTTGCAACTGTAAGCCAGCCCCAATTCAATATTGTTCTTTTTAAGAGTTCCCTTGGTCATGGTGTCCCTTCACAGCAACGGAAACCCTAAGACAAAAACCATGACCAAGGTCCTTGATGGAGAGAAAGGGTTTATTTGGCTTACACTTTGACATCATAGTCCCTCTTTCCTCTTTCTCCCTCAGCTAGGAATCCTAAAAGTTTCACCATTGTCCAGTCTGCCCAGCCATTGGCTGTCAGAATCTTTATTTAGAATGTCTTGTGTGTGGACACTTGTGTGAGCAGTTTTGGGGACCCAAATTAACATAATACAAGCCACTACATAGGAAGATATGAGCTATATGGAAATATTATGCTATTTGTATAAGGTTAAGTATTTGCTGATATTTGGTATCCACAATTTTGGGAAGGTAGGGGGCAATCCTTGGGCCAATCCTCCTTGATACTGGTAGACAATGGTATTAGGTATGCACATGCTTCAAGGACTTCAACTTCTCTACCCAAAGGGGCCAAAACAATCTTATTCAGACAACAACTTCAACTCTACCAATGACACTTACATTCAAGGTAGGGGGTAGAAAAGTAGATAGGACTATGATTGTCTCTTTCACTAAGGGCAAATTTCCAAAGCCACACCAAGCAGACCTTTTCTTAAGTTTCATGAGCTACAACTTGGTTCTTGGCTTCAACCTCAGATATATCTTCCAAATGTGTACTGTAAGCCAAAGGCATGCTGGGTTTACATGGTCTTTACGAAAAGGGTGATGTCAAGAAAAAGCAGGTACTGTCAACCCCAGGGGAAAGAGGAAGTGGTCTACCTTGGGTGACATTTCATTCGCAAGGCAGCACAGGTATGACTCTCTGTGTTCTCCTTTCCCATCAGCCAGGGTTAAGATTATCATCACAATTAGGCAAGGGAGGGAGAGTGAAAAGGAGACAAGCAGAAACAGATGTGTACTCCATAAGGACATTAATAGCATTTTGCTAAATTAGATTATGATTATATAGTCATTATGCCCAAGATTTTAATGAATTTTTAAATGCTCATAGCCCAGAAGCATTCTGGGAAGTAAACAAAAAATTAATTGTGCTTTTTTTTCCCCCCAAGAAGTATACAGTCTGTGAGAGAAAACAGTCATTTTGCTAAAATAATTTTAAGAACAAATGAAGACTATTTAATGAAATGTAGCTATGGTTTCAGAAGAAAGTGGTATGCTTTGTATATATAATTTGGAACTGGTAAGACTTAAATGATGTATATACACAGGTAACATTGAGAATCATGACTCAGGTATGGTCCAAACGGAGCATCCTTGCATTGGCAGGATTGATGCTCTCTTGTGTGGATGTTTAGAATAGTCCTTGGGTGAGAGATAATCAGACTGGGCAAACACAGGGGGTACCTCCATTTTGTGGGTCTGTTTCCCCTGGCTTTGCTCAAACATACACTTAGCCAGTAGGCATGTGCTGTTCCTGGCAGAATGAATGCTACCAGCAGCCTAGTTGGGACTTAGCCAACAAAACAGCCATTCTCCAACCTCAGACACAAGACACTATCAATCAATCAAGACATTCTACACTCCCCTGCCCTCTTTGCCAGATGTAGAGTAAGAGAGATGACACAGAAAGAGGCTGCTGAAACTGTAGTGAAATGAGAAGACAGAAGCTGGCTATGTCATGATGCAGCATGTGATGATGGTCAGAAAGCTTGAAAGAAGCAGAGCAAAGCACTTAGCACCCTCCCAGTGGGAGCTAGCAAGTTCAATGTTTTCTTATTTAATAATTACTGAATTACACCACCACATCACGATATGCCTCCAATCCCTGCTTGTGAGCCACAGTCCAAGGCTTCTGGCTACTCATCAAGGACTGATTCAATGTGACTGCATACATAGTTACACTCCTCTCACCAGTCAAACTCATCAGTGCAAATAGTAAAAGCACCAAATCACCTTTCTTCTGTGATTCAATAACGTGAGCATTTTCTATATATGCACAGTGCAGGCTAGTGAGTCAGAGGAAAACCTTGACGGGGGTGGGGGGAAGAAGGGAGTGGGAAGCTCACTGTGGTGGAAATGAGATCCCAGTCTCCATTCTAACACATCTGAGGCACCAGAAAGGTTCTTAACTTCTGTCTTAGTTAGGGTTTTACTGCTGTGAACAGACACCATGACCAAGGCAACTCTATAAAGGAAACATTTAATTGGGGCTGGCTTACAGGTTCAGAGGTTCAGTCCATTATCATCAGCATAGGAAGCGTGGCAGCATCTAGGCAGACATGGGGCTGGTGGAGCTGAGAGTTCTACATATTCATCCAAAGCAGACAGGAGAAAACTGACTTCCAGGAGCTAGAAGGAGGGTCTTAAAGCCTATACCCACAGTGACACACCCACTCCAACAAGGCCACACCTCCCTGGGCCAAGCATGTTCAAACCACCACAACTTCTGATCTTCAGTTTCTTCTCTGTCAAATAATGATGTGATTTCAAATGTCTCTTAGAACTCTACTTTAAAAAAGTATGACATATCAATAGACATTCTGGATTTTTGAGATGGTAGCTCAATCGATAAAATATTTCAATTTTATTCACAAGGACCTGAATCCAGATCCTAGGAAACACATAAAGAAAAGATGGGTGTTGACACTTGATTGTTATCTCAGAGCTGGGGAGACAGAGACAGGCAGGTCCAGAGGCTTCCTGGCTAGCCAGTCTTGCCTAATGGATGAGGTGAGCTTCATGACAATGAGAGACCTTGCCACAAAAGAGGCATCTGGCCCCTGAGAAACAACATTGAAGATTGTCCTCCAGCCTGTACACACACACAAACACATACACACACATGCACACACACACACACACCCCGCATTCACATGAACATTTGAGCAATATATTCACAGAACAAATTTTTAAAGCTTTTCATTTATTCTTTGTGAATTTCACACCATACATCTCAATCCCACTCATCTCCCTCCATATCCGCCCTTGCCCTTGCAACATCCCTCCCAAAAGAAAACAAACAAATAACATCTCACCATAGAAGCTGCAGTATGCCATGGTGTGTCACACAGTATACCCTTTGCCCATCCAGCAACTCTTCATTGCAATGAGTCATTGGTCTGGTTCGAGGCTTTTGGCTTCTGCCACATGTATCAATACTGGATCCTCACAGGGACTCTTCTGAGATATCCTGTTGTTGCCCTGTGTCATGGGGATCCTGCAGCTTTGGATCTGCAGGACTGGCCCCTTCATATGCTCCAGCAGTTCATGATGGGGTAGATGTTGGGATACATCAACTCAAAGCCCTGAATCTGGGCCTGGGTGATAGATGAATTGTTCAGTCCATCTGCTCTCCTGCACGGGCACACCAGGGCCAGCTCTCCCACTTTGCCCAGGCCAGGATTGGGACCACTTCTTTTGTCTGCAACTGGCAAGGAGCAGGTACAGCTCTCTTACTCTCAGGTCACTAGGGCCAGCTCTTCAGCAATGCCTGGGTAAGGGGTGGGGCCAGCTCTCTGGAATGCAGCAATCTGTGAATGAGAGCGGTAGCTCTCAAGCTCTCATGCCCTTGGAGCTGGCTCTACTGTGCCAACTCTACTGTATTGCCCATTTGAGGTGCGGTGCATGTGTGCATGTGTGTGCGTGCATGTGCTGCAGCTGATGAGGGGCAGGGCCAACTCTGTGCAACCTTCAGACATAAACTGGGCCTGAGGTTGCAGCCCAGACCAGTGACATGTCTATAGCCTTTGGTCATTGACACAGACACAGACATGTCCCTTGGAAGCAGCCACCACCATCACTCACATCAGGCTGCACCTCACCACCTTCACTTTTCCAGTCTGCCACCTTCACAGTGCACAAACCATTCTGCTTCTCTTTCTCTTCTGTCTTTCGTGATGGCGGTACATGGGCCTCTGGGTGTCCTCTTCCCATCTGCCCAGAATACTTACTTTTCTCCTAAATAAAATTCTGAATGCTTTTAAGTTTGTGGTATCAGAGATTCACTTGAAAGTCCAGCACTTGGGTGCCTGACACAAGCAGATCTCTGAGTTTAAGCCTAGCCTGGTCTACAAAGCAAGTTCTAGGATGGCCAGAGATGTTACACATAAGAACTCACTTCTTAGGGTTGGCTAAAGTTAAAAGGGGATATTTATTAGAAACAGAAAACAAGGGTGAGCCAAACCCAAATCTACACAAAGATAGCCTAGGTCTAGGGCCCTGGCACAATTTAAACTAAAAAAAGTAGTCATACTGGTCCGAGAGGGGGCACTACTGAGGTCCTCTGTGGATGGCAGGAAAGAAGTAACACTGAGAGTGTCTAGCAACTGAGAAGGATCCCAGTGCCTGAGAATCAACAGCAGCCATATGCCATGCACTGGTCCAAAGCTGGCCAAAGCATTCTAGCTGGATATCAGCCTAGCATTGGGGAAAATAGGACCAGCTCCCAGAAAATACAAAACAACTGCACACTGGGCAGTGATTCCAAGAGTGGTTCATTATAAAGATTCACCAACAAAAATATTCAAATTGTTTAAGAGCAAAAAGCACTGTTCCAGGGAACTGGTTTGTGACTTATGGTGACTGTGTCCCAGTCTGTCTTCTCTTTGCATGTTACAGAGGAGTGTGGGAGGACAGGAGACAGCTCATGTCTACTAGAGCTGCTTGTGCCCTTTAGTGACTAAGAGAAAGGACACTCTACTATTAGACCCAGAAGCCTGAACACCAAGTCTAAACTTCTTGCTGTCCACTCCCTCCATGCTGAGACTGCTGATGGGGCAGACAGCCTGTGGCTACCTTTAGCAGGTCGCCTCTCCTAACATCTAGTTTAAGAGAAGATAAGCATTCTTATCTGTTGCTGTTGTGAGCTCATAAGCACAGGGTGTTCACAAAGCACCCTGCACCACCACCACCAAAATTACTGTAATTAGCTCATTGTAGTTTTATAGTATCATAACCCATGACTAATTATAAAACATCAGAACTATACTTTGGCTCACATCAATAAGCAACAGTCATTCACTTGTGTATTTATTAAGGACAGTTTAAAAACTTATTTACAATTATAGAAAAGGGAACTTAGTTCTGGAAATGCCATTATGAGCATACAACTTTCTTATCTGTGTCCTTTTTTCTTTTCTTTCTTTACCATTCCTTTTGGCAAGGTTGTATGCCTGTGTATACACACTTAAAGCCTGTATCACCTTCCCTACTTCTGCTAACCCATGTGTATTAGTTGCCTTTTTGTTGCAAGGATGAAACATTGACCAAACCCAACTTGGGATGGTTTTTTTTTTTGTTTTTGTTTTTTGTTTTTGTTTTTTGTAGCATACAGTTGCAGTCCATCATTAAGTGTAGTCAAGACAAGAGCTCGAGGCAGGTACGTGGAGGCAGGAATTGAAGCAGAGACTGTAGAGGAGAGTTTCTTGCTCCTCGAGGCTTACTCATTTTAATTACTTCTGCAACTCAGGGCCACCTGACCAGGGAGAGCACTGCCCACAGTGATTACTTACACAGCAATAATCAAACATGAAAACCAATTTTGGGGCGCAATAGGGGCTATTCTTATTTGTGGCTCCCTTTTCACAGATGACTGCAGCTTATGTCAAGTTGACAAAAAGAAAATAAAACAACCAACACATCATAGAAGGACAGATTGCACTTTCTCCTTGTTATGTGGTCTATGCGATTCTTGAAGCTTTTGGCAATCCACCTCACGAACTGACTGCAGTTAACACACACAGTTCTCAGCCATCTTGTCTCGTTGCAAAAAGCACTTTCCCCTAGAGCTTCCTGCTAGGATTTCTCATTGCTATTGCCAACATCCTAAGACTGGTCAAAATCTCCAGGCTGTTGGGTGGTTTGTAGACCATCATCAGATACATTAAGGAGAAAGAATAAAATTGGATCTATACATCCGCAGTGGCTGCTCAAGTCCTTCCTGGATGACTTTGGGGCTGGAGGATTCCAAGTTAATGGGAAGGCTGATGCAGAGACTTGCAAGACTGATACAGGAATTTATTTGGGAAGGAGAATAAAAGTGAAAAGTTTTTCATTCCCTTTTGCTGTTTGTTTGTTTGTTTGTTTGTTTTTCAAGACAGGTTTCGCCTCCTCCTCCCAGGTGCTGGGACAAAAGGCATGTGCCACTGCTGCCTTGATGAAGAACATTCCAACTTCTTAAAGTTCAATGCGACACTTAAAAAAAAGAAGACTGCAGCATATCCTGCTGAGGACCCAGACTCACTCCTCCTCTCTATTTTTCTTTCTCTCCACTCCCCCAATGGTGTTATGGTTTTTTTTTTTTGTTTTGTTTTGTTTTTTTCCCAATTGACACATTTCCAGGTCACCTGCAAAGAGGGAATCACAACTGAAGAACTTCCTCCATCAAATTGGCCCGTGGGCATCTCTGTGAAGCATTTTCTTGATTGGTACTTGATGGCAAGGCCTCATCCCACCCATCATGGTGGTGCCACCCTTGAGCAGGTGGCCCCCACATTGTATAAAGACGGTAGCTTAGCAAGCTAGAGGAAACAAATCAAATAAACAGCACTCCTCCATGGTCTCTATTTCAGTTTCTGCCTCCAGGTTCCTGCCTTGAGCTTCTGCTGGAGCTTTCTTCAGTGATGAACGGTAACCTATAAGTCAAATAATCCCTTCCTTTCCCAAGCTGGGTCAGTGTTTTATCATAACAGAAAAAAAGACAACTAGGACAGATGGAAAAACATATTTCTTCTTAGTTACTTTTTCTGGATTCTATTGTTTCTACCCCCGGTGCGTGTATTCTTCTCTTATTCCATTTCTAGATTGTCCTAATGACTTTTAAGGGTTCTAGAGTATGATCACTCACTCCTGAACCAAGTGTATTCCCAATGTGCTAAGCATTGGTGTTGTGTGGATTATTCTTTCAACAAATGTTTCTTGAGCAGACGCTGTGTGCTGCCTCATACAGGCAGAACAGTTAGGACCATGTACACAGACCTTTATCTATAGAAGCTGAGAGCCCAGTGGAAAAGCCAAAGAAATGAAAAGGGAATGCTAAATGACATGTGAGAGCCGCAAGAAAGGTCACTTCAATATGTTATAGCTCATTTCACCGAATGTCATCCTTGACCAAGGCCACAATGTAGCCAACATCTATGTCCCTGGAGCATACGAATAATCCCCCAGAAGATCCCAATCATGGGCTCCTGTTATGAAATCTATTCTGAGAGGCCGTCCAGATGGCCACATGGGCAGGCCATTTCTAGCTGTTGGCTTGCGACTGGCTCACCCCTCTAAAGCTAAAACAGACTCAGTAAACATGTGCTGAATCAGACTGGCCATTGTTGCTTTGATTTTTTTTTTTCTTGTTAGATGATTAAAACCCAGAAGGCTGTCCAGAATCAAGTATGAATAATGCAATTGTTGCTGGACTTTTTCAAAAATGGACATTTTCTCAGTCCTATCATATTTAAGTTAACTGAGCCAAGATAAGCCTGCCCAAGATAGGTTGCAACTAAGGAGCCGTGGACAGAACACACTGTCCTCTCGGGTTTCCGACCCACAGCATTTAGCAGAGGGGCAGAGGGTGGCCCATGCCATATCAGATGCACTTCCATGATGGATGACTGAATGAGGTAAGCTCTAGGGATCCAGGGATATCAACACACTAATGGAGACAGAGGTGGTATGTGCAAAGCCCAGAGAGCCAAGTATCATTTTTTTTCCTACTCTGAATAAAAATCACATGACTTTTCTCCTCTAGTCCTACATCTGACAACCTTCTCTGAAAAGTCTTTTAGAACATAACCGGAGTTGGGAAGAATGGGGAAAAAAATGTTTCCTTTTGCAAACTTTTGTTATCAGTCTCATTGAAGGCTTCTCGTTGTTCAAGGGCTAGGACACTGCCCGAGTTCTTCCCAGGACACAATGACTAAGAACCAGGAGCAAAGAAAATGGAAAAGAAAACAATTTCCAGGGACTTTAAAGGCTTTAGAAGGAGCTGGAGGGCATTGTCAGGACCCTTAATGGCTGTCCACCAGAGCCATTCACCATAAGGCTGCTTAGTTGTTGTTTTCTGCAGAAAAATAATGACAATGCCCTCCCTTTCACAGCCATACTTTTCTTCATCATTACATTACTATGATCCAATTACACTGTGCATTTCCTAAATTTAGGGTTTGTTTATGAACAAGTGTCAGAATTAGCACCTACCGTGAAGTGTTGTGATTTAGGAATTGTACTGGCTGGTTTTGTGTCAACTTGACACAGCTGGAGTTATCACAGAGAAAGGAGCTTCAGTTGAGGAAATGCCTCCATGAGATCCAACTGTAAGGCATTTTCTCAATTAGTGATCAAGGGGGAAAGGCCCCTTGTGGGTGGTACCATTTCTGGGCTGCTAGTCTTGGTTCTATAAGAGAGCAGGCTGAGCAAGCAAGGGGAAGCAAGCCAGTAAAGAACATCCCTCCATGGCCCCTGCATCAGCTCCTGCTCCCTGACCTGCTTGAGTTCCAGTCCTGACTTCTTTCACTGATGAACAGCAATGTGGAAATGTCAACTGAATAAACCATTTCCTCCCCAACTTGCTTCTTGGTCATGATGTTTGTCCAGGAATAGAAACCCTGACAAGACACATTATTTTGTTAACGATATAAAGAAGTTTCTGGTCATTTTACCATGTGTATCATTGCAGCTTGCCTCCTGATACACTTGCACCAGGAACTAGTTATGGTCAGAAACAAGGCTTCCCAGCTCCAGCTGAGCTCAGTGTTCCTGAGGACCCAGAGGCAATGTCTGCTTCTTGTCTCTCTTGTCTACACAAATTAATTTGCTCCCAGGAAGCTCCAGTTTGTTTTGTTTTCCAGTGCTGGGCATGGAACCTGGGCCAGTGTTCATGATAGGCTAGCAGGTGACCACTGAGCTACCAGCGATGGACTTTTGAGGCAGGATCTCACTGAGAACTCACTGTGTTGCACAGGCTGGACTGAAAGTTCCCATCTTTCTGCTTCAGCATCTGCAGGGCTGGGATTACAGCTGCCTGGCACATGCCTGGCTCAAAATTGTTAATTATTTGTTATTATGAAATAGAAACAGGGCCCAGAGAGATGGTTCATCCATCAAGAGATTTTTCTACTCTTGCAGGAGACCCAGATTCTCAGAATCCACATCTGTTTGGCTCACAACTGCCTGTAATTCCAGAAAATTCATCTTAGTCTGATTTCCCCAGGTACCAGCGTGCATATGGTACACACATATACATACATACATACAGGCATATATATATATATATATATATATATATATATATATACATATTTTAAAGAAGAAAAGGAATGACCAACTTTAGATTGAAATTAAGTGAGCTCTCATGAGTCCTGACCATTCCTCTGTGAAATGAGATAAAATAGACACAATACAAAAGAAAAACCATTATTCTTTTGTAAACTTAGTCTACTTTACCCACAGTTTTGGTTTTCACGTCTTTTTATTCTGTATGTGTAGCAGGTGAAATTAGTTTCTGGATTGCTTTCTCCAACTGGCTAGCTGCAAGGGATCCAGAGAGAGAAAAACAGGATGAAGAAACCCAGATGACAGTGTCAAGAATGTATAGATCTGATTTCAGGTTTAGTTTTCTAATGTTAATCTTTAAGTTTCCCTGAGTTCCTCCCACGTGGCTCACTGTAATAAATACATCTTTTCTTCCAGCAGAAAATATAAATGATGTTTTCATTAAAACCCTTGATTTTTATCTGCTCTTATCAAGCCCTCAGTATGTGTTAGGCACAGTGCTAAGTGCGTGCTGTGTGCCTTTCATTTAGTTCTAGAAATAATTATATCAAGCAGGTTAAGATGATTGTTTCCATGTTACACATAAAGGCTCTGACTCACAGAGAGCTTAGGTTACTGACCACAGGCTCCAAGAAGCCCTAAAGCATGTCATGTCAGACTCAGGATAGGCCAACATCCAAGCTCATGCCTTTAACCAGTACACAAAGAGCCTTTTCTTTTCTTCACCAAGACAATGAAAAATGAACGGGTCTCAGTCCTCCCAGGAGCTAAGAAAACAATGGTAACAAGAGCTTTTGAACAATTCTATTGATTGTATGTCTTGTAAGTGGGTCTTGTAAGAAGAACTCCTTGGGTGTAGACCAGTGTGAGCCAGTATATTGCCCAGGACTACAATTAACAGTTTATCTTGTGCTGCAGTAAGGTCAGCACCAGCCCACATCATGCAAATGTACCAAGGCTGACACTGTGATGCTCTCACGTGTTCTTTGAACATCTTTGAGCATCTTAGCTTTCTTGGGAAAGTGATCATATATACAAGCACAAAGTAGAAATTTTACTGGAAACAGTGGGCCACTTTGGTTTGTTTACAACACAAGACAGGTCAAATTATTTTGGTAGACTTTGGAGCAAATAGCTCCTAAACTTGCAAATTGACTTCTTTGTTGTGATGCTTCTATCATGGCTTTTAGGGGCAATTTGAAAGGAAAAAGATGGTGTCGGGTAGAATGATGACTGGATCAGCAATTTATTCTTCTTACTGGGTGAGCACTGCCTGTTCAGATCCTAGAAAAATCTCAGATGAACATGCATGGTATTACCTGGTGGGAATGTTGCATCCGGAGACATCTACTGGGCTGTGAATTCCATATACTAAGGGTCATCCGGAATGTCCCAGCAGAGGAGGACCCTAACACTTTTATTATGATACAAGAATGGGAAGGTCACTATAGGCCTGTTTTCCTCAGAGTTATAAAAGAGTAAATAAATGAATAAAATAAATTTTCTTACCTACACTAGTCTATCACCACATGGTAAAAATAAGAGCTTCTCTTGAAGCTGCAACTTTTTAAAGAATGTTTTTATTAGCATGTATTAATTCTATATAATAATGGGTTTCATTAGTACGTTTTCACACATGGATGTAATATATTTTGTCCGTATTCACCACTAGCCCCCACTTCTCACTCTTGTCCCCTTCTCTCTTTGGTTGACCCCAGGTCTCCTATCAACTAACTCTCCCTCAACTTTCAGGTTTTGTTTTGTTCTTCTGTTGCCCAATTAGCTTCCTTAGGGTTGCTTACCAGAGTATAGTTACCTTTCCAGTGGTATCGCCCCTGAAGAAAATATCTCTCCCATCAGCCATTAACTGCTTTTAAACCCTCAGGGAGGATACGGCCCTATGAACCACACTACTCCCATGACAGGATGCTGACGTGTAGAATCTTATATAGAGTTTGTCCTGGAAATCACAGTTATGAGTTCAGGTGTACCACAGCCACGTCATTCAAAGAAATCGGTGATAACACCTCACTCCTCCATTTTTTTCTCATATTCTTTCTGCTCCTTCTGTGTTATTCCTTGCATCTTAAAAAAAATTGGTATTATTGTCTCATTTGTGGCTGGGCACTCAATACTCCCTTAGTCTTAGTACTTTGGCTAGTTATGAGTCTCTTTGGCCACTGTTGACCACTGGAGGTGGGAAGGGAAATGCTTCTCTAACCAAAACTGACAGCAACACTGGTTTATGGACATATATACATAGTTATTTAGAAGGGTTCACTGTGTCTACTTAGCAGAACAACTAGGGCCTATGGCCTGCTTAGCTACAGGCTTTTCATTGGGCCAGATATGAATCCTGTGAGATATCATTGGGCCAGATATGAATACTGTTGGCAATTCTCCACCAGAAGCCTGCACAATACCTTTTGGCACTGTGAAGGATAGCTAGCAGGCACCAAGACATTTTTTAAGAGATACGAATGAATGATGAGAAAACATTGCTAATTATCTAGTGGTTCTCAGAAGGCCAGTGATGAACAGGGTTTCTCATCCAGATATCAATGCCTGGGTGTTATACCAGCATTGGGTCACTGAGTAATTTATTTTAGGCTACCTATTCTGAGACCAAGATGGCTGTGAGACTCTCCACTTTCTTTCAGAATGCCTGGGCAAAGCAGCTGGTGCTGGCCATGTCTCTCACCATCATTGTCTTAGTCAGGGTTTCTATTGCTGCACAAGCATCATGACCAAGAAGCAAGTTGGGGAGGAAAGGGTTTATTCGGCTTACACTTCCATATTGCTGTACCTCGCCAAAGGAAGTCAGGACTGGAACTCAAGTAGGTCAGGAAGCAGGAGCTGATGAAGCATGGAAGGATGTGACTCAGCTTGCTTTCTTATAGAACCCAGGACCACCAGCGAAGGGATGGCACCACCCACAGTGGGCCCTCCCACCCTTGATAACTAACTGAGAAATGCCTTATAGCTGCATCTCATGGAGGCATTTCCTCAAGGGAGCACCTTCCTCTGTGAAAACTCCAGCTTGTGTTAAGTTGACACACAAAACCAGCCAATACATTCACCGTCATCATCTCTAGCACCAGCAGGATCACAGGCCTTTGTATAATATGCTCCCATTCAACAACAACACTAGATATGTCAACAGCATCAACAAGGTCACACACTTCAACTACCCAGTGCCTGTTGGAGATAGTGAGAATATGCCCACATACCCAGCCACCGGGCCTGCTTAGGTACAAGCCTGAAATGCTTGAAGAAACTATGAACACTCCTACAAATGGAAGAGGCCCCCTCTCCTCCACTCCCCAATAAAAACAAGAAGAAGACTGCCTTAAGACAGTTCTTTGGCATACATATGGCTTTAGCATTTATTAAAGACTAAGGTGACATTGCACACTAATGAGAAGCATGTGTTTGTTTCTTTTTACAGTGACTTAAACTGGCTGAATATCCATTGTGTTGATTTTACAATCATCAGTCCTGGGAACACAGCTTCACATGAACACACAGGCCCAAATGGTAGAAGCATGTTTGGGGTGTTTCAGAAGTTGTTGGAAATGTGTGCATGCGCTTGAAGTGCTAAACCTGCCCTAAAGTGACACTACACATCAGAGGCTAGAGTCACCAGAGATACCTCGGCTTCCTTACACATTGGCTGTTTTGATTTACATCTTGGTTGTTGCACACTGGAAACCCTTGGACTGTTGTGAGGGTTTTTACAGCCCTACCTTCAGTTCCCTAGCACAGGATTACAACCCACAGTTTTAGAATCAGAGGAATTAGTCTTCTCATAGGACTCCATTTGAGATAAAGGAGCTCTCCCGGGGTGGAAGGTGCTGCAAGAACAGAAGGAGACGCACTTCATGTACTCTATGGTTACTGATGTGGCTCACATCAGCTGACATGAACCTTAGGGTAGACCCTCAGATTTGGGGACTTTTAATATTGTTTCTAGTTTAGGTCTGAGTAGAAATGTATGTGTGGGGGCGGGGCAGAGGGTGGCAGGGGTTCCTTCCTCTTATAGTATCACTTTATGGCTGAGGTCTCTGGCTAAAATAAGAAATATTGGCTAATATGGACGGCCACAGCTTCCCAGGATACAAGGGCAGCCTGGACATCTTCAAGCTAAGGCAGCAGGTGCATCCCAGAGCCTCCTGAGCTTTCGCACGCACCTTTGCACACCGGGTCACTGTCCTGTGGGGAAAGCCCTGCACTGAGACAGGTCCCTGGACTCTCTCGGGGTCCGAATCTGCTTCAGCCTGCCCATAACATCCCAGAATCCAAACATCTTCATTTACGGAGTGAACGAAATCCCACTGTATGAACAGTTCACTTTGCTTCCAGATATTTTGCTGAAGATACACCAAATAACAGATTTTTAAATACTGGGAATGGTAAAAACATGGTTAGATTCTTCCCTGGAACAGGGTGGGTTTAAATGAAAAGAGCCCAAACTCAGTCCAGAACTGTCTCAGAACAGTAGGAAAGATGGGCCTTCTTCGTACAGGCGAGCTGACACAGGCCATCTTCCCGGGATCTGACCTTTCCATTCCCTTTCTTCTGAACGATGCTGGCAGCTTTTCAGCAGCAAAGCCAATTCAATTTGTTAACTGATGGTCCTACTTCCTAAATGGATTGAAAAAAAAAATTATGGTGCATACAGGGTGTATTGTGGGTGAAGAACAACTGCAGTCACTGCGGGCAGACTTAGTGAATGGAGGTTACATGGGGGTGGGGTGGGGCGGGTAGAGGGGTCTGCTTGGCACAGCATACGTGTGTCCAGTGACATGCATGATGCACTCACACATGCAACCGCAGCAGAAGTATGAGTCTTGCACGGGGATGTGAAAATGTGTCCGCAGGGCCTTCATGGGATGCACAGCGTGATTTCCTGGGCATTATACCGAGTTCACCCTAGAGCAATGAGAGGAAAGAAGGCCAGGATTGGAAATGGCAGATGAAGTTTTTTTATCCACCCCCCCCCCCCCAAGGGATTTAGGAAATGGTTTTGGGAAAGAACACAGAGCGCAAACCGCATCCCTGGCTGTCTCAAGCCCCCGAGGGGTTTGCAATTAAGAAGGTCTGGGGGTGGGTGCGAGGGTCTAAAGGTGGGTGGAAGGATGGAAGGAAGCGGCGTCAGTCAACTTCCTCGGCTGGGCTGCGGTGGCTGTAGCAGCAGAGTGTGCACCGGGCTGGGCAGCCCTCCCCTGGGCCGGGAAAGGGCGGAGCTGGGCGTCGCCATCCGGGTTGTCCCCTCCTCCCGGCCGCTCTCGGGTGCAGAGCCCTCGGCGGTCGGGGAGGCTCAGAAAGAGCTCTCCCGGAGCTGGAGTCGGGAGTGCGGCTGGCGGAGCTGGGCTGCAGGAGCTCGGCCGCGCTGGTGTTCGTAAGTCCCGACTGTGGGGGTGGGGGTCGGGCAGGGTGCAGGTCTCCACTGAGATGCTGGGGAGTCTCTGCCAGAGCCGGGAGGCGGGGACGTCAGGATTTCGGCGTAGAGGAGCGCCTGACCCGACCTGTAGGGAGGATGTAGACCCTCATTGCCAGGTGCCCGGAACCTAGCGGCCCGAGCTGGGACCCAATGTTAGAGTTTTAATATCGGCTTTCAGAATGCACAGCAGACAGTCCAAACCGTGGAGTTGGGGAACTGCAGAGCCCTGAAGGGCTAGGAAATCCGGACTGCGATGGTGAGGAGCCTGGGGAGCGGGGATTTGAAGTAGATGTCACGACCGTGAATTGAGGGTGTCTGAGCCCAGAGAACCGGAGAGGAAGGATGTAAAGGAGGAGTAGTCCTGTGCGCATTCTTGGGGCGCCCTCCACAGGGCAGAGGGGAACGGAATCCCGGAGGGGAATGCCGAGTAGAGGAAGAACAGGGCGGAAGGGGGTGCCCAAGAGAGGGGAACCCCCCTCCCGGAAAGAGTAAGGTGAGAGAGGCATGAACTTCTTGAGGAAGATGGAGCGGGATTCTCCAAGGAGACACCGCAGAGAGTTGTGCTGATAGCTGTAGGTTTCAGATTTAGAGGCTATGGTAGACCGAGCGGTGGGAAAGCACAAAGGGGCGGAGGTGGCCGGCGGGACAGTGCTGGGAGTATATCAGCCAGTTGAGAATGCTGTCCTTTCAGTGGAGGTGGCCGTGGACACCTCAAGAGGGTATTCCCTTGACAGCAGATTGAGGAACCCTAGACAGGACAAGTGAGGACCCAGCAGCGTTCGCGAGTCTAGGAGTACTGGGGGACCTATGAAAGGGTGATCAGTTGCCAAGAGCAAGGAAGCAGCCAACTGCCTCAACTCTCTGAGTAGTTATAGGTACCCAGGAATACTAGAGAGACCCTTGGTCCTGGTGAGCACTTTGTCTTGCGTACGTTGCACCTCATATTTCTGACCTGGGTTAGAAATGGTTTTGCTTGGGGGTGCGACGAGGAGAGACTAAGGTGAAAGGAATGGTCTTCAAGTGAGATTTCCGATACACACGGGATATCTACCTTTTGCGCTTTGGGCAGAGCACGTATGATGTAGGTGTGTGTAGAGTTACAATCCGTAGGTCCTATTTGTTCTTGTCCAGTGAGAGACAGCTTCTGAGGGACGTCAACAAGCACACAGCATGCCACAGGCAAACTTTAGTGTTCCAGTGTCCCGTACTCCGTGTTTGCATTAGTGAAGGTTTGTCTCCCGCAGCTAGTAAAAAGTCACCTTTACAGAAGGCACTAGCTACAATTCCCCTGTTAAGGTTATTCATAGTCTGCTCCCATGCCTGGGCTGTTCCACCCTTGTACCCGTCCATCCCTGGCATCTCAGAGGCTAGGTCTAAGTGCAAATCTCAAACCATGACCTAAGCGTAATCTGTTCTCTATTGTTTATCTTGGGTATACAAGTTGTTACATTTAGTTAAAATAATGCTGAGCATCTTGTTACCTAAGGTATATTGCTATTATTTGTGGTAATTTATTTGGGTGTGACAACTGACTCAGGTTTTTTTCTGTGATTTCTTTGCATTGGAAGGTACTTGGGTTTGGAAAGAATATCTTTCCTTCTAGGCTATGAGGCCAGGTTCATTCTCTGGCACACACTGAGATGCCCACTCTCCGAGAAAGCTGAGGGTTTTTGTTTTTTTAACTTTGTTGTTTTGGGACAAGGTCTCATGTAGCCCAGTTTTGGTCTCAAACTTAACTACGTAGCTAATCGTTCTGTCTCCATTTCCCAAGTATTGGGATTAGAAGTATGTGTCAACACACTTAGAAATTTTGGTTTTTTTTTCTTCTTCTATAATGCAGGGGATTAAACACGGAGCCTAGCACATGCTAAGCAAATATTCTATCTCTGTCTACAGCTTCAATCCCCTAGAGCTATTTGGAAACTAACATTTGGTGGGTTTTTCTTTTGTTTTGAGACAGGGTCTTTTGTGTATTCCTGGCTGGCTGGAAATTCTGTATGCAGACCAGGCTGGCCTTGAATTTATAAAAATCCACCTGCTTCTGTCTCCCTAAAACTGGAACTGTGCTCCACACTGGGTAGCCCAGTGTGGTTTTTGTTGTTGTTGTTTTGTTTTGTTGTTGAGGATGTTAGTATTGCTTTTTAAATTTTCTTTTGCTTTTCTTTTCATGTTTCCTTTTTCTTTCAGGAAAGGGAAAGCTTTAAGAACTATGCAAAGCACACTTTCATTGCAAAATGCCATATCTGAATGGAACACACTTGGCTGCGCAGAGCACATACCCAGAGCTTTTTAAACTACCTGACCCTTGCATGAAAGATCCACAATATCATTATTGCAAGCAGTGTGTTTACTCATTTCGACACAAAGCCAGCTGACGCTTTCATTTTTTTTAATTCAAGTATTAAAATGAATATGTTTGTATGTATACAGTCAGAGGACTATTTCTCCCCTTCAAAAGCATTCCCTGGGCAAGCTGGGTACTAAATGTAGTAATGCTGTCATTGCTGAGAATAGTCCCGGAGCGCCTGCTTTGGACCTGCTTGCAGATTCTGCAGCACATTTGCTGCTTGCCCCAGTGCCTGCAGACCTGCAGTTGGCAGAGTCCAAGTCAGTATGAGGTCAGCTTGGGCTTCTGGAGAGCTGGGGTTTTAATATAAACTATGACAACAGTGATGATTCTCTGGAAGGTTTTAACAATTCAAAGGAGGGCTTCCGGTAAGCATGCCACTTTTTCTTTCTTTCTTTTTTTTAATTAGTGCTTACCCAGAAGTTGCAGATTTAGAATAGCAACCAACACCCGAGATAATCAACTTAGAAGCAAGAAGGAACAACCTGGGAAAGCCTTCCTAATGCCTGACCCTTTGATAGAGTTCCTAACGTTGTGACCCCGACCATAAAATCATTCCATTGCTACTATGTAACTGTAATTTTGCTGCTGTTCTGACTCATAGTGTAAATATATGATATACAGAACGTCTCATAAGTGACTTCCCCAATGGGGCTGAGACCCACAGGTTGAGAACCACTGCTTTAGAAGTTTTTGTCTACTTAGCCAGATTCATTTGGGTTTCTGAAAGGACGGAACGGCAGGGCTGGGAGTTTATCACAGGACAAAGCTGCTCCCCTCATGATAGTAAGTAATTGGAGACAGAGACAGAGGCACATGAAAGGGGCCCAGAGCCTTTTAAAGGGATTCCTCCATTAACTGTTTCCCCACCATCTCCTAATACTACAAGGCAAGCAAGCATTCTAGGTGGAAGCCACTGGGAGCCATTTAGGTCCAAATTAGCCAGGTGTAGTAGCATACGCCTTTAGCCCCATCATCATGGAAGTGGAAACACATGGGTCTCTATTAGTTTGAGGCTAGCCTGATCTGTATAGCAAGTTCAAGCCAAACTACATAGGGAGGCCATCTCCAAAAACAAAACAAAACAAAACAAAATAAAACAAAACACCAAAAATGAAAACAAAAACAAAAATGAAAACAAAAAACAAAATAACAACCCAAATCAATAAAAGTATTACCTTCATTTGGGTATCTCCAGTATGTTTAGGAAAAATAGCTTAGAAACATCACTTAGTATACTTTATAATGTATTAGGGTATGTGAAAATCAGTCTCATTTTACCTCGATGCTCTTTGCTGGGCAGTTCTTTGTCAACAGCAAAGTTAAAGACTGGTTTTCTCATTCCCACCGCCACCACACTCCCCAAGGTATCCAGAAAGCCTTACTTATCCATACTTAGGCCCAGAGCTTGAGTTTTGAGTTTGATTTTTAACTTTGCCTAGAGGCAAATGGAAGAGAATGGTTTCTGATAATGTATTTCGCATTAGGATTCCAGGGCACACAGCGAACACGGAAGCCAAAGAACAGAGCTTAGGTCCCCCTTCTCCTTCGCTTTCATACCACCATGGCTCAACATTGAGCTAGGCGTGTTCTTAGACATGTTGCTTCTCCTCTTTGGACCTCAGTTGCTACTGTATAATTTCAATTTCCAGTGGCATCTATTTTGAAATGATTTAAAATGAGAATCATAATTGGTATGGACTATATGGATTTGTGAGAAAAATTAAATATGATTGGGCATAAACAATTCTGAATTCTCTGCCTAACACAGAATAAGTGCTCAGTGGAGACTGGCTCTATGTGTTCGTAAAATTATTTATTCGTAGGTATGTATTAAAACTCTTTTGATTTCTTGTGAAAATTTATCATTTCCTAGGGAATGATATTCTTTTGAGCTGAGCTTTGTGAATTAATATGTGAATGAGACAGATTTATTTTTTTTTCTACCCACCCCTGAGAAAAATTTATTTTTATCTTCCGACCATCTTTGGGTTTTTGTTTTTAAAGTTTTAAATCATGGGGTTTAAAAGCAACTACAGTTAGTTCACTTTTAATTTAGATGTTTTTAATCTGAACTATCCTGTTATGGCTATATATTACAGCTTACAATGGTAGTGAAAATTTAAGAGAAATAGTAATTTAAATCTCTCTTCTGTAGCTCTTTTCTCCTACCCTGATTCAATAAAACTCTCTTTCTTCTTCCCTCCTCCTCTCTGTTCCTCCCTCCGTCCCTCCCCGCTTCCTTCCAATGAAATGCATATTGTTTGCTTAGCTTATTTTGAAACGACTAGCCTAGAACTCACTGTGTAGCTGTGAATGACTGCACCTTTCTCTACCATGAATTCTGGAGCTACAGGTCCCTGCTGTCCCTGGGCCTGTTTCATGTGGTGCTGGCGATTATGCCCGGGCCCTCATGAGAGCTGTGAGTGTCCTACCAATCAGCAACGTCCCCAGCCCTGAGAGGCTGGCTTATGATGAACATTCCTCTTTATTAAAATTCGAGTTTACAATGCTTTTTTTTTAAATGACAAGGAATAACAGTTTGTCATTCAGTCCTCAGCTGTTTTGTAAATGTTGACATTACATTTCTCTGTGAGTTCTACTATTCCAGGATAAACTAGGAAGGTGGTATAATAATTTAATGAAAGCCTAATCAATGGTCGGGGATATAAAACATCCTATTTTATGACGTGTTCAGTGTTTGATGAGAACTAGGCTGGAAACCAGCAAAGGCCAGAAGTGTAGAGGGCCAGGAGACATGGTCTTTGCCTCTGCAGAGTTCCTGTGTGTGCTTTCTACCTGTCCTGAGAATATGTACTAGCAAAGGTCTCTCTCGTAATTACTTTTGCCAAGAGTTAATATGACTTGCACTGAATGTTCTTATATCAGCTCAGCTACTTTTCTTGTTGCCGAGGCAAAAAGAAAAAGAAATCTAATAAAGACAATGGAAAGGAAGGCTTATTTGACTCAGTTTAAGAGAACAGTTCACCATGGCGGTTAGCATGGTGGTGAGAGCCAAGAATTCTGCTGTCTTGGAAGCAGAGGAATGCGTGTGCCCTCACTCAGCTCACTTCTGCTATCTTCCTCTTTATTTGGTCTAGAACCCCAGTGCATGACAATACCCAACCCATAGGGTGAGTCTTCTTTTGGTTACATCCCCACAGCAAGCCCTCCAGGACGTGCTCATCTGCTCATCGGCATTTCTCCTAGGTGACTTCAAAAGAAGAAAGGCACAATTCTCCTGCCTCCAGCTCCATTTCTTGGAGCAAGCAAGACAGGTAGATCTCTCCTGAGTAATCTAGTTTTGAGGCAATTTTAGCTCTTGAGGATTAGGTCTCACTATAGGCTCAGCTGCCCTGAAGGGAGATGATATTAAAGCACTCAGGGGCAGGCCTGGTGGTGCACACCAATAACCCTAACACTCCAGAGATACAGACACAGGAATTGTAAAGTCTACACTAGCCTGAGCTGCATTGGGGCGACCCTGACGCCGGGAGGTAGGGCACATTTCTGGAAAGAGCACAGCGCTTCACAGACAGGGATGTAAATTAGAGCGGCTTTTTAGTTGAAAGCTAGAAACCACTGTGACTGTGACTCTGTTTGTTGTGTACAATAGACACACCTGGGAGTGCCCCAGCTTCATAGCAAACCATCCTTTGAGAAGCTCTGGGTAGGGCCTAGGTATCAGATGTTTAGAATGCTTTTCAGATGATTCTGAAAGTCAAGGGCTACTGCCTTGTGGAATTAATAACCTGGGCGGGGGTGTGGTGTGTGTGTGTGTGTGTGTGTGTGTGTGTGTGTGTGTGTGTAAGAGGGCCTGAGTTGTGGTGGTTTATGTCTATAATCTCAACATTTGGGAAACTGAAGCCAGAAGATCGATATTGAGTTCCAGACCCAGTGTGGGCTACACAGTGAGTCTTTGCCTCAAACACAACAGAAAGAAAAACCAAAACAGAAAAGTTGTTTTGGTTTTTTGTTTGTTTGTTTTGGTTTTTTTTGAAGGGGGAGAGAGGGGAGAGAAGGAGGACGAAAACAAAATAGAATAGACAGGGGTGGGAGATGGGTCTGTTGCTAAGGTACCTGCTGTGAAATAATAAAGACTTTTATTGGTTCCCAGGATCCATGGGAAATGGTATGGTGGCCTCTGTTAACCCAGGACTGGGGGGTGAGAGTGGGAGAATCATGGAGTTGGGTGGATCCCTGCAGCTCATCAGCTAGCCAGCTTAGCTCATCAGTGAGCTCTAAGTTCTACTGAGAGACCCCGTCTCAAGAAAGGAGACGCCTGATGTGAACTCTGGCTGCCACATGTGCATTGCTGTGCATGTACACATAGACCCACATGAACATGTACAATCAGCACACACACACACACACACACACACACACACACACACACACAAACCTAATAAAAATATTGCTTCCTTTTGGGCTTTTGTTTTAGTGATAGGTGTATGCAAGGTTGCTTCAGAGCCTTATAGGACTTTTTCCCTTTGTACTGACAGCTTCCCCTTATTTTCTATCTCTGTGTGTATATCAGTTAAACGGTTTCAAACCTTGTCCAATAGAGCTTTGCTTTAACCTGTGTGACGTGGACAACAACACCGTCACAGTGATTCTAACAATTTTTAATTGTATTTATTCGTTTATTGGGGGAGGGGCAACGCATGCCATGGCGCATGTGTTGAAGTCAGGTGGTGATGACTGAGAGGAGCTGGCTCTCCTTACACCATGCCTGTCTAGGGGATTGAACTTGGGTCCTCGGGTGTGGAACACGGCTTGGTGAAAAGTATTTTTGCCTTTTGAACCATCTCACTGACCCCTAGTTTTTCTTCCCAACTAAGGTCTGAAGATCATAATAAATTTGTCAAAATAATGATGAGGAAATGGGGGGAAATGTCACAGAGACCCTGCTGCAGGATCGCCTGCCACATCTTTGTATCTCTTTTGACTAAACAGATCCTACAAGGAAGGGGGTTGTTGGGAGTGTTAGCTTCCTCGCTGTTAAGTAATTGCCCGTGGCTGGGCACCAGCTAGTAGCAGGCGATGTGTTTACATCATGTCATTTAGTTCTCAGAACAGCCCTGACACATAGGAAGCATTATCCTTGGTTCCATTTCACAGACAAGGAGACTGAGATCAGAGAGGCTGTGACTTGTCTAAAGGGCAGCTCAGATGGAAGTCTGAGCTGTCTTCTCTGCTGCCTCCATACTCATTTGTTAAAGCGCCTCTAACCTTTAGACTCCTGCTGTAAGTAGGAGGGAAATGTCTTGAGGACCTCTGGCTTTTAAAATTAATTAATTATAGGTGGCTGGGGCCTGCTGCTCTCCCCTGACTTGAAAAAGAAGAGCCCTCCACTACTCAAGCTATTGCTCTTATTATTTTTTCAAGACAGGGTTTCTCTGTGTAGCCCTGGCTGTCCTGGAACTCGAGCTGTAGATATGGCTGGCCTGGTGTTTCTGTGTGTAAGTGCAACTGTGTGAGTGTCACAGCATGCATGGGGATGTCAGACACCACCTTCTGTAGTCGTTTCTCACCTTCCGCTTTGCTGAGGTAGTTTCTCTTGTTACAGAGGCTCCGTCCTGCACTCCAGGCTGGCTGGCCCATGAGCTCCCGAGAAATTCTCGAGTTGGTCAATAAATTCTCCGCCTTGCTCTAGGGATGCTCAGGTCACAGATGCTCGCCACCACACTGGTCTGTGGATTTCGGAGATTAAATTCAGGTCATCTGGTTGTTCTTTGACTGCCTGAGCCATTTGCTGGCCCTGAAGTGAGATTGTTGATGGATTTCCCAGTAGTCTGGGGACCACAGGAAAACTTATTCATTCACTCACTCGTTCATCAAATTTAAAGGGCCTGCCAAGTGCCAGGGTCTAGAGTAAACACTGTGGATCAAACAATGAGCAGAAATAATCGCTGCTTCTCTAGAGGCTACAGCTTAGAGGTAACTTTGTAACAACACTGTCCCTCAGAGTCAAGTGGAGAAAATACTTTTTGGGGGTCCCTGCCCTCCCTTTCCTATCTCTCCCCTTCTTTCTGGTCCCCTTCTCCTTCCCCACACCCTCCCCGAACAGTTTCTTCTTTGTCTTTCTTATATGGTTTGTGCACAAAGCTAAGACTGCCAGTAAATAGTGG
This sequence comes from Mus musculus, assembly GCF_000001635.26. NCBI lineage: Eukaryota > Metazoa > Chordata > Mammalia > Rodentia > Muridae > Mus > Mus musculus. The sequence continues at coordinate 20,899,207 of NC_000067.6, forward strand.
GGCAGTAGTTATTTACCTATTGGGAAGTTTACAATAGCTTATTTAAATGTCGTATTATCTCACATTGCATTAAAAATTACTCTTCCCAAAGATGAAGAAACTGCTCTCTGTAACAAGTTAAGCAAGTTGGACAATCAGGTTGAGGTAAGCCTTTTGAGATGAAGGAAGCTAGTTCTTTTCTCTATGCCTAGGGGAGCATTGTAAACTTGCAGGACATCTATGGGGCTAACAGACTCTCGTCAATGCTGTGATGAAATAGCTGACAAAAGGAAGAGGGCCACGGGGATTGTTCAGTGGGCCTCATGCTTGCCGAGTAAGCATGAGGACCTGAGGAGTTCAGATCCCCAGAACCCACATCAAAGCCAGACATCGCACTGTGTATCTCTAACCCCAGTGCTTGGGGTTGGCGGTAGAGACTTGCAGATCTCTGGGGTCTTGCTGGGCAGCCAGGCTAGCCGAAACATTGAGTTTCAGATTCTGTGAAAGAGCCTAGTTCAAAAGTAAGATGGGGAGAAATAGAGGACAGTGCTCCATATTGACTTCTGGGTTTCTGCAAGTTCATACTCAGGCATATGCACACACACACATGTGCACCCACACATGTGCACATACATGTGCACACACATGTGTACATACATACATGTACACAAATACACATACATGTGCACACATACATGTGTGCATACATATATTCATCTTTCTTGCAGCTTCCACACAACTAGGAATATAAAAAGGAAGGAAGAGTTTATATTGGTTTACAATTTAGGGTCCAGCCAGTCCTTCCTGATCACGAAGCCTGGTATCAGGTGCATGAGGCAGCTGGTCCCATCGAGTCTGCAGTCAAGCAGCTTGCTTTCCATTCCCCCCTCCCCTTTTTTAAAATTGGCTCTAGGATGGCAGCCCATGGGGTGGGTATATCCATTTCAGGTTGGGTACTTAGGTGAAACCTCCTGGAACCACTGTCATAGGCATGTCCAGAGGTGCAGATCTATCCCTGCAGTAGTTCTGAAATCCAGTCAAGTTGACAATAAAGATTTAGCTATGTAGACTAACTCTGTTTTTCTATGTGAAGAAGACTCCATACTGTATTAGAGCGGTAATCATTGAATGAATAAATTAGTAATAATCATGATTTTAATACACAACAGGTATAAGAATAATTCCGATTTTAAGAAGAGCTAACCTAAATAACCATGAAGTAGCTCCCAGTCTAGGCAAGCTGATTCCTGATTTTAATCAATCCCTGCCCCCCAGGCCTTTGTGAAGCCGAGGGAGCCCAGGGTGAGGGTTCCTGATTTAAGAGACTTTTTGTTGTTGCTCTTGAGATACAGCTGGCAGCAGAGGTGGTGACATTTATCCTTCTCAGCTAATGTTGTCAAAGATTAAATACGGAACAAGTAGGAAAACAGATTCTGTATCCACAAATAAAAGAGTATGTCTTTTCACCAATGTCTTAAAGCATGCTTGGCCCCTCCATTAGAATCTACTCTTTTTAGTCCAAGAGAATATCCACGAGGGCTGCAGGAGGAGCTAGAGAAACTGGAAGAAGGCCGAGCTTCCTCAGACTGCAGAGGGAAGGGAAATTCATAGATGTACTTTGCTTACAGACAGTGGTTTTGTGAGGGAATGAATGAAGCCTTTTATCGGGGAAAGCTGTCTTCTTGTTTGTCGTGGACTTGTTCAAGATAGCATTAATGAAACTCTAAGTAGAGGGCAATGTGAAATCAGCAATGGAAGGCAAGACTACACAAATTGCCAAATTTGTGTTCTGCAAAATGAATTCAGTGCAGAAATCCCACCTTAGCTTTCCTAGTTCTGCACTTTAAGCAAAGCAACAGCGGTATTCTCGAGTTGCCACGAAAGGGGAATTCATTTTTCTGTATGGGCTAATACTGAAATGGCTATGGTATTAAAAGGCCACGTAGGCAAATTCCAGAGGGCTGTGGATGCTGGGTGGCCTTTCAGGAAGGTTTGGTTCATCGGGTCTCTGCACAAGAGGTGTGGATTAATTCAGGAAATGCTATTGCCATTTCTCAGGTTGTACCCCCACCTCTCCTAATTCACAGGACCCTTGACCTCCTCTCCTTCTTGCCCTTTTCGTTATAATATCCCTCCTTACCCCCAACTTTCAATCCTCCTGCCTCAGCCTCTCAAGTGTCTGTAATAACAGGTCTGTGCCACCAGGCCCAGTCTCACTGATGGTTTTCTGTTTCATCTGGGATATTAAAAGTATTACATCTCTGAACCTGAAGAGTCACTCCTACACAGAGGTAACAGGAGAAAAGGGAAATCTGTACCGTTGGGGTATAAATGGCATCAGACAGCAAGGGTGGCTTCAGGCGAGAAGTCTCAGTTCATCTGCAGGGGTTTTGACCACTTCATAGGTACCCAACAGTGAGCAAGACATAGTAAGGGACAATGTGATTTAAGAAGCACATGCCTCTCTCTGTGTGTCTTTCTCTGTCTGTCTGTCTGTCTTCTTACACACACACACACACACACACACACACACACACACACACACTACCCAGTGCATGCATGTATGTATACACGCACACCAGGAGTCTGTAAGATGCAAGGACTCCAGTTTTCCTCCATGAATGAAAAAAGGAAACATTAGACTTAAGCACCGTGGGTTGAGCTGTGAGTCTGTGGTAGAAGATTGCATGCCACATTGTTAAGGCAAAGGCGACTTCAGTGTGATCTCTGTGCTTAGAGTCGAGCGCAGGAGAAACAGCTCCAGAAAGGTAGCATTTGGATGGAGAGAGGATCTGGTTGTTCTTGATGATGCGACAGCTTCAGGGGTAGTACAGGAGGCAGACATGAGAGGTGTGCATGCTGCAGGCCTGCAGCAGGCCTTGGTTTCCACTGTCCTCTATAATACTCCATGCACTGCATGCTTACTCTATGTGTTTGCAAGTTAGTGCTCAGCCACATGAGGCTTCACAAAGCCAGGCTGCAGATCTAAATTCTCTTCTGCAGTTGAGTAAGGAGAAAGGAAAGGGAAAAGAAGCCATTCATTAAAAATTATTGTTTGGGACCTGGTGAGATGGCTCGGTAGGTAAAAGTGCTGTGCAAATCAGACAGACCTAGGTGTGATCCCCAGTAGAAAGAAAACTAACAACTGGAAGTTGTCCTCTGACTGCCTCAGGAGCATCGTGGCATGCATAAGTGCACACTTACACACACCGAATTCATACAAGCACATACACACTAATAATAAAGAAAATCAAAATTTAAGAATACATATAGTGCTCAAGGCTGGAGTGGCACTGTAATGCCAGCACTATGGAGGCAGTCTCAAGAGGAACAGAAATCCAAGGTCATTGCCTACTAAACAGCAAGTTCAAGGTTACAGGAGGTTCTTTCTCAAAAGCAAAACAAACAAACGAATACATAGTCCTGGGTTCTAGTGATGCAGAGAGGAGGACGATGCGTACCAGGATGCAATGTGTTTTTGAAGAGGACCACACAATTAACAAGGAGTATGATTTTGGGAAGTCAGGATTGATGTGCAGAAAGATAAATGAAGACAAAAGAAGAAGGAGTAATTGCTGGCTGTTGGTAACAGTAAGAAAAAGATTTTACAGTATGCCTCAGCTTCTTAGAGAAGCAAAGACCTCTCAAATTTTTGCTAAGGGTGCTCCAGTCTTATTTCATACACACACACATACATTCACACACACACCTTCACACACACATACATTCACACACACACAAACATACATTCATACACGTACTTTCATACACATACATTCACACATACACACACATTTATTCGCACACACATACACATACACACATACATTTACATACATACAAAAATTCACACACCCATACACACATTCACACATGCATTCACACACACATATATTCACACACATACACATTTATTTGCACACACATATACATACACACATACATTCACACACACATACACACACATTCACACATGCATTCACACACATTCACACACACTTGCAAGCTGACAGTGCTTTTCAACTGACATTATCATAATAATAACAGTGGTTCAAAGACTTGAATTGAGCCGTGTGTTTCTCTTTACACTTTATGTATAATTTTTCTTTTGGTATAAGAAACACACTGTCACAAGACATGTACAGAAGAGGGAATTACATAGAGGAGGACAAATAGGGACCCATGACTATACCATAGTCATTCACTTAATAGACTCTGTGTAGACATTGCAGCTCCATAAAAATCTTGACTTATGAAATAGAAAACACTGTCTGTAATTATGTGATATGTCTCTATGCTTGGAGAACCACTGTACTAACTGAATTCCAAACAAGATAATAATATTACCATTCCTGTATGAAGGCACAACGCAGGAACGAGTACTAAGTGACTGCTCTGTTCTAGGCTTGCTGCAATGTAACTTTCTTTGGATTTTCTCTAATTTGTTCAATTCCTGTAGCAACTAGAGGAGAGAGCAGTCATCCCAGTTTTCAAAAGAGCCCAAGTCGGTCTATACCAGGGCTGGTACTTTAAATTCTTTCATAATGATGGGACATGGCATTTTAAAATGCTGATTTAATTTTAAGTTAAGTGCTCCCTGAATATCCAACCTAGAATTACTACAGGGTAGGGCTTCCTGTCCAGCTAAGCACCTTATCTAAGACATTCCAAAAGTTAAGGAGTTTCTGGTGCCGACTGAATTGATATCAGTGGTTTCCTGAATCCATCAGCAGCGTAGGGTAGGATTAGGAGGGAGACTTCACGAAACATTTTTTATTCCATTATTTCATATGCCTGTAATTGTGTGTCTGCCGTCACATGCCTGCCTTCATTCTCTGGCCTTTCCTTGGATCTCTTGCCTGCTGTGTACTGCTTTCAATGCTAGAAAGGTCTTTCCACCTGGGAGCCAGTTGCCTGACAAAACAAAGAAGATTCGGGGAGGCAAGTTCTACCCACCCAGAGACCTGACCTGTGTGTCAAAGGGCTGTATAAGGTCATTGACATTTAGAAATGCTTTGCTTTGGGTTTGGGTAACAACTGTTTGAAGACAGTGAATCTATAGCTCTTTGTGATTGTGTATGGACACAGTATGATTAATACTTAATGAATACAGTTGAGTTAGCAAACTTCCAAACAGAAAGCTTAGGCCGTCATGAGTGGCCTCAAGTGGCAGTGAAGTTTGCTGTGCACCCACCCACCCACCCATGTGCTTTCGTGCTGGTGCCCAGAGGCAGGCTCAACTTCTGATGACTCTGTAATTGTGAATAAAGGCTCTGAGATCCTCCCTGATCTCTAACAGATAGTATTTATTAAACACACGTGTATGCTGTATTTGAACAGTTTTGATGCACTACATTCTCTTTCTTAAATTTGTATTATAAATATTTTGTGACAGAATGGTGACAACCTTCTCTCTAAGGTTCTCACCCAATCTGGATAACTTTAGCCAAGTTTGTTTCCTTCCTTCCTTTCTTCCTTCCTTTCTTCCTTCCTTCCTTCCTTCTTTCCTTCCTTCCTTCCTTCCTTTTCTTCTTCTTTCTTCTCCCCTCTTCTTCCTCCTCCTCCATCTTTTCTCCCTTCTTCTATTTTTTGGAGGAAGGGGGTTTAAGACAGGGTGTTTCTAGATGTCCTGGAACTCACTATGTAAACCAGGCTGGCCTTGAACTCACAGAACTGCCTCTGCTTCCTGAGTGCTGGGTTTAAAGGTGTATGACTTGGAGCCCAGCCTGCCAAGGGTTTTTGTTTGTTTTTTCTTTCTTTTTTTTTTTATGTGCTTTACTTCCAGATTATTTTGAAGTACACCCCAAATATCACTTGTCAATCTTGTCAAATGTGATTTAAAAGATAAGGACTTGTTATAATTTTTTCACCTTCACAACAGCCCTATTAATGGGGTGCCGTTATGATCTGTGTCTATAAGCTTAACAGAGTAGCTCAGGTCACCAAGCTTAGAAATGGCAGAGACACCACACTAATGCTGCCTAGCTCCAGAGCCTGTCCTGCTTACCAAACACCATAAAGTCACCTCCAGACACCATTGCCTCACACTAAAGGACCGGATCGTCCCAGGAGCAAACTTCCAGGGCTGGAACTGAGTTCCGTAAAGATCGATTTAAAGAGTTTCTGGTGCTGACTGAATTGGTATCAGTGGTTTCCTGAATCCATCAGTAGCGTAGGGTAAGGTTAGGAGGGAGTCTTCACAGAACATTTTTTATTTCATTGTTTCATATGCCTATAATCCCTCAAACCTGTTACACGTGCCGCCATATTGGTTTCCAGAAATTGAGTTACCCAACCATTGCTGCTAACTGGGTCTCTCTGTAAGCACATGCAGACAGAATGTCTATGAGAGGCTCCGGTGTCAACCCCAGGACCAGCTTGAAATATTAATGGATTCTATTGAATAAGAAGCATTGATGAAGCAGTCAGACTCTTACTGTGATAGTTTGAAATGTTGGAGAAATCCACACTGAGAAGGGACGGACGTAGTAGGAAATGTGACTTCCACTGACTGCCGCTACCAAGGGAACGAAAAGGTTTCTTTTCAAATAAATTTTTCTTTGCCTTTCTCTCTTGGCAGAGCAAGCCAGTCAGGCTTCCCACTGAATCTTTTCAGTTTGTAGCACTGCTAATTGTGTGTCTGCTGTCACATGGCTGCCTTCATTCTCTGGCCTTTCCTTGGGCCTCTTGCCTGCTGTGTACTGCTTTCAATGCCAGAAAGGTCTTCCCACCTGGGAGCCAGATGGCTGACAAAACAAAGAAGATCCGGGGAGGGGAGTTCTACCCATCCAGAGACCTGACCTGGCAGGCCCCTCCTAAGCATTGAAACCTGACGTAGAGAAGACTAGGAGGGTGGATAAACTCACACAGAACCATGACTCTTCCCTCACAAGGCATCTGCTTGGTCCATCGCATGCTTCAGAACAGAGCAGAAAGCAAATTCTATTTATTGATTGGTCAAGACATTTTGGCTGCCTCGGATCTCCGAAGCTAGAATCTTGTTCTCTCCATCAATCAGGCAGCATATTCTCTCTGCCTCCTTTCGTCATTGAGATCACTAACGTTTGCCAATTCTTGAATCATTATTTCTTCTCCTGTCCCCATCACAGAGGGTGTATAACTAACTACTGGAGGGCTGCCCGGTGCCTTGTTACTACCCTCACTGTGGAAGACTAGACTCTGTCATGGTGCTTTTGAGGCTGAGAACAAATTCCACCCACGTCCCTCATGGAATATGCCAACTAGTTCCTCAGTCGCGGTCCTTGCTAAGAAACACACATGTTCTTTTTTTCTCTGTGCATGTGGTGTAGGTGGGTGTGCACGTGTGTGTGTGTGTGTGTGTGAGTGTGCCCCATTTACACGTGCAGAGGCCAGAAGTTGAGATCAGGTGTCAGCTTACTTACCAGTTCAGATTTGGAGAGGCCTCTCATTTGAACCTAGATTCCATTGATTGGCTAGATCAGATGACACCTACCTTGTACCCTGCCACCAACAACCCCACCCTCCACCCCAAGCTCCCCGCTCCCCTGTAGCGATCCTTTTGTTTCAGCCTCCTAGCAGAGGGATTATCAGTACACGCCACTAGGCCTGACATTTTAGGTGGGTCTGAGGATGCAAACTTAGGTCCTAGCGCTTGCTCAGCAAGAACGGTGTCCACTAAGATGTCTTCCCCAGCTTTGACTCGTGTTTCCTTTAAATATTGGTTGTCCAAACTACTTTTATATAGCTTTCATTATTGGTGTGATTTCAACAGTTAAAAAAAAAAGTTCAATGGGAAAAACAATGGAGAAGAAGTCATTCTTGCCAGTGGAGTGGGTTTAAGTGTGACATCACGGCTCTGTGCCACATTTCCCTTGAGGGTGGCCTCCCATAAGAGCCTATGGCAGACATTTCAATCACACTACCTTTCCTTCCCAGGTCCAGAAGAGACCTGGGACATCCCTCATTACTCCAGGAAGCCCTTACCAAGCAATAGCAGAAGATGTGAACAGTGAAACCTATGTGCCATTTGCTAACCCTGACTTTGGTTTCCCATAGATGTGGGAAGTGGTTCTGAGAGTGAGAACAAAGGATGGGGGAATTTTACTACTCAAGGGAACCAAACCATTTTCTGGAATACAGATGACAGGAAAGACATTCGTTTGTTTGTATGTTGAGACAGGGTTTCTCTACGTAGTCCTAGCTGTCCTGGAACTCTCAAGAGTGCTGGGATTAAAGGTATGCACAATCAGACTCAGCTAATAGTTGTTTTGTTTCCTTTTTGGTTTTGTTGTTTGTTTGTTTTGTTTTGTTTTGTTTTGGGGAGGGGAGTTTCCTCTGTGTAACCCTGGTTGTCCTGGAACTCACATGTATCGCTACTCCCCCAACGAAAGAGAGAGAGAGAGAGAGAGAGAGAGAGAGAGAGAGAGAGAGAGAGAATACTTCAAATGCTAACCTTTCCTAGAGGCTCTGAGGGTTGAATTCCCCCTTTCTGCTCACAATAGGTCTTTCACAGTTGGCACTGTTCCATGGATTTTCAAGAAATTGCAAAGTGTTAAGAAAATGGGACACAGCCGGGAGGTGGCCGCATGTGCTTTTAATCCTAACACAGATTTCTGAGTTCAAGGCCAGCATGGTCTACAAGGTGAGTTCCAGGTCAGCCAGTGATACTCAGAGAAAACCTGGTTGGAAAAATCAAAGGGGGAAAAAGAGAAAAAAAATGAGATTTCCTTGACAGAAACTGTTTGCTGGGTGCCCGGCAATAGTTCATGTAACCCACAGAACTCACTGTGCAATAGGAAGAATGCTTTAGGTGAGTCCCTGCTTACTAGAAAAAATTTCCAGCTGACCAGCTGTGCTGTGTAGGTAGGGGCTTGCATGTTTGACCTCACAAGGACTGGCTGTCCCTAGGAAGACTGACAGAGCATGCTGGGCCGTCTCTGGGATGCCTGAGATTTGCTTTTTTGTTGCTGCTTTGGTTGTTTTAACTAACAGCACCGCCACTCCCCCACCCCCACCCTGCAAAGCAAAATCCACTTTGGAGATGGTCTGATTTGGCTGCAGGAACTACAGAGATGCCTTTTGAAGGACTCAGTTGTGTGTTGGGGATGGAGAAGGGACGATTCAAAGCCTGTATAGGTCAGAGAGCACTTCTTTGACCAAGTGTTTTAGATTGTTTGTTTGCTTGTTTGTTTGTTTTTTAAAAATCAGGTAGGATTTAGAGGATGTTCCCCTCTCTTAAAGTTTATTTCTCTGTGTTAGTGCTTATCTAAAAGTCTTTAGCTGAAATCACTTTGAGCTCATTGGTTTTTGTTTTTTGTTTTTTTTGTTTTTTTGTTTTTTTTTTAATCTTCTGGGTCTTTTCCGATGTTTTCCAAAGGAAGAAGGGAAAAGACCAAACACTATTTGGGAGCGCTGAAGTAACTAGATTCTATGCATGAGGCTTAAATAGCGAGCCAGGAATGAATACAACCTTTCAGAATATAGGACAATCCTTTGTGAAAGGCAGCGCTGGGTTGATGGAAATGAAGTTGCAAGTGCTGACCTTGAATTTTCTGGTAACATTGAGTACTTGGCTGCTCCTAGCTTCTGTTTGGACTTGCAAACAGCTCTGTGGGTTCAGTTTCCTTTGTTTGCTAAAGGGAACTTGGGGCCTTTATAGTGCGCCCTTTGGGTTTTAAACTGAATCTTTGTTTTGTTTTGCTTTGCTTTGCTCTGCTTGAGACAGGATCATACTCTGGAGCTCAGGCTGCTGTCCTCCTGCCTCAGCCTGATCTGGGCTAGGATTACAGGGACAAGCTAGGACATCTGGCTAAAACACATCCCATTTGAATGTCCAGCTGATGGCGAATTGGCCTCATGTGGGTGATTAGATATAGAATAAGTTTGAAAGTGAGAAGAGATGTTTGCGAGCCCTTAGTGGTCTCGACACCTGCAGCCAGGTGCTGAGCCTTTCTTATCCTCCCAGTTTTGAGATGGCACTGTTGGGGCTAGCAGGACTGTAGAGGAGATTTTAAAGTATATGCTTCATTTAATATGACAGGAGCAGAGCTTGGGCCATCGGCCTTCCAGCCTACTTTACTTCTAACACCAATACGTCCTCCAAAGAAGAAAATAGATGATAATAGATAATAGATGGGCCTACTTGATATTAATGAATGTACCAACTATAATATATTTGGTTTAGGGCAGCCTTCAATTAAATTTTTGCTAGCATGTTCTACTTAAAGAAGAAAATAAAACATCAAAATGCAGGAAGATCAAGTGCGATGAGGACTTTTGCTTAAGCCTAACCTGTCAGCAGTCTTAGATCTACGGTAGAAGCCACTCTTGTTACCGGCACTAGCCAAAATTCGTAGAGAGATGAAGGGTGTAGACAGGTCTGCATTGTAAGAATCATCTTCTCATATCAACTGAAGGAAGCCGGCTTAGACATTTTGTAGTGCTTTCCAGGAAATAAGGTTGAAACGGAAAGTGTGTCCGAAATAGCTCGGCAGCCTAGTGGCCAAACTTGGAAGCCAGATGACTCTTGCCTTCGCTACCTCCTCACTGAGTGATTTTGGACAAAAGGCTTACCGTGTTCCCTTATCTAGGTCACAGCTAGAATTCGGTAGACTCTATGTCATCTAGTTAAAAGGAATGGAGAGTTAATATATACCATGGACCTACAACTGCCTAGCATAGGCTGGATATTCGGTGTATGTGGATCTTAATGATAATTTGTTTGCAGGTGGAGAGAGGGCACTCGGTTCCAAAGATGGGAAAAGGCATCTCCCATTTCTGGTAGGAGCACAGGAAAGCTGGGTGTGATGATGAAGGCCTCGGGGAGATGGAGGCAGGAGGATTGGGAGTTTAAGACCTTTGTCAGCTGCATGGGAATTTTGAGGCTGCCCTCGGTTCTTTGAGATTCTGTCTCTAAATAAATAAATAAATAAATAAATAAATAAGGAGCATAGGATAGAAGCAGGTTAGTTGGAGAAGCTTGGTTGTCTTTGGAGAACATTCAGTTTGAAATAGCTTTGTTACAGCTCAGCAGAGATGTTACAGTTACATCAAGTGGGCAGCAGACCCTTACTCCATGACAGCCTAGTTTTCTGCAAATCGCAGACTCTCTGGTTTTCCTGGCAGCTTCATGTGTGTTCCCCACAACCATTCCATGGATTCAGATTCACGAACAATAATGAGGGAGATAATGGCACAGATTAAAAACTCACCAAGTTTGTGTTAAAGAGAGAAAACATTTCCCCCAAAGCCCTAAATATCTTAAATAAAGTAGTATGTAAATGTCTTATATAAAGTAGTACGTAAGTATAAACCTCAGCATGCCACGGTCACAGAAATGCTGAGACTGGACATTCAAACCAGAAAAGGAACATTGTGTCTTTCTCTTACCCATTCAGGTCATTCTTGGTTTTGTTTTGCTTTTGTGCTGGGAACTGAATGGAGGCCTTGTGTATGTCTGTGTAGGGCAGTACCAATGAGCATCTTATCCCCAGCTGATTTCTTACTTTTTGAGGTACAGTTGCTAACTTGTCCAGGCTTGACTTGAGCTCACCATGCAGCCCAGGCAGTCCTTGAACTTGTAGTCTTTCTGCCTCAGCCTCCTGATCAGGCTGGTTCACAAGCTTGCTTTATCAGGCCAAGCTTCCGTGTATTCATTCATACAGAGACTATTCCCTGAGCACTTACTGTGTACTATGGACCGTTCTAGGCAAGGGTGTGATGGTAAATACGCCAGACCAGGATTCCTTTGCTGAGGGAACCTGTCTGGGCTAGCACAGAGGCTAGGAAGAACAGACAATAAACATAACACACAATGTATTAGTTTCCTATCCATTCAGATGGCTGCTGTCTAAGAAAATGGGGCTAGAAAGATGGCTCAGTGGTATCCGGTTACTCTTCCTGGGGACTGAGGTTCAATTCCTAGAATCCACATGGTCACTCATAAACATTTGTAACTCCAATATGCAAAGAATCTGATGCCCTACAGACATTACAGGCATGAAATACACAGACACACATGCAGGGGTTGGGGTGCACTGATACAAATACAGTAATACTCTTAAGAGAGAAAAACAGAAAAGAAGCCAGTATTGAAGCTGTGCAGAAATTGGAACATTCTGGTGGATAACAAAAATTGCAGCTGTCATTGAGGATGGTGTGGCGAGAATATTTAAAATTCCATTTTAAATGTTCTCAAAATATTTAAAATGAAATTACTATTATCCAGAAATCCCACTTCAGGGTATGTGTGTACCAAAGGACTGGAAGCACGGTCCTGAGAAGATATTTATACACCACAGTCACAGCAACTTCACTCTCAATAGCCAAAAGGGTGGGATGACTCCTCTACTGACAGACAAACATGTAGACAAAGCGTGATGTACACACACAATGTTGACCCTCAAAGAAGTGTTGACACATACTACACACATGGCTGAAACCAGGGGACGTGGTGCCAAGTGAAATGTCACTTATAAGTAATACTATTCATTGAATCCCAATAAAAAGCTGAAATGTTCCTTTGGTAAGGATATAGAAAACTGGTTTTTTTTTTCCTTTTAATTTGTGTATGTGTGTCCATATCTCTGTCTCTGGAGCGTGTATGTGTACATATGGGTGTACTTGTCCTGAGAGGAGCATGCAGAGGCCCCACTTTGTGGGGGTCAGTTCTCTCCATGTGCTAAGGATTAAATTCAGGTTATTCGGTTTGGAGTCAAGTACCTTTGCCTTGACTTAATGTTCCCAGCAAACTACTTTTAAATATTGTTGGTTGAATTATAAATTGTCTCAATCATTTTTGGAAGACAGAATTGCAGTCATCGTAGTTTAAATGCATATAGTCCTAGCAATTAATCTTCCAGGATTTACTTCATAGATATATTAAAAAGTGTGCTAAGAAAAAAAAAAGAAAAAGAGATGTCACTTATAAAAAGATTTTGAGTCCGTGAATATGAAGTCCCAAAAACAGTACATAAAACAAAAAAATAGTTTCCAGGGGCCAGAGAGAAGAGAGGAGGGAGGCCTGAGCAGGAGATAATGGGCTTTGTTTTGCAGGAGAGAAAGAGTTGTGGTTTAGACAAATGAGTGTGCTTAACTACATTCTGAGAAGGGAAGAGATGGGACACTGAAATCAGCGGTGCATGTCTGTGATGTCAGGGCTTAGCAGCCCGTGTGGGAGTTTTGAGGTCATCTGGGCTAAATAATGAGACTCTGGAAGAAGAATAAGGAACAAGGTTGAGAGAAAAAGACAGAAGAGGAGGAGGAAGAGGAGAGGAGTGGGAGGGAGAGGAGAAGGGGAGGAGGAGGAGGAAGAAAAGATGAGGAGGAGGACAGGATGAAGACAAAGAGGTTAAGCTGGTAAATTTTGTGTACTTGAACACACAGAGGGAAAGTAATACATTAAGCTACAAGGAGTAAATCTGAAATGAAACGGGGCAGAGTGTGGTGCCTGGTGGAGCGCCAAGCAGCTTTAAATCAGGAGGGAGGCTGGGTTTAAATCAGGAGGGAGGCTGGGTAGCTCCTCGAGAAGCGGAGGCCTGAGGAAGGCCTGAGAGGGCTTGTTTATCTCCTGGCAGCCATGGTGATCTTAATCTAAGACTAAATCTTCCAGGGCCCGTGGGCGTGGGCGCGGGCGCGGGCGCTGTGGCAAAGAGCAGACAACGTTCAGGCAGTGTCACTGGGAGGTTGCTGAGGTTGAAGCTGGGGTTGGCCACTTTTCAGCTTGGTTAGAAAGACAATCCAGGCGCTCAGGTGGCACCTGCACTGGCTTTAATGAGATGTCACCTGAGACCACAGGTCAGGTGACTGCAATGATAAATGCTTGTGACCCTTTCTAAAGTTGAACTGGAGCCTAGAAGCAAAAAAAAAAAAAAAAAAAAAAAAAAAAACAAAACAAAAAAAAACCCCCAGAGGTGTGATTTTTCTTTGTTTCTTTCTTTTTATCTTGGTTTTTCAGGTTGTTATTGAGCCTGGGGAGGCTTGGCTTCCTGGGAGCTGAGAAAACATTCATTTTCAGTATGAATTGTAAGTCCCTCATAACCTTGGGATTTGCAAAGCTTCGTCTGACCTTCTATCACCATCTAAGTAAGGAGGGAGCTCAGATAGTCTTATTTCAGGTACTCTTTACCTGATATATCATGTGACATGGAACGAGGAGCCGCCTAGAAAACTCTGTGACCTGGTTGTGTTTTATGGTGAACTTAGGAGACCAGTGTAAATGGTATCAACTTACCACTGTTTAAGACAACACTTTGTACTTATGACGAAATTAGGAAGAGACCGGCACCCTTTCTTTGCAGTCTTCAACTGATTCCCACAACTCAGTTTTGATATCACTTTTCTAGATGTGATAAGAAAATGGTAGGCTCAGCTTGAATCTCTGCTCTGCAATCAGGAAGATTTCCGGGCCACCACATTCTGACCCTGAGGAGGTTCACACGAGGGGCGGCCAATGACTTTGCCTCTCCCACAATCCTGCTCTCTAGACAGGGGTTCTGAAACTGCACTGCAGGGATGGGGAGGGGTAGAAACAGGCTCTTTCAGCATGTGTCCTTTCCACACTATGACGGTCATAGTTGGAAAAATATATTCCACCAACCTTGAAAATGGTCCCTACTCCAGTTTTTGGTAACCAGTCTACCTAATGTTTGACTTCCTTTAGTTTATAAACAAAATTCTTTCCTCTCTTCCTCTCACCTTCAACCTGTTCCTTCCTTTCTTCCTCTCATGCCTTCCTTCCTCCCTTCCCCTTCCCTTCCCTTCCTCCTTCCCTTCTCTTCCTCTCTCTCTCTTTCTTTCTTTCTTTCTTTCTTTCTTTCTTTCTTTCTTTCTCTCTCTCTCTTTTTCTTTCTTCCTTTCTTTCTTTCTTCCTTTTACTTTTTATTGGTTCTTTATGAATGTCACATCCTGCATCCCGATCCCATTCATCTCCCCATCCCCTCCTCTTCTCTCCACCCTTTCAACCTCCCTCACAACAGAGACATAAACATTTCCTGTGGAAGCTATAGTGTGTCACAGTATATCCCACACTTTTACCTTTTGCCCACACTTCTTTGCTTGCAAATGTTCATTACGATGAGTCTGGTATAAGGCCTCTGGCTTCTGCTACTTTATCACTGCTGGAAGCTCACTGGGACTCCGCTTGGATACCCTGTTGCTGCCCTGTGTCATGGAGATCCCATAGGTTTGAATCTGTAGGACCAGCCTCTTTATGGATTCCAGCAGTTCCTTGATGGGGTGGATGTTGGGGTGGGGCCAATTCAAAGCCGTGGATCTGGGCATGAGAGGTATCTAAGCTGGCTAGCCTGTAGGCTCTCCCGCTCTTATGCCCTTAGGGCTGGCTCACCAGCAACCCCCACAGCCAGAGCCAGCTCAACCCTGCTGCCCAGGTGAGGTACAGGCCTGCTCTCCTGGGTGCTGCAGCAAGTGAGGGGCTGGGACAGTTCACCTGCTCAGATGACCTCAGGAACAGCTCTCCTGCCTGCCATAGGTGGCGAGGAGTGGATGAGGGGCATTGCTTCCCCCCCCACCCCCCCCGTTACCGAACAGAAGACAATGGTGGAGCCAGCTCTTCCACATTCGTGCCTTTGGGGATGGCTAGCCTGTACCCCTGCCACCAGGGTCAGCTCTATTGTGCTGCCCAGGTGAGGCACAGGGCCTGCTCTCCCAAGTGCTAGCACTGGTGAGGGGCCAAGCCAGTTCTCTTGCTCTCATGACCCCAGGGTCAGGTCTCCCGCCCGCCACAGATGGTGATGGGTAAAGGTGGAGGAGATCTCTCCTTCATCCATGCTATCACACCAGAGATGAGTGGTAGGGCCAGCTCTCCCATGCTCATATCCTTGGGGCTAGCTCACCTGCAATACTCAAAATGTGTGGGATCTCTCAGGAGCAGTCTCAGGAGTGTTATGCCTTGGTCGTACATTAGGGCACCAGGCAGGGGTCATCTTGGGCATGAATGATCTGCTCCCTCAAACCTATGTGACCAGACAGATGGTCATTTCAGGCTATTTTTCTGTCTGGGACCCGTGGAGTGAGTCTGATGGTCGTCTGGGGCTTGCTCCTCACTGGCTGCCTGAGTGGCTGCTTGTGAGAGTTGTCCCAGTTTACTCCCAACTGAGGCTGAAGGTGGGCTAAAGGTCCAAGGTGGGTTCTTCTAGTCTCCAGCTTGCTCTCCATCTTGGGCGCCCATTCAGACCTGCCTGGAATGGGATTGTTTGTCATCTCAGGCTTGCTTTTTTTTCAGGGAATGTTAGGTTACTAATCATTCGGACGTTCCTACATCAGAACAGTGAATATAATGTAGACTTTCTCCTCTCTGCCACCTCCTGACACACACGTGACACATTAGCCACGTCTGCAATGCCTCTCTCGGCAGGCCTCTTTTTATTTCTTATACAGGGGATTGAACCTGAGGCTTTGTGCACACTAAGTATATGCTTTACACAGATCCACATCCCTATCACTGGACAAGATTCTTGGTGCATGCTTTCCAACCTAGGTGCTTTCACAGTAAAGAAAGAAAAGGGGTATTTTCTTCATCTTTGTGCATACCCCGCTGTGCACAATCATCTCTCCCTGGTTATTGAGCCCAGAAAACTTCCAGTACCTCTGGTTTCTCTCAGCAGACAATGCTGGGAATAGAGCCAGTTGTCTTACCCCAGGGTCAAATGATCCCATGCAAATGTAGCAACTTCTTACTCTGATAGATCTCTATCAGTGGGAAAGCAGGATTTAGTAGCCATTCTGGGCGGATATGTGTGTGTGCTCGTCAGTTTGACAGGAGTTAGGATCATCAGGGAGAAAGGAGCCTCGGCTGAGCAACTGCCCCTGTGAGATCCAGCCGTAAGGCATTTTCTCAACTAGTGATCAATGTGAGAGGGCCCCGACCCATTGTGAGTGGTGCCATCTCTGGGTTGGTGGTCCTGGGTCCCGGGTTATAAGAAAGCAGGCTGAGCAAGCCAGGAGGATCAAGCCTTACAGTGGTACCCCTCCATGGCCTCTGCATCAGCTCCTGCCTCCAGGAGCCTGCCCTGTTTGAGTTCCTGTCCTCACTGCCTTTGGTGATGAACGGCAATGTGGAAAGTGTAAGATGAATAAACCCTTTCCTCCCAGAATTGCTTTTTGGCCCTAGTATTCCATTGCAGCAATAGAAACCCTAACTAAGAAAGGAGCGAAAGAGTAAAAGTCCAGTGAATTCAGCAGACACTCTGGGTTCTCACTGGAGAGGAAAAAGAATTTAATCCCATGTAACACAGTATTTATCTCTAAGAAATCACAGCCTCATGTGGGTGTAGAAGAAACACCCAGATAAGTACAGAACAAGACTGTGTCTGAATGGGACATCAAACTAAAAGAAATGCAGGCTATTTGCTGAGGCTCGAGGTGTTGCTTTGGCTTCATGCTTTGGAGAACATGGCGAGCTAGCGTCAGAGAGGTGCCTTCAGAGATGGATAAAATTCACAAATATGGAGAAAGTCACACCCAGTAAAGAGATTGGCTTAGACGAAGACCCCAAAAAGGAAGCCCCAGTTGAGCATCTACTTAAAAGATGTGACCACTCAGATTTGTTTGTCAAAATAAAAATCTAGAAACAAACCGTTTATTCACAAGACGGTGGTCAAAGGAATTGTGGTATACTTAGCCAATGAGAAGTGGTCATATGGGAAAATAAGTCAAATAGAGATTATAAAATGATTAATGGAAAAATAAACAATATTAAATGACAGAAGGAGGCTGCAGAACAAGTGAGAATAACATAAGGGTTAAAATATACTACAGGATATAATATTTGTGGATGTGTAATTTCGCAACATTTTGATATCATTAATGTTAATACTTATCCATAATTTCGTAATGTCTTCAAGAGAAAACAGTGGTCGATGAACAACCAATTCAGTACATAGCAACTGTTGCTGGGGAGGAAAAGAGGTTCCTGCTGAATCCGTCTTACTGGGAGATTGGTGACTAGAAGAAAGGTGCACACATATACACTCATGCATGTATTTAAAATCTGAGGTAAATACAACACGCTAAGATTTGACAAACCCTTGTTTATTGTCTATACACTTGAACTATTTAATAATTCTAAAATGAGGTGCATGGACATTGGTGGCACCCACCTGCAGTCGCAGTACTTGGAAAATCAGAAGTTCAAGTAAGAGAAAGTCACCGAGCATTGGGTACAGCAGATGATGTCCGAATGTCCCTTGGAGCCCAGTATGCCATGGTAGGAAGGCAGCCATGAGTTCAAAATTCAAGAACAACTTGTCTTACTTAGTAGCTACAGGCTATCCTAGGATATGATGGGGACCTTGCATTACACACACACACACACACACACACACACACACACACACACACTGGAGGATGGAATAGATAGTCACAGAGAGAGTCAGATACAGAGAGATAGACACAGAGACAGAAATCTATGGCCTCTGGTGCGCTGTTCTGTTTACTCTCTTTGCTGACTTCAGAGAAGGATGAGTCCCACAGATGTAAACCAAGGTTGGGTCGTGGAAATGCTTTGACTGCCAAGGTCAGGAATGTGAGCTTTCATTGGCAGTTGGAAAGTTGGAAGTTACCAGAAGCTTTGGAGCCGCCAGCCCCCGCCCCCCACTTTTTTTTTTTTTTTTTTTAGCTGAGTTTTAGCCAATCAAATAAGATAGAATTCAGGCCAAGAACAGTCAGGAAACTGTCACCATCGGTGCTGCTGGCGCAGGATGCAGGTCTGTAGACATAAACTAAACAGCAGCAGGTTTATGACTATGGTCATCCTACCCAGAACATACTTTATCTTGTCAGAAAGGAGAGGTTTGTTTGTTTGTTTGTTTGTTTATTTGAGACAGGATTTCTCTATGTAGTCCTGCTGGCCCAGGAACTCAATCTATAGACCAGACTGGCCTCCAACTCACCACCCACCTGGCTCAGAAAGGACAGGTTGTTTTGTTTTGTTTTGTTTTTTTAATATGCTAAAACTTGTTTAAATTTTCATATCTAGAAATCTCTATAGCCTATATAGTCCCCACTGTCTTAGTTTT
The DNA here is from genome assembly GCF_000001635.26 of Mus musculus. Lineage (NCBI taxonomy): Eukaryota > Metazoa > Chordata > Mammalia > Rodentia > Muridae > Mus > Mus musculus. Next base: position 20,918,202 of record NC_000067.6, read on the forward strand.
GGTTTTGAGACAGGATCTCACTGAAGTGCACAGACTGCCCTCGAGACGACACGAGTGTAGCCAGCTTTGAGCTTCTGCTCCTTCTGCCTCTGGCTCCTAAGTAGCTGGGAATGTAAGCCTGCACCAGCAAACCTGGTGATGGATTTCAGTCTAGACTTCAAGTCTGTAAGTAAGAAGTTAGCCATGCTAATAACAAAAGTAGGTATGCCAGACATTTGTTTGTGGTGCTGTCGAGGACAGATAGGCAGATAAAGGGAAGTCATGGTTAAAAAGCTAGGACCCATAATGGTCTCACAACATGTCAGGACTTCCCATGGCACACCATACAAGAAGAAAGAAGAAAATGGAAAAACAAAAAGAAAAGAAACTATAATTCGGGTGGGAACGGGCAGGCAGACTCTGTTCAAAACACTCAAGTCGTTGAACTCTTGGGGTGGGAGAGCAGGGTCTATCTGTGCAGTATTGTCCGTTTGCTTTAAGGCTTCAGTACTCTGGCTCTCACCTAGTCTCAGTCAAGTGCCTCAAACTATGATGAAGAGACATTTTTTTTTCTTTTCCATTTTTTATTAGGTATTTAGCTCATTTACATTTCCAATGCTATACCAAAAGTCCCCCATAGCCACCCACCCCCACTCCCCTACCCACCCACTCCCCCTTTTTGGCCCTGGCGTTCCCCTGTACTGGGGCATATAAAGTTTGTGTGTCCAATGGGCCTCTCTTTCCAGTGATGGCCTACTAGGCCATCTTTTGATACATATGCAGCTAGAGTCAAGAGCTCCGGGGTACTGGTTAGTTCATAATGTTGTTCCACCTATAGGGTTGCAGATCCCTTTAGCTCCTTGGGTACTTTCTCTAGCTCCTCCATTGGGAGCCCTGTGATCCATCCATTAGCTGACTGTGAGCATCCACTTCTGTGTTTGCTAGGCCCCGGCATAGTCTCACAAGAGACAGCTACATCTGGGTCCTTTCGATAAAATCTTTCTAGTGTATTCAATGGTGTCAGCGTTTGGATGCTGATTATGGGGTGGATCCCTGGATATGGCAGTCTCTACATGGTCCATCCTTTCATCTCAGCTCCAAACTTTGTCTCTGTAACTCCTTCCATGGGTGTTTTGTTCCCACTTCTAAGGAGGGGCATAGTGTCCACAATGAAGAGACATTTTTGTGATAGCATGCTTGCATAGCAAGCTCAAGTTAATTAATTAAAGATGTTTGGACAACTTCCTTATACATTTTGGCGAAGCTCACCACTTCCAAGTCAAGGAAAACAAGCAAGTCAGCATATAACTAACATTATGGTGTTATAGATTTAAAGTGTTCCCCCCCAAATCCATAAGTTCTAATCCTCATCCCACTTTGAGGATGTTAGGACCTGAATGGTATTGATAACCTAATAAAAGACACTGATTACCTAATAAAAGGAAGCTGCATGGCTTTTGTGCCCTGCCGGGGCCCAGCTACAAGAGAGCTGTCTGTATGTCAGAGGTGAACACTTACCAGGCAATAAGCCTGTTAGCACCTTGTTCTTGGCCTTCAAACCTCCACAGCTGTGAGAAATAAATATTTGCTGTTTAAAAACCCCTTTGGTTTGTGATATTATGCTATGGCAACCTGAAATGCCAGGACTTGATTGGTTCTGTCTGAGGCTGTCCTCAGTGTCACAGAGAGATTCTTTCAGAGCCTGAGTTGAAGCAGGAAGCAGATCTTTGCAGGCACAGTGGGGTACAGTAACATTGGCAGTGTGGAGTGAGTGGCTTGTGCAGACAACCAGGACAGGCTGTTCTGGCTTTCCCTGCGCAACAAGAATAAGAAATTAGGTCCCCGACTCTTCCCTTGTCTCTCATCTCTGGCATTATTGGCCTTTTCCAAGCCTAGATCTCCATTCCCTGAATCTTTATTAGGCCCTCTTGGGACACAAAATTACCAGTGACAGAAGATGAAAGAGTAAAAGCAGGCTGGTGGTCTGAAATTCAGTCAGCAATTTAAAGATGGTTATAGCTATCTACCATGTAGATGAACCAGATACAGGTTCCAATGTCCGATGCAAACACTGTTCACTGTGTAAAACACACTGTGATTTCATTGCGAAAAATTCACTGCATGTGTGTGAGCAGGAGTGTGTCACGGAGCCACTGCGAAAGTAAGGGACAAGTTTGAGAGCTGGTTCTATCCTGTCACCATGTGAGTCCCCAGGAATTGAACTCAGGGCATTAAGCTCAGCAGCAAGTGCCTTTACCCACTAAACCGTCTTGCCAGCCACCATTGTTTTTTAGCTCTCTCTGCCCAAGTCTTGCCATATAACCCAGGCTAGTCTTGAATTCACTAAATAGGCCAGGCTGGTTTTGAACGTATGACAGCCTTCCTGCCTCATCTTTCTAAATGCTGAGATTGTAGGTGTGAGTCACCTATGTATTGACTGTATCTTTTGAAGCAGGCAAAGGATGTCGTCTTTCATTTTGTCTTTGAATAGTTGTTATCTACTGATGAATCCTGGGGTCCCTTTTCTCTGCTAGTTACAACCATCAGAAAGGAGGTATAAGACCATGTTACAGTCTCAAAGAACCTGGGCTGGAGGGACAAAGCTCTCTCTACCACAGTAGTGAAATTATGTGTGCATCTGGCCATAGCATGTGAAACTGTTAGGTGAACATTCTAAGAGGGGGAGACATCGAAATTGCCTGAAGACAGCTTCCCGTAACTCAGAATTGAATTAAAGTCTCCTCTACAGTTTCTAGAGAAAAACTGAGAATCACGTGATTTGCTCGAATTTATAACAAATAAATAGACCAGATCTGGGGACCCTTTGAAAGTGTGTAGCCCATGAACTGCAGAAGGGTTAATGTAAAGCATACGGCTGCTAGGAAGGCTTGCATCTGTGTGGTGTTCCAATTCCACTCTAAGAAGGCAAGGACATTCCCCAGATAGCGTGGAGATGAGCAGCTCCGGGCAGTTCACCTGGGATGACCCAGGTCCCGGCAGGTTTGCGGCTCCATGGAAGCCGACTGCCTGTGAAGCTAGAACAAGCCAAGGGGGTGCATAACTGCAGCCAAACCACACCCAGTGAAGCCAATAGCTTTGCTCGAGAGGGAAGTCTATGGAGACTCCTTGTCCCCAGCCTTTAATTAGCAGGTGTTTCAGACAGCAGGGCTTACCCTGACTCAAACAAGCAGTCTAGAAAGATCAGATGAGCCTCTTTACTCAGCCAGTCAGCTAGCTGATTGGCCTTAGAGTGTTCAGTGCGCTCTACTGAGTTGTTCCCAGCTCCTCTGAATTTTCCCTCCCCGTGACACAGAGGCTGCGTGTCGTGTGAGGTAGATGCATTCTGTGTGTACAGTGACGCCTTTTGAGGAGAGCACCTGCTCAAGTAACGTTAGCTGAGATGTGGGTAGCAAAGCAGGAAAGCACAAAGCGCTCGATGGAGGGCCTTTCCTTTCCTCTCTCGCTCTCGTTATATACAGAGTCATATAGGAAGGCTCAGAAGGCCTAGAAGATGACAAGCCTCCCTGTCAATATCAGACAGATGTAGCTTGGGGCGTGGAGCATGAGATTTTTTTTTTATATTTAATATGAAAAGCAATTGAAAAGAAAAGGACCAGTCCGCATGGCAGATCAGACGCTTCTGGTTGCACCAATCCGAACATTCCAGGTATAAGTTACAGAGCTCGGGTTTATTGGCAAAATAAAATAAAACCAACTTTAAAACAGCATCTTCAAACAAAGACAACAAAACCTTAATGCCCATTCCTCCAGCCAGAAATCCAACACAACGCTTAAGAAGACTCCCCAGTGTCCTGTAATAAGTAGACCACTTCTTTTTCCCTACCGCTGGTTTCTGTCAAACCAGGCTTGGTCAGATTATTCCAAACAGCCTCGTTAGCATGTTAACCAGGCAAGTTCAAAACCCACAGACAAACTGTATATATCCACTAAAATGTCGAGGTGCTTTTTGGAGGGTGGTACTTCAATTGCTAGTATTCATTCTTGCCAATCTTTAGATATTTATGTCAAACATTCTTGTTTCCCAAATTGAAATAGTCCTAGTTTTCCAATTATACAGGTAAATGTTGAGACATCCCATAATGATTGTATTTACCTAAGAAGAAAAATAGATTTCCTGAAATCCCAGCACTTGCTGATATCAAAGCTGCATTAATTCTATGCATAGGTATGTTTTCTGTGTTACACTTCTGTGTTTGCAAAAAATAGGACACACTCTTATTTCTTCCTTGTAGTAAAGCCTTTCATTTCCCTTATCTAACAAGTCTCTTCTGGGCTTGCATGATGTACTTGTACTCACTGTTCAAAATGCAGGGATGCTGCAAAAGAAACGGGGACGTACAATCCTCCTGGATTTCCAGAAATGAGATGTAATAAATATTGCATAGACTTGTAATTTATTCAGTCTAGTCTTCCATTTTTGGATGTCAGGATACTATTTGTTGGGTTTTCTCAAATATAAGGGAAACGTGCACTGATTGTTGGTGAATCCAAGTTAAAATTATCTCGGCTAATAATAGTATTTGGTTGGTAACACTAAGCCTTAAAATATGACATTATAAACAACGATATGATTCTTGGCAGAAGTTACAAAGCTCTGGAAGAGCCCAGCAGTCTCTTGCTTGATAGACGACTGAAGGTTCTTGAAGCATCCGAGTCTGCACTTGCTCTATCTCGGTTTTCAAGGCTTCCTGGGGGGCTGGGGGGGGGCAAGGCTCCAGTTCTAATTGAGCCCATGCTGTTGTGTTAGCTGACATTGTTTCTCAGACCCTGTGGTTATGCAGTGATGTGCAAGGCTGACCTGGGGATTCTGGGAGCATTTCTTTTGACCTCTATCGAGAGTGTTTGCTCTTCTGTTCTTTGCCTAACAACCAGCAGGGCCACCCTCTTGCCATCTGTGCATCCTGCACATAATGGCATGAGGTAATGTCACAGAATCTGTTTGTTGATGATTTCAGTATGAGCAAAATAGCCCGGGTGAATTCTAAAATGTACTGTAGCCGAGCTTATATGGACTGGGATGCTGAGACATGGAGGGATGGTGGCTCACAGCAAGTCTCATGGTTAGCAGTAGAGCCATACTGACAGCTGGAACTTTTTTCCTCACTGGCTTCATGCCATGCAATCAGCAAGTCCGAGTTTGTGGTACGGTGGTGTGGAATTTTTGGAATGCATCAAGGAACACCATTGCTTTGGAGGGTGTCTTGGTGGCTAACAGTTAAACTGTCTTTCATACCAAGATATCTCAGTTTCCCAAATATGGAGTTTACTTGATTTTCTTCTTTGTTGATCTGGGAGAGGCTTTATGAGATTGCGTGGAATCTTAGTAGCAGAATTCAGTAACTGCTTTGCTTTCGTTTTTGTTAGCATGCATTATTTATATGCGGTAGGAGGTTTCATTATGGCATTTTCATACATGTGTATTATGTTGGCGTTCTTTCTCCTAGCATCTTTAGGTTGGAATGTCTCAGTGCATCAGTTTTGTAAATCTGGCCACAATGAATCAGTTGTTAAGAGCACCTTTGCTGCTTTTGCAGAGGCCCTTGGGTTTAATTCCCCGTACCCACAGAGTGGCCTGTAAAACCCCTGTTGCAGGAGAACCTGATGCCTTCTTCTGGCCTCTCAGGTACTGGAATCACAACTGAGACATCTGGGACTGTGATCTCAGTCTAGAGAGCTGATGTTTCCAGGCTAGGAGAAATCTTTACACATCCTCAGGACCACACAAGCAAGGTGTGAGTTTACAATGGGACGGAGCCAGTTGGATTTTCCTCTATGTCATCAGGGACTTGTATTTTAACTGTTTTTAGGGGATTACAACAACCACTGGAAACTTGCCATTCTATCTTTACTAAAAAGGAAAGGTATTCATGTATTTGTCATCAGTCTAAACTAGATAAACAAAGCCAAGCCTTAAGTTTGGGGACTTGAAAGAGGGCTCAATGGCTGACAGCACTGGCTGTACTTTCAAAGGACCCAGGTTCAGTTCCCAGCACATATATGACAGCTTACAACTACCTATAACCTTAATTCCAGAAGATCCAATACTCTCTTGTGGTCTCCAAGGGCACTAGGTGCACAAGTGGTACACAGACATATATGTATGCAAAATACCCATACATATAAAATATAATAATAATGGGAACAACAGTGATCCATTTATCCTTTTAAAAGGTACTTTGTTTAGTGCTGTGACTTGTTTGTTACTTGCTTGAGACTGGGTCTCATTGTGTAGCCCTGGTTGGCCAGAAACTCATGATCTAGATCAGGCTTCAAGTTCACAAAGATCTTTCTGCTTCAGCCTCCAAGAATCTGAGATACAGGTGTGTGCCACCACACCCAGCCTGTGATATCCTTTTAAAAACATTTACTTTACTTTAATTTTTCTGTTTTGCCTTCATTTTACATTTTTATTCTAAATAATTTAAGAGTTTCTTAGTGTAAAACTTTCAGCATGGAGCCTTACAAGACATAGACATGTTATATAACATTTTATAACTTTTATTTTTGATATTAAATGAATTCATGGTACACATGCTCTATTTAGCATATGATTAAGATTTTTTTGTTTGTGGTTTGGGTTTCTCCAGACAGAGTTTCCCTGTCTTCAGTGTACCCCTGGCAGTCCTAGAACTCACTGTAGACCAGGATGGCCTTGAACTCACAGAGATTTGCCTGTCTCTGCCTCCCAAGTGTTGGGATATGGATGTGCCACCACAGTCCAGCGATATTTTAAATCTATAATCACTGGACTCTAGATGCAGAACCCACAGACAAAGGGAGACAGCTGTGATGGCGATGGGGTATAGGAGTGAATATGTTGTAAGAGTTGGGGGCAAAAGGCTCAGCTCCAGGAATTCCAACTGACTGGGTGCAACCACCCATTTTGGTGTGCCTATTAAAGAGATGCTTGGTGGTCAAAGACAGATGAAGAATTTAACCAATGGGGCCACCCTGGGAGCACAGATAAAGGTGTTCAGTGACCTACCTTCCAAAGGGTCATGGTAGCTTTACTCTAAGAATCAACCAGGAAACAAGAACTGTGCATAACTAAACAGCCTAGGTAAACAGTTCTGGTTGACCACTGGCTGGTTCTACAGGATGGTTTGAAGAAATCCTCATGTTTTGAGGGAATAAGCTAGCCACTTCTATAAGGTGACCCTTCCTGCATAGGGTGACTTGTCTGCGAATTCTGGAATCCAAGGTGACTTCTAGGGCAATCCTTGGACACCTGAGGGACTCTTTTTTTTTTTTTTTTAAGATTTATTTATTTTATATATATGAGTACACTGTTGCTGTCTTCAGACACGCCAGAAGAGGGCATCAGATCCCCATTACAGATTGCTGGTTGCTGGGAATTGAACTCAGGACCTCTGGAAGAGCAGTCGGTGCTCTTAACTGCTGAGCCATCTCTCCAGCCCGAGGCGCTGCTTGTAAATGCCTAAAGGAGATAGGAACAAGCTAGAGGCCGATCCGTTGGGTTGGTATTCTGTGTTTACTTACCTTGTGAGCCAAGTGCAGAGCTAAATTGTAGAGGCTTCTCAGCAAAAGCAGTCCCCAAGTGCCTGTCATGCTAAGTGGTGGCTGCTTTGTTCCAAATGTCACCAGAACATTAATGTGTATATTTTATCTTTTCAAAGTACCCTTTACTTCTGCCCACCTGACTATTATTTCTTATTTTCCTGAGGCTTGGCTAGAGCGGAAGTCACCTCCTCTTACCTACATCTTTTGGCAGTCACACTGAGGAGTTCAGTGTCTTAACTGAGCCTGACAAACCCTGACAACCAGTCTTCCTGACTAACAACTCAATAGTTCTTTCCCTCCCCCTTTAAGAGCTATTCAGTCAGTAGTCGCTAATCATCTTCCATATGCTAGATACTATTTTAAATATGGAAACTTCTGCAAAACCAGTCCCTGTCTTGAACTATCTGGTGACTCGTGAGGACGTGGGTGGAGTACACCAATGATCATGTGCAGAAGAGACGTGAGTAGAGAAAGCAAAACTGGATACTACAAGAACTAGGCAAAGCTGTAACTAGGCACACCTGATGAGGAAGGGCTTTTTCTTAGAGAGTGAGCTGGAGTGGAATGGTTAGAACACAGTAAGGTTGCAAGGGTGGAAGCAACTATGGGAGATGGAGACTGCTGGACACTGTAGAAGATTCATTGCTGCGATCCAGGCTCTAGGCCATTGACATTGTGTGGTCTCGGGGGGGGGGGGGGGGCGGTAAAGTGTAAGCTAGTTCTACAGAGAAAGACCCAGTCTTAAAGGCAAGGCATAGAGTTTGCATTGTAAGCAAGTGGGCATTTGCGGAGGAACAAGATGACAGAGTTCCATTTTAACTATCACCAGGAAGTGGGTGGAGACCACACTGAAGGTTGAGGGTGTGAGGCAGGGGAGGTTTACTAACAGGAGAAAGGATACTCATGGGGCTGATGTTGCTATAGTGGAAGTTATTGTTAGAGTTGTGAGTTAAAGAGAGAACGCATAAATAGAAAGAGCACATGGATTCTAGAGATGATGTGCTGAAGCCTGTAGGCCTGGATGTCCTGAGATGCAGGGGAAGGAGCAAGTCTGGACTGAAGATGTTTGAAGACAGTGACTTTGAACTGCCTATGCCACATTCAGCTGGACACTTTTAGAGCAGTCGGTTATTTAAAAAAACCCTAATCTCAGGGACGCTCTGGCCAAAGGAATGTTTGGGAATCTCCTGGTCTAGATAGTGGCTGAAGGGCCTGGAAAAAGAATCGGGGTGGGAGGAGGGATGAAGATGTTCCAGGTGGCTTCTGGGTCTCCCATAGTTGGCGGGGATGGTGAGAGAAAAGAACCGAGAGTGACAGTGGGAATCTTTGATACTCAGGGCAGATAAGCATTGGAACCTGCTGGAAGGGGACAGTACTGCTTCCTTCCTGCACTTACTTCTCTTGCTGTTGTGAGACGACGTCTCACAATGCGGTCAAGTGTGTTCTCGAACCCTCAACCCCTCTGCTTTCCAGATGCTGCCTGGGTCTATTAGCCTGTGCCATCCCTCCTGGCACACCCTCCATTTTCCTTCTATAATATTGAACGTCATCTCTTACTGATACCACTGCACTTACCCCATTCTCTCTTGTGTTACTCCCAAATAGTCCCCCAGCTATGGACCCACCAAGAAGCCACAGCATCCCCCCATTCATATTTCGTTCCTTTGTATCCTTCTAGACCTAACACCAATCCATGTTCCTCATGACTGGCCTACACTAGTCTGTTCCATAGAGATTTGTTTGAGCTTCACTCCACTCTACACTTGATTTTGGGCTAACTAGTGATTTGGGCTGGAGAATTCTCTTTAGAATAACTCTTTTGAGGAAAGGGGTGTAGTTTTAATCTTTCTCTGTGGCCTGGAGTCTGGAGTAGGCTATTTCCTGTTATAGGGAAGTTCTCCTTGGACAAAGTGACTGACTTGAGTTTATCTGTTTGAAGTGGCATCTTGAGGATTGAACTTGTAGCCTTGAGCAGAAGAGGGCAGCCAAGTAAGTCTGTAATGGATCTCATTCTGAGGTGGTATCTTGGTTGGCTGCTAACCACATCATAGGAAGGAGTATGGAAGGGAGAAGTCAAGAGTGAGGGATGGATCTTTCCTCAGAATGGGCACTAGGAATGTGGAATGTACTGTACCTGTATCAACACTGAGATGTCAAGATTCAAAATGAACTCAAACTTTACAGCTGGTCTTTAGAAGCCTTCCTTCTACAAGCAATGTCCACTCTGGCTCGATGAAAATAAAGACTATTAGGTAAGATAGCAAGGCTCCACGAGAAGTATCTTAGGAATTTCATGTTAATAAGAATTATAACTCATTGCCATGACTGTATGACTGGAGTATAAGCGATAAAGTGAGAGCTCCAGCATCCATGATGAGTTGGGTTCACTGACCTATCCCAATATGCCAAGTAAAGTCTCAAGTGATGGTGAAAATAGAGAGAGGGGGGATTTACTCAACACATTGGGAAGAGGAACAGACTAATGAGTCTAGGAACTCCCAAGATGGTCTTCAAGTCACTAAAGTGAGACCTAGGTTGACTAGCATAAGAATGGAGGCAGAAGAGCAAGACGTATTCACAAATGAGCAGTCCCCATCTAGGTGTGATCTGGTCAGTCGTAGATTCAGTTCTGCTCGGAAGAAGTCCTTATTTCTTGAAGGGATCAATCTAGTCTTCAGTGTGATATGATGGCCTGTTATATCCTGGATAATTCCTTTAGGTTAAGAAGGTGGTCAGTCCCATCACGTCCTTTTGGCTGTCCTAGAATTAAAGGTAAATGCAGGTTTAGGACAGTGACTTGCCTCTGTGCTTTAACCTTGAAAGAAGATGAGACAGGTTGGGAAGGCACTCTGAGTGGTTAATATGCATATACAAACTCAGGCAGGAGACTGTCCCAAAGTAAAGGTGACAGCTATACCGTGAAGGCAGTAATGTCACACTTTCATCTTGCAATCAGCTTCCTTGTAGGCAATGATAAGGAGTTAGTGGGTTTTTAACAAAACAGCATCGAGTGTCCGTTATGACTGTGGTTTTGTTGGTTACTCTCAAAGGGAGGGTTTCCTATCAGACAAAGAGGTAGTTACTTTGGAAAGAACAGTGAAATAGTACCCTCTTTTTCTGACAGGTTTAGAATTTCATACCCCTAGACCCCCAAAGGAAAACGTAAGCCTTTTCAGTCTTTAGAAAGACGATCTTTACAACACCCAAATTGCTTGGCCATTTAAGAAATTATGTTCTGGGTTGGATAATGGCAGTTTTATTGCTGACTAACCAGGATTCACTCGCAGGGGCACAACACAGAGAGCTATGAGGGAGATTCAACAACTGAGGTGGCTGCATTTTAAACATCTAATTTGCAAAGGAAATGGTGATTCTGCTGTGTGTGTGTGTGTGTGTGTGTGTGTGTGTGTGTGTGCATGAGTACATGGGAATGTGTGTGTGTTCCTTTGAACACACCAGAAGAGGGCATCAGATCCCATTACAGATGGTTGTGAGCCACCATGTGGTTGCTGAGAACTGAACTCAGGACCTCTGGAAGAGCAGTCAGTGCTCTTAGCTGTTGGGTATCTCTTCAGCTCAATCTTTCCCCTTTCTGCTTCTTAGTTCCATTAACCTCTTCCTAGTTAGTTTTCTGTGAGAGCAAAGTAGAAATACCCAATGCTAGCAGAAATTCAGTATGCACTCAGAAAGGGCACGAGTAGTAGGAAGACTGGAGGAGCTTTAATAACAGGCTCAGCAGCTGTAGCTGTCTGAAGACCAGCAAGTGAGCAGCATCACACACCATCTTCTCTCAGAGCAGACTGATAGCCATTAGTTCCCAGAACCGAATAGGCTTCATTCCATCCATTAACCAAACCCTAAAGTTGAAGTCGTTAGAAATTCTTTTGTCACTTGGCTATAGGGACCCACTGATAGATAGATATCCTATCCCAGAGGATAGGAGGATGAGAAGGGTGAATTTGTGAAGCACTGTATCATTTACCTCTGGATACAGAACTGTATGTGCTTGGTATGACTTTCCCAACACTATGGAAAGTGTCCCATTGATGTATCTGAATGGAGCCTACTGCTCAGCGTCTTTCTGCATGGCATCCTACCCTCAGTGTCTCCCAACCATAAAACTGGAAATGGTAATAATTTCATTTCTTTTTTTTTCCTGGTACTGGCTTTTTATTATGGACTATATGACCATGTATTTTTTTTTAATTAGGTATTTTCCTCGTTTACATTTTCAATGCTATCCCAAAGGTCCCCCATACCCACCCCCTCAATCCCCTACCCACCCACTCCCCCTTTTTGGCCCTGGCGTTCCCCTGTACTGGGGCATATAAAGTTTGCAAGTCCAATGGGCCTCTCTTTGCAGTGTGAACCTGGAGGGTATCATCCTGAGTGAAGTAACCCAATCACAAAGGAACTCGCACAATATGTACTCACTGATAAGTGGATATTAGCCCAGAAACTTAGGATACCCAAGATATAAGATACAACTTGCCAAACGCATGAAATTCAAGAAGAACGAAGACCAAAGTGTGGACACTTTACCCTTTCTTAGAAATGGGAACAAAACACCCATAGAAGGAGTTACAGAGACAAAATTTGGAGCTGTGACGAAAGGATGGACCATCTAGTGATTGCCATATGCAGGGATCCATCCCATAATCAGCTTCCAAATGCTGACACCATTGCATACACTAGCAAGATTTCGCTGAAAGGACCCAGATATAGCTCTCTTTTGTGAGACTATGCCGGGGCCTAGCAAACACAGAAGTGGATGATCACAGTCAGCTATTGGATGAGTCACACGGCCCCTAATGGAGGAGCTAGAGAAATTACCCAAGGAGCTAAAGGGAACTGCAACCCTATAGGTAGAACAACAATATGAACTAATCATTTCTTTTTTAAAAAGACTTATTTTTATTTTTGCACATGTGTGTGTGAGTCTGTATGCTGCAAGTGTGCCAGTGGCCACAGAGGCCAAAGGAGGTCACTAGATCCCTTGGAACTGGTATCACAGGTAGTCATGAGTGGCCTGAGGTGGCAACTGGGAGCCAAACTCGGGTCCTTTGAAAAAGCAGCAAGCTCTTAAATAATGCCTATCTCTCTACCCCCTGACCTCACTTTCTTACCTCCTTTACAAGAGAGATAACAGGAGCCTGTGTATGAACAGCAGAGTTCCATAAAAACCAGCATCTCCAGAAAAGATGTTGCTAATGGCAGCGGGACATATTGAAAGACATATTCTGTCTCCCAGGCTCATCCCTGTAGACGCCCCTTCAAGCTCAGCCTGAGAAGCCCAGGCACTGTCCAATCAATGGTGGAGACACCAAGTAGCTAGCTTGCTTACTCTCTCTCTCTCTCTCTCTCTCTCTCTCTCTCCCTCTCTCCCTCTCTCTCTCTCTCCTCCCTCCCTCCCTCTGTCCCTCCCTCTCTCTTTCTTTCTACTTTTAGAAGAATGATGATATCTTAATATTACTTCCTTCTATATTGTCTTTTTCTGTGTTTCTCTTTCTGTAACCTTTGTTGTTTTTCTCTTGGTACCTTCAATTTCTATGTTGATCCTTAGTTCAGAGTCTGTTCCTGGCGAGATACTATGGTTTTGTGTGTGTGTGTGCGCACACGAGTGTGTGCGCTCCTGTTTGATGGGCGATGGATAAGTGGATGTCTTGGCACAGGTTGATGAATGCCATGGTAGAAGAATAAGGCACACACAAACCACCGTGCTTGTGGCAATAATAAGAGCATAAAAGTTTTTGGGTTTAGAACCAAGCATCTTGTTAACTACTTTCCAGGCTTCCTATATTGTAGCTCTTACTTCAGTGTGTGAGACAGCTCCTCATAAACTATTTCATAGAGGAGAGATTTCAGGCTAGAGGCATATGACTTGTGACATCAGTGTTCAGGACTGGAACCTAGGTCTCTCTGCCAGTGTCACACAGAGGAGTTCACTCAGAGGTTGCATTTTCTAGGTTTGTGACCAAACACAGGTTTTTTGAGTTGCAGGATATGGTAGAACTATTTACTTGGGGGGCTGAAGTAGGAGTTTCATGTGTTAAAGGCTAGCCTTCGATACAGAACACAACCCTGTCTCATAACAACACAAACAACAACAAAAGCAGAGGTGTCGAAGAGATAGTTCATTGGTTAGAGCGCTTGTCAGTCTTGTAGAGGGCTCGGGTTTAGTTCTCTGAGCTCCACTAGAATCAGGCACATGTGTGGTACATGCAAGCAAAACATCAAATAAAACACACATACTCATGAGATAAAATCATTTCATAAAGTAAACTATCTGTGCTCTGCCTGAAGTCTTACGCTGTGTTTCATCTGTTTGTTTTCTCAGGAGTTCCTCAGGTCCTGATTGAAGCACTTGAAGTAGCTTATCTGCCAGCTCTACCTCCCTGCTTGTTTGCAGAAACCCCATGGTTCATCTCACACCTCAGCTGGAGCGTGGATTGCACATCTGTCATAATCCCACTACACGTCTCTCTATGGAACACTACAGACGCTAATCTCTACAAAGGCAAGTAGCCTCCCTTTTTGGTCATTGTATTCCTACTACCTAGAAGTTATTGCCTAACTTGGAGCCCATCCCTGGGACCACTTAGTCACTCACCGACATGGAGCCCATCCCAGGGACCACTTAGTCACTCACCCTTTCAGACCACACAACTTAGACATCACAACAACATACACAGCAGGTAAAATTCTTACCCTCACTTTATAGAGGAAGAGACTAAGACCTGTAAAGTTCTAGCTGGCCATTCAGAAAACAGCCAAACCAGGGCATGGATCCTGGTTGTCCTCAATTTCTTTTACATTTTTATTCTTTTTGTTCCTGATCTTTTTTTTAAAATCCTTACTAGATATTTTTCTTTCTGTATTAAAAAATGGGAAGTTGAGAGACTACATTTTCTGAGCAGCACTTGTATCCCCTTTAGTTGAGGACCTTTGAAAGAAGGGGTGCATTTAGATAAGTAAGATTTAAGTTTCTTCGGGAAAAAATATAGAAAATAAAAGCCACATAAAATGTCTGTGTGTTAAAAATGGATTTTACTCAGTGAATACACATGAAAGCCCATAAATTTTTTGACATAGCTCTTGTTTTATCTCCTGATTCCAGTGGAGCTCAGAAGAGAGTGTGGTTGATCACCACCTAGAAATCCTAAGTATAATGCAAGCATTTCAGAGGCCTGACATTCATCACCTACGGACATAGTTATCCGGGTTTGGCAAATCCCAAGCTACTTGCTTCCCTGAGCACCAGCTAAGGAAAAATAGAGCAGTCTATGCAATCAGATTTTAGTTATATTTAGGCCATGTTTTAGTTTCTCTGTTGGATGAAGGCTTGAGGCAGGTGTTAAAGATAAGAATATTAGGCATGCCAGGCGGTGGTAGCGCATGCCTTTAATCCCAGCACTTGGGAGGCAGAGGCAGGTGGATTTCTGAGTTCGAGGCCAGCCTGGTCTACAGAGTGAGTTCCAGGACAGCCAGGGCTACACAGAGAAACCCTGTCTCGGGGGGTGGGGGTGGGGGGGGGAGAATTAGGCATTACAAACTTGGTCAGGTAGAGAGTATAGAACTAAGAAAATGACCTTGGAAAGGGGTGTTGAGAGGGTTTAGCTGGTAAAGACCCCTCACTACAAACCTGACAACATGGATTTGATCCCCGAAATCTATGAGACAGAAAGAGGGAGAGAGTTAACTCCTCTACTTGTCCTCTAATTGCTACACTTGTGCCATGGCACCCAAGTATGTGTGTGTGTGTGTGTGTGTGTGTGTGTGCGCGCTGAAAAGGCCAAATAAAGGTTTTTGTTTTAAATAAAGGAAGAAAATGCTCAGTAGAATAACATTCATCTTAAAACGAAAGAAAAAGCTGTGTTTCCACTGTCAGCCAGCAGAGGGATCGGTGTGCCTGGGCTTCTGTGACGGACCCACTGAGGCCTCACTGCAGTAACAGGCCTTGACCGTGTAGAGGCTCTGCAGATGGGTACCAACACACCCAGCACGTTTGTTTTTCAGCAATGATGACTTCACACTGCTCAGATGCTCCACAGTATGCACTGCTCTTTGCAAATCTCATTGACAAATAATCTGCCTTTAACTTCAGTGTCAGCCAATTACTTGCCTTAGATTTTAAAGTTTCCAGGAAGATTGGTGAATAGTTTCAGATGAGGTGGGTGCTGAAGAAATAGATGCCTTGTTTATTTGTGTGTTTGTTTGTTTGTTTGTTTGTTTACTTTTGGCTTTTCAAGACAGGGTTACTCTCTGTAACAGCCCTGGCTGTCCTGGAACTCACTTTGTAGACAAGGCTGCCTCAAACTCGCTATTTATGTCGGTCTTTTCATTTATTTATCTATTGATAAGACACTGCTAGCTATAGCACCGGTGGTCTTGAACTGTGGAACTCAGGCCCCCCTCCAACTGACAGCCTTCAAAGTCTGGGATTATACACATATGCCATCATTCCCAACTGAAAGCTATTCTTTTATTTTAACCCACTTAATAATCCAAGGACAACTGATTGATTATATTTAAGTAGTAACTGGGGAATGTAGAGGTCTTTACTTTCTAGGTATCCTTAGATCTTATTACTAAGTCGGGGAGACTACCACGGCCATTATACAAGAAATGCCTCTCCCTCACACTGTAGAGACCAGTAACCAAGGAGTCTGAATGTTGCCACCGTGACAGAGGATGCTGCAACTCCGCAGTACAGATAAAGAAAACGAGGCCCAGAGAACCCACCCAGAATTCCGTGCTTCCTGGGGTTATCTGAGCAAGCCGTGCTCCATTATGAAAAGATATAATTCCTTGGCCACCTTAGCTACATTTGTCTCTTCAGTTTTCCTCTCTTTCCTTCAGGTTGTCTAACTGAGCCCCGAGGAGCCCAGGGCCACCGCTGTCATGACGACTGCCATCCTAGAGCGCCTGAGCACCCTGTCAATGAGTGGGCAGCAGCTGCGCCGTCTGCCCAAGATTCTGGAAGAAGGACTTCCCAAGATGCCATGCACCGTCCCAGAAACCGACGTGCCCCAGCTCTTTAGGGAGCCGTACATCCACGCGGGCTACCGCCCCACGGGGCACGAGTGGCGTTACTACTTCTTCAGCCTCTTTCAGAAGCACAACGAGGTGGTCAACGTCTGGACCCACTTGCTGGCTGCTCTAGCGGTCCTTTTGCGATTCTGGGCCTTTGTGGAGGCAGGGGCATTGCAGTGGGCCTCTCCCCACACCCTCCCCCTGCTCCTCTTTATCTTGTCGTCCATCACTTACCTCACCTGCAGCCTCTTGGCCCACCTGCTCCAGTCCAAATCAGAGCTGTCCCACTACACGTTCTACTTTGTGGACTACGTCGGGGTCAGCGTCTACCAGTATGGCAGCGCCCTGGCTCACTTCTTCTATAGCTCCGACCAGGCCTGGTATGAGCTGTTTTGGATTTTCTTCCTGCCGGCGGCTGCTTTCTGTGGCTGGCTCTCCTGCGCTGGCTGTTGTTATGCCAAGTATCGCTACCGACGGCCTTATCCAGTTATGAGGAAGATCTGTCAAGTAGTACCAGCAGGGCTGGCCTTCGTCCTAGACATCAGCCCGGTGGCACACCGCGTGGCTCTCTGCCACCTGGCCGGTTGCCAGGAGCAGGCGGCCTGGTACCACACCCTTCAGATCCTCTTCTTCCTCGTCAGCGCATACTTCTTCTCGTGCCCTGTCCCCGAGAAGTACTTCCCCGGTTCCTGTGACATTGTGGGCCACGGACATCAAATCTTCCACGCCTTCCTGTCCGTCTGCACGCTCTCCCAGCTGGAGGCCATTCTTCTGGACTACCAGGGACGCCATGAGATCTTCCTCCAGCGCCACGGTCCCCTGTCTGTGTACAGCGCCTGTCTCTCCTTTTTCGTTTTAGCTGCCTGCAGTGCGGCCACCGCCACCCTCCTGAGGCACAAGGTCAAGGACAGACTGATTAAGAAAGATTCCTGAGGTCCTTCAAATGAGGAAAGGTGTGGAGGTGGGCTACTGTGACTTGGAGAAAACTTGACCCAATAATAGAAGTTGACTTTTTATTTTTCAGGCTTGATTTTTTTTCTAAATTAATATGTATTACGGGCTGAGGATGAAACTCACATTGGTAGAGAGTGCTTATACAGCATGCAGAAAGCCCAGGGTTTGATTTCCCAGGGCCACAGAAGCCAGGGGGAGGCACAGGCAGGAAGATCAGAAATTCTAGGTCACCCTCTGACATATAGTGAGTTCAAGGCTAGCCTTTGATACATGATAGATACCATATCTCAAACAAAATTATTATGTATTTTCAAAGGCATGGTATGACTATGGAATTTCAAATGCAGGCCATTTGAGAGTTTTAAAACAGTGCGTTCATTTTTCTGTCTGGGTGATAGCCTTGTTTGGGAAGAGATCTTGGCTAAGATTCATGAGACCCCAAACTAAGGAGAGCCATCTTCACCCATGAGCAATGAGCAGAATTCTGGTTGTAGCTTCCAAAGAGTAGTCCTGAAACTAGACAGATATTTAAACTGGACTGCCAAGTATAACCTTGCCCTAACAGAACAGCCACCCTCCGCGCTGCTGGGCTTGGTGTCTGTGTAAACTGACCAACGAACTCTGTCTTATCAGGATTTCAGATTGCTTTGGGTGGAAAAAAACAGAATCTTCAAGAAGTTTCCTTGAAACTCTTAGACAAAATGGACTATTCAATTTATCATTCCTGGTCTCGACCACTGGTTCTTCTCTCAGGATAACCAACTAAGCTGGCCAATTTGCCTGAAGTACTACTGTTCTCATCCCTAGTCTGCATGGTAACAAAGAATCCCGAAGCTATTACCCTTCCAGGAAATGCTTGGAGCCATATGAACATTCAGGAAGCTGATTCCCGCGTAATACAGAGGTATCGACAGATTTAACAGTGCCAAGAGCTGCCAAGAGACCCAGCCAGCAAGCACGGCTACCCTTGCCTGCCTGCTGCCCATGGGACCCTTGTAGTTTATATCTGAGGACAGCAGTATTAACTGCCAGCCACTTAGGGTTGTCTTGCAGGTCAGGAGATTGGTTGTCTGAAGGTTTGAAGAGACTCCTTTACAAGCATGGTTCTAAAGTTCTCCGAGAAAGCAGACTATGTCAAGCGGATCCTAAGATCCAAGGTTCAAGCTGCTGTTAGATGCTGCCCCGTGAAGGACCAACGCAGCTACCCCAGTTCAGAGTCCTCATGAGGCAGTTCCACCTCCGACTTGAGAAGAAACCTTAAAATGGGTCCTAGGAGGGGTGAATGTGTGCTCACCGTCGTTGGCCCCTGAAGGTCCCTTGAGTAAGAACGAGGCACCTGATGGCCGAAGGCACTGTCCGTGATATGGCTGCCAGCCCCTGATGTGAGGGGAGTGGTGCTTGCAGCTGAGATGTTCTGGCCACACAGCTCTCCCCGAGGACTGTCTTCTGCATGAACCCAGTGGAGGAGGCTGTGTTTGAGGAAGGGCTGAGGTGCCCTCTACTCGCAGGCTGCACTTCCTATCATTATAAGGTCCCTGTGTACTAAAAAAGGAAGCTAAAGTTTCCAACTCCAGTTAATGAACCTCCTCTTGCTAGTCTTAAAACCTTTGTTTTCTATATATATATTTTTTGTGCGAGTGACTTGTGAATTTTGTGCCTTATACATGGGAATGTCTAAACTCTTTTATTTTAATATATGCACACATGGAATTTTTCTGTTTTGTGTTCTTGGGACAAGAAAAAAAAAGGAACCCCCAAAAGCTAGAGTGACCTGTCAATCAACTATTAATCTGTATGTGAGAGGGGTCAGCAGCAGTATCCCTGCTGCTTTTAAATCAAGAGAGCATGTGTCTCCTGCACTGTTTTATTAGATGGGGTTCTTGTTCATTCATGGTCAAGAAGATGAACGCCTATGCTAGCCAAATGACCCAAGGTTCTGATTGTCTAGGTCAAGTTCATGCCAAGGAATGTTAGCAAAACTGAACGGGTTTGGACTGAGCAAAGACTTCTTAGGGTGTGTATGTGTAAACGCTCCAAGTAGAGGGTCTGTTTAAAATGGGAACCAGAAAGTGTTAGAAGTTCTGCTGTTGTGGATTCAAAGACTGTATTCTTTTAAAAGTTGGTGGGAAACGTGAGAGAGGAAAGGGATGAGGAAGGCGGTCTTCTGGTGGTATCTGTGAACAAAGATTTTTTTTTTTCCTTTTTCCTGAGATCAGATCTCACTGTATAACCCAGGCTGTCCTGGAAATCCTTATGTAGACCATGCAAACCTTGACCTCTAGAACTCTATAGAAATCAAGCTGTCTCTGCCTCCCACATGGCAGGGCTAAAGGTGTGGCATTCTGAGTCTTGTGGACAGGGATCTGTGGTATTCAATGGTCCTGCAGCCTAGGGTCGAGCTGAACTCTGTTCCTCACAAGTCTGTGACACCCGTGACACCCGTGACACCCGTGACGCCCGTGAGAAACGTGAGATACTGGCGTTCAGTTCCTAGTTTAATTATACAACTATTGCTAACTATGGACTTGGGAACTGATGAAAAAGAAAAAGAAAGTGATTTCTATGGAGTTGGGACTTGAACCTAAGACCTGCAACATGTTAACAAAGAGTTCTCCCATTGATGTGCACCCCAGGCCAAGCAACCGTGTATTTATAATAGATATTTGGGGAGGGCACTGAGGTGGGGGGAAAACACCAGTATCTAATTGGAATAATGCAAATGCCTTTACAAATGCATACACAAATGGGTGATTTTTAACTCTTCAGAGTCCTCAAACAGTGTCATTAAAATGGGCCTATCAGGATGGTAAAGACTAGGCTAGTTTAAAAGTAACAACCAAAAATTGTAAAGAGGAGTATGCATGCCTCTTGATTTTACAATGGAGTTTGTCACCCTGCAAAATCAGCATAATGTTTAAAAAGGTATAAGGGAGATAGTTTATCTTGCTCTCCAAAACTAGAAATTTTGGTTGTTGCCTCTCTTAGTTAAGACTTTCAACCCATTAATATGTAAACGCCTCTGATAAGATTAAACCATCAGTCATCTATACTTTCTCATGAATAAGATTCTTGTGGGTTGATATAAGGCCCCACTTAGTTCAAGAAGAGGATACACTGGACATGGGGGGCTTGTTTCTCATTTCAGAATCCTGACTTTTGTTTGACGGTGAAGGCTGTTTTTGTTGTTTCTTGTTCAAGGTGTTTGTTTTGTTCGAGATGGACCTCACTGTGTATCCCAGGCTGGCCTGGAACTCCAGATGGATTCTCCTGTCGCAGTCGGCCAAGGAGCTGGGATTCCAGGCTGCACCAACACCATATCCAATTCTAATAAAACTAATTTTAAAGTTCTTAAAGATGTCAGGGTTACAATTTCAGCTCTTAAGTCTCTCAATAACAATAGTGTAAGCCATAGACTGGAAGCTTGAAATAGAATTCAGAGCCCTGACAGGAGGGTAGTTTAGCCCTGTTTCGGTCGCCCTCCATTTGTTTGGTTACTATTCTGTAGTTCCACCTGCATCCTCCAGAGGGTGATGTTGTCACTCTCAGTACACTCAGAGCTTGTTGCCAAGGCTTCATGGCTAGATCTGTGTTTTGCTTGGTTAAAGAAAAAGTGTGGGATTTTTTTTCTGTCTCTATAAACCTACTTACGTGAATAATCATTAATCAGATTTTGCACATGGATTTTTGTCCTGTTGGTAATGGACCCAGAGCTCATTCTAAAGCTGGGTTTTATTTAGCCTGCCAACTGCCAACTGAAAGAGGTTGAACACTACACCTATCTAAAACTAGGAAGATATAAAAACTTTGAAAAATAAGTCTACTGCAGAATAAACTACCCTTCGAAGAAATGTGGAGTTGATTTCTCTGCAGATTTCAGTATAATTGCGTAGATATTCCTAGCTACATCACAATCTTATTAAAGATCTTGGATTTTGAATTGATTTTGGCCTACATTATTTTGAGATATAAAAATTATGAATTACATTGTTGTGTTCTTCAGAATCAGCCTGAGTGGATCACAAAGTCAGATCCACAGAGTTTTTTTGAAAATAGTGTTTGATTCTTCCGTGAAAGTTGTCTGATAATCTTGCCTAACCCCAAATCCCCGTCATGTGTCACTGGGATTGTCCCTTGCCCAAGCAATTGGCTTCCTCCGACAGATAGGAGCTAAGAGTAGAAGGGTGGAGCTTTACAAAGGTTCCCTGCCTTTCAAGGAGCTGTGCAGAAAGATCGGTGGAAAGGTGGGTCTTTTGTTTGTCTTGATTTTGTTTTTTAAAAGCAATATCTGATTATTGAAAAAAATGTAGAAAAGTGAGAGGAAAAGATAATCCATAGACCTATTTAATAACAAATGTTTTGAGGGAAAAGAAAAAGGTTTTATCAAACCATTTTGAATAGTAAAATGTATGTTAATGCCATCCAAAAGTCCCTGGAGGCAGGGGAAGGAACTAAAGGTTTTTAAGCAACTGACTGCTTTCATTTTATAAAGTACGAAATCAGCAGTCTTCATTCAGTTCAGCTTACAGGAATGCCAAGAGCTCCATTGCACCCCCTCCCGACGTTACGCCATGTACATAACCTGATGACGCCAGGTTAGCAGACAAAGTAGGTGGCGCACTGGCTCTCCTGTTGAGAGAACTGTATGACATGCCTCCTCAGACTCAGATGCCCAGCAAGGACTGTGCTAGAGAGCCTTTAGCTGGAGCCCAGCCCGCCCAGCCCGCCCAGCCCGCCCAGCGAGCCCAGCGAGCCCAGCACGCCCAGCCTGAAAACTGCGTACGTGAATCCACTGATAGTCATCTCGCAAACAGCTAGGACTGCCGAGTACCAGGCTTTGCTCTAAGCCCCTGGAACCCAGTAGCAAAGAAAGCACACAGTACCCTTAGTTGTAGACAAACAGAAAACCGAGTAGATGAAGTGTATTCATTGTGTTATCGGTGCCAGGAGAAAAAGTCAGGAAGAAGTGTGAGCGGGAGAGCTAGGGTGAGTTTGGCTTGGCTTGGTTTAGTTTGGTTTATTCTATGAGTGTGGTGTTTTGCCTTTAAGTATGCCTGTGCTTCCAATTTGTATAGGGCCCATGAAAGATAGAAAAGGGCACTGGATCTTCTGAAACTGGAGTTACTGGTGGTTGTGAGCCACCATGTGGGTGCTGAGAATTGACCCCAGGTCCTCTGCAAGAGCCACCATCAGCTCTTAAGAGCTAAGCCATCACGCCAGCCCTATGGTTTTGATACAGAGTCTCATGTTCCACAGATTGGCTTTAGACTTGCTATGTAGCTGAACTTCTGGTCCTGCTGCCTACAACTCCAGAGTGCTGTGATCATAGCAAGGTCTTATGCAGCGATTCTGGTCAAATCCGGGGCTTTCTGATTGCTGGGCAAGTGCTTTATCAATTGGGTTACATCCCCAGGTCCATCAACTGTGAAAGGGAAGTGAGGACTCTGGCTGTGTTTTGTCCAAAGTGTGCCAGCTTAGAAAGGAGAATGGTGAGGACAGAGGTTGGTAGTTAGGATGGAGCACACAAGCCCTTATGGGGACTTTACTGAAACCAGGAAATGTGGGGGTGGGTGTTCTGGTCGCTCTTAATTTTTTAAATTATCAATTATCTATTTCCTTCCATTTACACAAAACCAGGTTATTGTTAGGTTCTTCCATTCATGGGCCTGGCCCAGCAAGCTCTTGCCTTCCTGTGGGCACACATTTGGGGGTGGCAGATTGTTTCCAGAGTATTTTTAAACAGCTCAGGATGCTGGGTTCTGCTTCCTAGAAAGACTTCAAATATTTCCTTCTCGTTCTGTTAGCATTTGAATTGCACTCTGGGTAATTTTCTGGGCAGACATGAAAAGACACCTCGCCAGCAGAGTCTATAAATAACTGTACCAGCTTTTATGACACTTGACTAATCCTGAGTTTTTCTCTCAATTTCTTTCACACACACCCCAATAACAAGCCTGTTAGTACTTCCCATTTTTGTTGCCCCTGTTTTACAATAAGGAATTGAGGCATAAATCAATAAATTAACACAGGACTACCTGGTTTGGTAATGGAGTCTTCCAGAAACTCAGGCCTTTGGATCCGAAGTTTCCATTCTTCCCCATCAGAACCAAGCGAACATAGGGAAAAAAGATGTTCCCCCATGTCTTTGTGTGAACTAGGAGAGCTTTTAAATCGAGAGAAGGGGGCTATGTAGATTCCCTCCACATCCCTCCCTCAGTAGAAAAACAAACCTTTGTGTGCAGTTCTTGGTGCATTTCTGCACACACTGGCCACACTTTTCCTCAGAGTGACACTGCTGGGCTGGCTGCTACCAGAGATGAAATTCCATACGCACTCAGCACCAGGATTCAGCTACAATCCCCAGAAAGACTTTCTAGACCATAAACCTGCTTAAAGAACCACGAACTGGCCTCAAATTACCATGTCTTTGGGTGGCACGATGCTGTAAGTGTATCTCATGTCTCATTCATGTAAACGCGAGCGTTATTCCAGGCAGAGCCAACTTTTTCTCAAAGACAGCTAAAGAAATATATGTCCTGTATACTGTTTCTTGGAATCTGGTTCTGATATAAGAATAATGCCATAGCTTGGCTATTGGGGCTGTTTGCCTTCAGCGAACACCACTGGCAGTCACTCCCACCATTTACAATGAGCAGAATGCTTTGGGTTCTGTACACAGCCCAGTACCCACTCTCTGGGCTCCCAAGCATCTCTCTCCAGAGCAGGGCACCTTTGCATTTGGGAAGGCTTTCTTTCCACCAGGATGGGATGAGATGTGCATCATCCTCTCAGAGACACAGAGTTAGAGAGGGCGTTCTGCTATATCTTGAGTAATTTCTTTGTTTTCTTCCACATTTCTAATGCCATGTTCCTATTATTACAGACTCTCCTAGGCATCAGGGGGAGCAGGGTCCCCAAACCACAGACAGGCCTGCTTACCTATCCTCTGTTACTGTGGTCCCCAGGTCTACAGGAGAACCCTACCGTGCCTTTTTCTTTCCCATCTCAATTCCCAACTGTTTTGTGTCTCGTCCCACAAAAAGTATGCCAAAAGGATACTTTGCTGTGCAAGCCCCAAGACTTGAGTTCAATCCCCAGAACCCATGTTATTAAAAATGGGTACTGTATTGTACACTTGTAATCCCAGTGCTGGGCACAGGGCGGGGCGGGGGGGGGGGTGTGGAGACAGGAGGACCCCTAGGCTTCCTGGCCAGTCACCCTAGTTAGCAATCTCCAAACTACAGAGAGATCCTGTTTCAAAATGAAGTAGCCAGCTCTGAGGTTGTCCCCTGGCTTTCACATGCCTGAGCATGCACAATTGTGTGTGTGCTCGCACATACATGCGTGTACTATTGTGTTGCACTATCCATGGGAAGCTGTGAATAAATGTCTGCTGGCCCCAGTTAGGGAACTCAAGACAAATGAAAGTACAGATAGCACACAAAGTGTTTAATTCCCAGCACCCTTGTGGTGGCTCCTAATGACCTGTAACTCCAGTTCCAAGGAATCTGGTGCCCTCTTCTGGCCTCCTCAGGAACTGTACACTCATGGCACACAGACATTCCTATAAGCAAAAACCCATACATGGGGAAAAAAAACCAACAACAACAACAACAACAACAACAAAAACCAAAAAAAAAAAAAAACAAAAAACTTTTTACAAGTCCCCCTCCCTGTTCTTTTTTAGTGGTAACTTAATTTTATCATCTATAGCTTTCCCAGTTCCCAGCCACCCTTTAGTCCATCCATTCAGGAATTCTCAACCAGACAAAGATTACCATAGTCATTGCACTTATAAGATGCTAAGAACTACCAAGAGAGCTAATATGTGCTAACTCATTCTGTGTTCTCAGCAACTTTATAATTTTTTATTATTATGACTGCTATTATCATTGGCTATTATTATCCCATTTTGAAACCAGGCTGAGGTTAACAAATTTCCAATGGGTCACAGAACTGGCAAGTGAGTGACAGAATCAAGTCCTTTGATTATCCTAGAACTCCCTCTCCTCAAAGTCACGGTGGTCCACCTGTGCCTGCCTTCCAAGTGCTTGCTGTAAAGGCATACACTGCCATTACCTGGCTCAGAAACAGAATCTATACTTCTATGTCATTCAGAGGTTGTCTGTCTTTCTTTCCCCATCCTTATCCTTCTTCTTCTTCTTCTTCTTCTTCTTCTTCTTCTTCTTCTTCTTCTTCTTCTTCTTCTTCTTCTTCTTCTTCTTCTTCTTTTTCTTTCTTCCTTCTCCCCTATTCTTCCCCTTGTTCAGCTTTTGCATTATGGAGAAACTTCCAACATAGACAAAATCAGACAGAACTGTATAACAAATCTTTATGCAATCAAGTTGACAATTATCCACTTATAGATAGCCTGATTTCATTTGTAGCCCCACCCCATCAGCAAACCAGGCACTTTCCCCCAAGATGCTTCCTTGATTATTTTTAAAAGATGGACATTTCTCCTTCTTTTTTAATCTACGTGGGTTTTTTGTTTACTTTTGTACTTATTCAGAGACTGAGTGACTGGCTGTCTGTGACCCAGACTGACTTAGAATTTCCTATGTAGCATAGGCTGTCCTTGAGCTTGTAGCAACCCACCTGCCTCAGTGCAAGGATTATAGGAATCTAACATCTGGCTAAGGTGAAATGTTTTCAAAGTAAAGATCATAATACTTCTACTATGTCTAAAATACTAATCAATTCCTTGGCATCATTAAATATCTAATGTTTGATTCCCAGTGACTTTACAAATGCTATAAATAACTAACATGATGTCTAATTGTTTGTATCAGGGTCCCAACAGAGCCCATACTGCCATTGATTGGCTGTTGCTTATGGTTCTTTTAATCTGTAAGGTCTCTTCCATCTGGATTGCATTGGCAGAGCAAGATCTCATGTCTTGGAAATGTCAATACTCCAACCAGCTACTTTATCCTGTCTGGGGTTCCACCAGGACTTCTCCTTGCATAGATTGCAGGGAAGAGCTTGAGGCATTAATAAACTCATAGGAACTCACTCATTGATTTCATGAAACTATGAGAATCTCTCTCTGTCTCTCTCTCTCTGTCTCTCTGTCTCTGTCTCTCTGTCTCTGTCTCTCTGTCTTTGTCTCTCTCTCTGTCTCTCTCTCTGTCTCTCTCTCTGTATATATACATATACATATACATATACATATACATATACATATACATATACATATACATATACATATATATATATATATATATATATATATATATATATATATATATCTTAGGGTTTTACTACTGTGAACAGACACCATGACCAAGACAACTCTTATAAGGACAACATTTAATTGGGGCTGGCTTACAGATTCAGAGGTTCAGTCCATTATCACCAAGTGGGAGCATGGCAGCATCCAGGCAGGCATGGTGCAGGAGGAACTGAGAGTTCTACATTTTCATCTGAGGCTGCTAGCAGAATACTGGCTTCCAGACAGCTAGGATTAGGGTCTTGAAGCCCACTTCCACAGTGACATACCTATTCTAACAAGGCCATACCTCTGAATAGTGCCACTCCCTGGGCTAATTATATTCTAACCATGATTATATATATTTCATATATAATATATATGTGTGTATATGTATGTAATGTATGCATATATCTGTGTATATACACACACACATATATATATTCGATGTTATTATCATCGTCTTTTCAACCCTCTCTCTCTCTCTCTCTCTCTCTGTGTGTGTGTGTGTGTGTGTGTGTGTGTGTGTGTGTGTGTGTGTACAGTTGAAAGCTTTATTACTCCAGAGTCATCTACGAAGCGAGGGCTTCAATATTTCTCCAGTGCTAAATGAGGAATGTCTGTTATTTTCACAGCTGTGAGTGGATTAAGGTAAAAAAAAAATTCAGTTAGGAAACAGTTACTAGTCAACGGTTCCTTGATGTCTTAAACCCCTGTCTTTGGACTTATAATTTAAAGCTTATTCAGCTATAGTACCTACATTAACATAGGTATTTGAGAATAATTATTCTCAAGATAAAGGGACTTTATGGCTTCTTTTTTGAGGCATAGGCAGGGAAAGGAGAAACTACCATAAGTCACCAAATATGAGCAAAATTAGATCAATTAGGAGCCTATTAAGTGACAACTAAATTTATAACGTTGTTGTTATAGCTCATAAGTTTGTAATAATCATTGCATAGTAATATCTATAATAATCAGTGGCTTCAGTAACTGTTTAGCACCTTGAGTGATTGGTACAACATTTCTTCAAATTAATAACATACATTTCCAAACTTCTCCCTATAGGTGAAGTGGGGGCAGGTGCAAGCTAAACTTGTATATTCACTGTTAGTGGGAAGCCTAGCCCATAACAAAGCATTTATTGCACCATTTTTCTCTTATTTATTTGGTGTGTCATCAATTCTAGGTGCAATTAACTTTATTATTGTAGCTATAAACCGCCAACCACAACAGTATCAACCTCTTTATTCATAGAAACAGTTCTTATTACCCCATCATCCTCCCTATCTTCAAGCATTATAAAATGCTTTTCAAGCAAACAACACTTCAGTATAACTTTTTGTTTGACCTTTTAGAGGGAGGGGGCCCTGTTTTATGTCAGCACATCCAGAAGTACATGTTCCAATTCTAACTGAATTGAGCAAAGTTTCTTATGTTGTTCCTATTACTCGGGTGGAAAATAATAACATTTAAGTACATGGATATCTTATTCCGTGTTCTATTTCTGTGAAGAGACACCATGACCACGGCAACACTCTAATAAAAGAAAGCAGCCAGACATGGAACTGGAGAAGTAGCTGAGAGTTCTGTGTTCAGATTCCAGACAGCAGGAAGAGAGAGACACTGAGCCTGTCTTACTCGGGCTTTTAAAATCTCAAAGCTCACCCTCAGGAAGCCACTTCCTCCAACAAGGTCACACCTCCTAATCCTTCTCAACTCGTGCCAATCCCTGATGATTAAATATGCAAATAATGAGCCTACGGAGGCCATTCTTATGAAAACCACCACAATGGCGATAGTCTGAGCCACACCATCAATTTGCCTCCTGTTTGAGGCCATTATATATTAACTGTAGGTTTAGACATTGATATTCCAGCTTTCTTTACATTGGCTACTATAATTATTACTATCCCAACATGAGTAAAAGTACTTAGCTGGCTAGCCACCCTCCATAGAGGTAACGTCAAATGGCCCCCGCTTTGAATTTCTTTCTTACAGTAAGTGAAGGTGGAATTTTCTTATCTAATCGCTAGACATCATAGGTGCACAGATCTGAACACAGGTCCTCATAGTTGCCTGCCAAGTACTTTACAGACTAAGCCATCTCCTACCAACTCACAGCCCCATTTTTAAGGCAAAGTCTTAATGTGTGCCTTAGGGTTACTACTGCTGTGATGAAACACCAGCACCAAAAGCAAGTTGGGGAGGAAAGGGTTTATTTGGCTTACACTTCTACATCATTGACTATCACTGAAGGAAGTCAAGACAGGAACTCAAACAGGGCAACAACTTGGAAACAGAAGCTGATGCAGGAGCCATAAAGGGATGTTTCTTACTGCTTTTTAATTTTTTTTAATAGAACCCAGGACCACCAGTCTAGAAATGACATCACCAGCCATGGACTGGACTCTCTTCTATCAACCACAAATTAACAAAATGCCTTACAGTTGGATCTTATGGAAGCATTTTCTCAGTTGAGGCTCCATCCTTTCAGATGACTCTAGTTTGGGTGTCAAGGTGACATAAGACTAGCCAGCATACTGCATAGCCTGGACTTTGTGGTCCTCTTTCCTCCCTTCCAGAGTACTGGGATCACAGGTGTGTGACACTTGACAAGGTCAGTCCTCTTTTAAGATAAGAGGCTCCAGAGAATGAGGATAATGGGATTGAGTATGGGAGGGTACTCTGGGGACATGCCACTGGCCAGTTGTCCCTCTTGCCCCCACCTAGAATTCAAGGCCTGCTATTTCTGTCCAGCAGAAAAGAGGAGAATAGCAAAAATCACCGCCAAGATAATCCAGAACACAGACACAGCCATTTGGAATTTGTCCTGGGAATTTAGCAACTGAAGAGTAGGGAGGCCGTGGGATTGAAAACCATGAAGTCAGTTCTTCACAGAGAGTCAAAGAAGTGATGGATATTAAATTAAATAGTCCCTAGAGGGGACTTTTCAGGCCCTGTCCTGTCAGGTTCCTTGGGAGACATCTTCCAGCCTTCTGAGCTCCTTCTCCATCTCTGATAGAGTGTTGATGGGTCCAATTTTGTATGTCTTGTGCAAAAATACTTTTTAAAATTAAAGCTGCTGTCCTTCACGAACGCAAGGCCATGTCATGCTCCCAAAACAGCATTCCATAGCTCCCAAACCCTTCCTCCAGTTTTTACCATTTTTTTCCCATCTTATTTGCTGTTGTTTGGTTTTGGTTTGGTTTGGTTTTTTGAGACAGACTCTCACTGTTTAGCTCAGTTCAGCCTTAAAGTTGCTGCACTCTCCAAAGTACTGGATCCTAGCACTATGATCCTAATGTTCGAGCACACACCAGAGAGAACAGAGAATTCTGTTGTGACTCCAGTTTCTGAAGGCTGGGATAATCTAAGAATGTGGTGTCTGCATCTACTATGTATTAATGTGCTACATACTACTAGTCCTTAAAAGTTGAAGAAGCAAGCAAAAGATACCTTGCTTCATAACAGCCCTTTCTTATAATAACTACTCACAACTCGCTCACCAGACAAAGGCAGCTGCCCCATGACCTAGTCACCTCAAAGACAAAACCTTCTCTCCGCGCCATGATCACTATCACCATAGCAATTACATCTCAACATAAGCACCACAGTGGACAGACCACATTCAAATCACGGCAGAGACTCGACCTGGCATGTCCTCTTTCCAAATGGATAGCAATTTTTAAAGGCCACAGACCAAGGAAGTTGTCTCTACCTATGCCCTTCTGTGGTACAAAAGTAAACTAAAAGACACTCCGCTGACCATTTGACTAGTAGGGTTTACTCTAAAAGTACACGAACAGAAGCCACTCCTCAAACACAAACTGATTCCTCCAGAGCAGTGGGCTCAGGTGTGACTGACCCTTCCAGTCCCACAAGCTCCCTCCTTTGCACCAGGGAAGGTGGACCCAGAGCAGCCAGACTGTTCAGCCATAGTCTCCCAAGCCTGTTTATGTGCCCTGGGGTTTAGGAGAACTGATATGAATGGAGAGATCGTGGGCCTGCAAGAGTACAAGCCTATCATGGTGAGTCACTCATCACTGATGCTGGATACCCAGCAGCTTTGAGGTACTGAGGAGCGGGGAGCTGATGGGCTGAGATGTTCATCATGACTACTCCCAGTCGCCATCCTCGTCACTGGCTTGGGGACGGTGCAATGGTGGGAACTTTTTAAAATTTTCAGCAACTGCTGTGATGCTAGTCAATTCATTGAAAGTTTTAATTAAATAGACAAATCTCTGTAAGTCTGGGCTTCGTGGAGAATTTCAGGAGGTCAGCAAGAAATACATAATGAAATGCTGTCTTAAAAGAAGAAAAGAAGGTAAAGGAGAAGGAGGAGGAGGAGGAAGACATGAATGAACAATAGTAGAGAGAAAGGAAGAAGTACAGGAAAAGAATTTTGTGAGTTAAGCATAGCCTTCTCCAGTAACATCTTTAGCTGTTACTTACTGCATTCTCACCCTGGCCCCTGAAGCTTCATGCCAGTTAGTGAAACCCACAGGATGATTTGCTGTGATAAGCAGCCATAAAGGCAAAGCAGATATGGTATCTATTCTTGCTTGTCAACCTGACACTATCTGGGATTCGCTAAACCCCAAGTGGCTGGATATACTTGTAAGAGATTTTTCTTAATGAAATAATTTGGAGTCAGAAGACGCACCCTTAAGATCTCGTGAGGTGGGAAGATCCACCTTTAATCTGGGCCACACCTTCTGCTTGCAGCCTATATAAAGGATGTGGAAGGAGGAGGCTGGCTCTCTCTTTGCCTGCTTGCTCTGACTAGCAAGTCCCTTCCTTCACTGACATTAGAGTCTACTTCTTTGGGACTCTGGCATATACTGAAGACATCCAGCTGAGACATCCAGCCTTGTGTACTGAACAACTACTGAATTCTTGGACCCTTGGTTGATAGACAGCTGTTGGACTAGCTGGATGACAGCCTGTAAGGCACTCTAATAAACCAAAATCCAGTGTGTTCATGTGTGTATGGTGTGTCCATGTGTGGTGTGTTTGTGTGTGTGTGTGTGTGTGTGTGTGTGTGTGTGTGTTTGTAGTGATAGGTACAGTAAAGCATTTATGTCTGGCTTTAAATGAAAGGTATGGTAAAACCTTTATGTCTGGATTTAATTGAAATGTTTCAGCAAAGTCTTCGCTATGTTTGGGTCAATTAGTAGAAGCTAAAAATTATTTTGAGACTGTTTGAAACCTGAGGAAATGTCGTCTCTCTCTAGAGAATCTGCACTTGGTCCTATGTGAGAGCTTGCAGCTGTACCAACCTTGGTTTTAAGGTGCTCCTAGCAAACCTGGAGTTCTTACTTTTGATTATAGCTAGCAGTGATCAAAAGGCTCGTCTGCTCTCATGGGCAGCAAAGGCAAGATAACTTTGGTAGCTAGAACCTTCCCAGCCCCAATTAAGCTTGTATAATATTTGAACAAAGTCACTGGAGTGAGCTAGCGGGATGCCAGCCTTTTCCAAGAAGGATGAACCCTCTTGCCCCTTCAGAAAATGAAGGCTTAGCATCTTGGTAAGCTTCTCTATTTACTTCGGCACCTACAGCCAACATCAATCAATGTGTTTATTCATTCCATCAGTTCTGCTCCTCTAGGGAACCCTGACTAATGCAGCTGCCATCTTAACTGGTGGCAGCAAATGACCCATGATACTCTCCCTCAGGCTTACTACTCTACCGTTTCTCTAAATTCCTAGGTCAGAAAACATGTTATAAAGACCAAACTCCTAGGAAATTTGAGACATAATGGAAAAAAATCTCTGGGCATCTTAGCTTCCCTTTTATTTCCCCATGCTGACAGACTCTTGGTTTCTTTCTTTTCCTGATGATCTTTCAGGAATGGGGTCACTTTTTTTTTAAAGGAAAAAAAAAAAGTTGTCCAGAAAATGCTATACTCTGCAGTACACATGACCCTGACAATATTTCACTCCCCTGAATTACTTCTTTCTCATGACTCGGTCTCTCTTTGAAGGTTCTCTCTTCCTCTGTGGTTCTTATGTATCACTGATGCTATAGCTATAAAGCAAGGACTAAGGTAGGCGTAGGCACTCTCCAGCTTTTCAGTCAACAGATACCCAGTAAAGTTCTGAGACCTCAGCACACAATCTATAGGAATCTACGGTGGAACAGATAGCTAAGAGGGGACCAGGAAGCCGTGGAAAGACTGGGGCTTCAAATCGGATCAAGTCTGAGCAACGAAAATGCAGTCGATTATAATCTAATCCACAGCCCTTGCCTCATAATTTGATGAGTCTGAAGTATTTAGCGCTTTCACTGGGGAGCAACCACTGTACATTGTGTCTGGACTAGGACAGCAGCTCTTTCCCCAGAGAAAGGGTGCCTGAGCTCTTGGGAGGACTAACGTGGAGCAAGGAACTTCTTTGTAACAACTGATCTAAAGGGACGTGGTCCAATCCCAGACCTCACTGCGCGAGCCAAGGCCTAAGAACATCCGCTTTCTTCAGCCCACCCCTAGGTTGCATCCTCTGGGAGCCAGGAAGTGGGGGCTGAGGAGAAAGGGAAAAGTATGGGAAAGAAAGGGGGCGGAGCCGCCTCTGCCACACCCATTAGCCACGTCCTGTGGCCACTAGAGTCAGTAGTGCTGTGCGCAGGCGCAGACCTGGCCTCCGCCTCCCTTTCCCCGCCCCCTAACATCCTCCCCTCCTCCCCGCCGCTCCTCCCCTCTCTCGACTAGTGTGTTTGGCGTTACCAGGGAGTCTGGAGAGGCCCGCGAGTGCAGTTTGTTGCCAGGGTAACCCGAGCGGCAAAAGGCAACCGAGGTGGCAGCTGCAGGGCAGCGATGGGGACCAACCCGGTGCACGGCCTGCCCTTTCTCCCGGGCTCGTCCTTTACAGACTCCACGGTGAGGGCCAGCCCGAAGGGTTCTCCACTTGGCTCGCCTCTGCGCTCCTTCATTCCGCAGGCTCCGTCGTCCTCGCGCATCCCAGCCTCTGCCGATTTTGCTTGGCCTCTTGGTAGTCCACTCACCCTCCTGGGTCCTCACCGTGGCCCTGTTCTTTCTTTACTGCCCCATCTACCTGCCTTCTGGCCCGATTACCCCAGGCTGTCTCCAGGCCTCTCCCCAGCTGCACTGTAACCCTACTCAGCGCCTTCATCCTCTCCTACCGTCTCTCCACAGCAGCCTCATTCTGGATTTGTCTCACCGCTTCTGAATCCTCAGGGTCACTGCCCTTCAACCCCTTTCCTCTATGTGTATGCATCTTTTCCACGTACTCCTTTCCTGACGGGTCCCCACCCCAGTCTCTGGCCTTTTGAGTTAAGGGTCACTTTTCTCTCCAGCTACAGCCTTCCCTAGAATTGAATCCCCCACCTCCCGCCGCCCCCACATGCTGGTTTTCTTGTAGTTTTTCTCTGTAAAGCATTCTTCCTCCTCTCCTTGTATTTCTTCCGTCTCAACCATAGGAATGAACCACTTAATGTTTCTCTTTCTGTAGCCCGTGTGTGTGTACTTACACACATGATTCATTTTCAGACTGTGTGTGTGTGTGGGGGGGGAGGTTGTTGTTTTATCTTGTCTGCAGCCTAGGCTGGCCTTGAACCTGAGAACCACCTGCCTCGGCCTGCAGACTGCTTGGATTAAAGACATGCCAACACACAGGGCTCCCGTTCAGATTGCATTTTACTCCTTTGCCCCAACTGTTTATAGTCATCATCTAGATGAAATTAAATATTAAATTAAATAAAGTCCAGGGTGGCGATGCACATTCGTAATCTCAGCTTTCAGGAAGCTGAGGCATACGGGTGGCCAATTTGAGTCTAGCCTGGGCTACATAGCTAGTCACTGTCTCCAAACGACAGCAGATCCAAACCAGACAGAACAGGAGCTTCGTGAAAAGGAAGTGGCTCAGAGGATAAAGCACTTGCTGCTCTCATAAGAGGAGTGGAGTTCAGATCCTTAATACCCAAGCAAGACGCTTAGCTAGACTGACCCTTACCTGATGCAGCCTACCCATGCCAACTTTGGTCTTTCATATGTATTTCCACATACATGCAAACAGGCATGTGCATATACACTCATATCCCCCCACACACACATGCTCAGAACAAACCACCCCAACAACAACAAACACGTCCTATCATATCAAAGCCAAGTGATAACAGTAATTTGGGTTCTTAGTTTCCTCCTAACATAGGTTAACTGTTTGTTCATTTCTTTCGACACCAGGTCTCAAGCAGTCCCAGTTGACTTCACACACTATATAGTCTGGGCTGATCTGGAACTGATCCTCTGGGCTCCTAAGTGTGGGGTTACAGGCAGGTCACCAAAGACAGATCTTTGTGTCAGACAAACACTCTAACAACAGAGCTACACTCCCAACCCTAACTCTCAAAAGCATTCGGCATTTAAAAAAATTATCAGAGTTACAGAAGTAATTCTGAAGAGTCAACATTAAGATTGGGTGACGATGACCATAGGTAAGCCAGTGGTCATTTGTATTTATACGGTTTAATGATTCAGACTCTTACATTTCTCTTTCCATTTCTTAAGGCAAATTATTTCATCTACTTGTTTTCTAGGGGACACAGATTTCAATTTTAGTTGAAAATGTGGTGAGACTCTCAGACTCTCTTCTAGTCTTGTATTAAGATGGTCATCTTTTAAAGCTACAAGCTCATTCAATGTGATTCCTGTTTGTTTGTTTGTTTGTTTGTTTGAGACAGGGTTTCTCTCTCTTTTCACCCGACTAGCCTGAAATTTGCTGTGTAACTTAGCCTATCCCCAGACTCACTATGATCTCTAGCCACCATTTCTCAAGGACTGGATTAAAAGAAGTCTGGCATATGGTGCCTGGCCAGCATCATAGATTTTCTGTTTTAATGAACTTTTAAATTTTTATATGATCTAAAACTTGTAGACATTGTCATATGCTGTGTAGCGTCAGCTAACACATTTGGTATCTGCAAGTGTGGATTATATGTGCATGTGTGTACAGGAATGCGCAGCTCGCATCAAAGCCCAGCAACAACAGAAGTTCAGGTGCTTGGTCGATACCCTCGAGGAAAGGCTCAATTGATTTGTGAGATTCTACAAGTGTGGGTAGGAGTGCCAGACTTTAAATATTTATATGGAAAGATGAAGTGTCTTGGACATACTTCAGTCCAGACCACTAGACCTTTTATGGTAGTAGAGACCATAAGAGAGGAGGGAAGGATAGGCTAGACTCCAAGGAAACTGAGAGATAGTCAAGTTATTCTCTCTATTCTTAATAAAAATAAAGTTTATGATTATTTGTAAATCATGTATGCATAACATGTTAACCATATTGCATGTGGACAATTTGAGAGTGACCCCACAAAGAACATAACCCCCCACTGAA
Organism: Mus musculus; assembly: GCF_000001635.26. Classification (NCBI taxonomy): domain Eukaryota; kingdom Metazoa; phylum Chordata; class Mammalia; order Rodentia; family Muridae; genus Mus; species Mus musculus. The sequence goes on from NC_000067.6 coordinate 20,954,273, forward strand.
TTGCTATAACCTTAATTTTGCTTTCCTCCTTTATCTATTTTTTTCTATTTCTGATAACAAACAAATGCGTATTCATGCAGAAAAGGAACATAATCTAGAAACACTTAGTTCAGATGTTTACCAACTCCAGTTTGTATGCTTATAATTATAGTGTATTGATATAATTTTATACGATGCTTTTTTTTTCTTAATAAATGTAGATACTTTACCAGGCTGCTGCATGGTATTTAGAAGCATTTCAATTCTGGCATAACAATCCACTACGTGAAATTTCCATTGTTTCCTTTCTTCCTCATGTGTGCTGTTTAGATTGTTTTCAACATTTAAGAATCATAGGCACACACATATCTTTGTCACTATTATGGCACATATCTTTGTCAGCTTCAAGCATATTATTATTTCCCATAATTTGGGAATGTATTTTAAAAATCAATGTGTAAGGACAGGGTTGCTGGGAGTTCACATATATGCCGGCAAGCTGCTTTTCAAAGGCTTATATGAATGTATCAGTGTCAATATAATAAGAAGAGTTGTTGCTTCAGGTGAACTTCAGAAAAGGTCATGACTCATGATCTCCGGAGAAGAAAAACAAAATTAGCAAAAATAAAAATAGAATACAGATGAAGTGGTATGGTAGAGGCGAATCGGACATCACAGAGCAGGGCTGTTCTATTTTAACCTTAGATGGTTTCTACTTCCCTCCTTGCTCCTGACCCAAGTGCTTCAGTTTAAAAAACAAAGCTTTTTCATGCAGCAAAACATGTTGATGTACGTTTTGTGATGCTAAGAAGCCAACATTTGGAGCTGCAGAGGTGGCTCAGCATTTAAAAGCAAGATCTGCTCTTGCAGAGAACTCAAGTTCAATTCCCAGCACCCATAATGGGTGGCTCATGGCCACCTGACCATCCAGGAGATCTGAGGGCATCTGCACTCACACACACATCCACATAATTTTTTAAATGTACTCTTAAAGCAGAAGTTTAAGGTATGGTAGTTTAGGAAGTTAGTTGTTTTCCTTAAAGACTTATCTGAGGTCATTAACGGTATACACCTTTTCTTCAGAAAACAGCATTCCACCGAAGCCAGACACTCAACTACAGGAACGGCTATGCAGTTGTCCGACGTCCCACCATGGGGATAGGTGGAGACCGGCTCCACTACAACCAGCTGTCTCAGGCCGAGCTGGATGAACTGGCCAATAAGGCACCCATCTTAACTTACGGGCCACTCAAGCAAGCCCCACTTGCAGAGTTTGTTCCTGCGCATGTGGCTTTTGACAAAAAGGTATCATCTGGGATTTTAAGGGCACCCCTTGACTTCAGATCTGAGACTTGCCCCGTGTTACCAGGAGACCACCGGATTCCTCTCCGAGAAAATTGTTCAGATGCCTCAGCGTTTAGTCACAGACACCTAAACTGAGTCTTGCAGCAGGCTTTTCCTGGAATAGTTTCCAAACACAGTTCAAAGTTGCCTGAATTCTAAATCTCACATTTGGGATGTCTCAAGTTCTTCGCTCTGTTTCCCACCTACTCTACAACAGCGAGCCCTTAATCTCTATGGACTGAAAACATCTCCATCTGTTAGGGTTTTTTTTTTTTTAAGTTTTCATTCACTCACTCACTCACTCACTCACTCACTCACTCACTCACTCACTCATTCGCCCACCCTTTCCTTATTGGTCCTATTTAAATTTTAAACACTCTAGTGACTATTTTTCTCCAGTAAAGTTCACATGTCACAAAATAACAAGAACAAAACCCCTCCTACCTCCGACTCCTTTAGGAAGAGAATTTTATCTCATCCTTGAGCCCCAAACTGCTTCTCTGGGGACAGCAGCGATGCGTTTGCGAGTTTGGACAGGCGTTCGCCGCCACTGTTCTCTCGGGCCTGTTCCAGGTCTTTGATTCCATTACTTCTCCATTGCCTCTGGTCTCGCACATGACTGTTCTCCCTCCTGGTTTCCCACTCCCGTCTGTCTGGTCCCTCTTTCTCTGGTCTCCCTGCCTCCTTGGTGGAAGCATGTGAGGGTTCCGTTCTGATTCTTGAAGCTCCCTTCTTAGGAATGTCATCCACCTTTGTGGATTCAGTCTTTTCAGGACAGACAAACTGTCAGTATTTATTTTCAACTCTGACTCCACTGAACTTCAAACCCTAGCCATGGGCAGCTTCTGACAGTGGAATGTCCTCACTTGGGTGAGCTGTTCTTCACACATAGCCTCTGCATTTATTTATTTACTTGTCCATCCATCCATCCATCCATCCATCCATCCATCCATCCATCCATCCATCCATTCAATTATCTATCTATCTATCTATCTATCTATCTATCTATCTATCTATCTATCCATCCATCCATTTGGCTTCTGAGCTTCTATGCTTGTCTCTTCTCCTCCATATTCAATGAGATGACAAGCCAAGAATTTCTCTTCCATTTTTTGCCATTGTCGTTTTTCAAAGTTCAGACAAGCAATGTGATCTCTAGAAACTTAGAAGGTTAGAACACAAGCCAAGACCATTGACTATAGAATTCAGTGAAAAGATACATCTTTAATCAGAGTATATAAATGTTATTTTTCCTTCCTTTCTCCATGTTATCATGACCTCATCCTACACAGGACAGGTGACACTATATTAATACATTTTGTGTTAGCACTGATTCCGATTGCTTCCTCATAGAGGCTTAGAGGTCTCTCTCTCTCTCTCTCTCTCTCTCTCTCTCTCTCTCTCTCTCTCTCTCTCTCTCTCTCTCTTTCTCTTTCTCTTTCTCTTTCTCTCTTTCTCCAGACAGGGTTTCTCTGTATAGCTCTGGCTGTCCTGGCTGGCCTCGAACTCAGAAATCTGCCTGCCTCTGCCTCCCAAGTGCTGGGATTAAAGGCGTGCGGCACCACTGCCTGGCAGAGCTCTTTATTCTTAGCAAGAGAAGGGGCAATTGACTGAAAATTAGCAGTTAGTGTGCTGGAGAGAGAGTTCAGTGGTTAGGAGCACTGGTCACTCTTCCAGAGGATGCAGGTTCAACCCAGCACCCAAATGGTGGCTCACAGCTCAGCTGCCTGTAACTCTGCTTCCAGGGTCTCTGACAACCTCTTCTGGCTTCCACAGTTATTAGTTATGAACATAAAGAACAAACAAACAATAACAACATAAAAATACAAAAACCAAAAAAACAAAAAACAAACAGAAAAAAACCTCAGCCAAACAAAAACCAATCAACTGCCAAACAAATAACTGCTTTATATAATAGAGGGGTTGTACTTTTATTACAGGGTTTCACTGTGTAGCCCAGGCCAGCCTTGAACTTGTAACCCTGCTGCCTCTGCCTCCTGAGTGCTGAGGCAATCAGCTTGTAACACTTTATCTGGTAGTTAGAATCTCCTATGTGCTCTATAAAGGTTAGAGGAAACCCAAGTGATTTTTTTTATAGACAAACTGAAATGTACTTAACTATCCAAGTTCAATACATAGACAAGAACAAGTTCTGCAGCAGTGTTTTAATACCTAGAGATTTTACTGAATATAGTTCTTGTCAGTGAACTTGAGAATAATGCCAGAGTGAATCAGTCAGTTTCTTAGAGAAATATTAAATACATTGTAAGGTACCAGTTTCCCTACAGAATCTGAACATGGGGCTGGAGAGAGTGCTCAGTCGTGAAAGAGCGCTTGCTGTTCTAGAAGATCTGAGTCTGGTTCCCAGGACCCATGGCAGGTTGCTCACAACCTCTTTAAACTACAATTCCAAGGAATCTGATACCCTCTTCTGGCCTCCACAGGGACCTCTCTATCTTCTCTGTCTTTCTGTCTCTCTGTGTCTGTCTGTCTGACTGTCTGTCTGTCTTACACACACACACACACACACACACACACACACACACACACACACAAGAAAGCTTAAAATAAGAGTCCGAGTATAATAAAGTGACTATAAAATAAGGTAATGTAAGATCCATGGTGTGTACCTTGTTTAGCCTTTCTAAAACTTTATAGATTTGTCTTATAATAACAGTTCATTTGTAGATGTGCAAAGATAGGAGATTAGTGTTAATCTCTAATCGCTCTCTGTGTTAGAAAGGGAATGCCTCAGGAGTGTGGCTGTGGCTCCAGTTTCAGTCTTGGTCCTTATCTCTGAGCTCACTGTTTCCTATGGTGCCTATGAAGGTGTCTCCCAAACACATGGCTATGTTACTGCCTCTATTGCTACCTTCCTAATACACAGCTCAAACTGAGCACGTCAGATGTTATCTAGTCACGCCTCTTCCTTCCAAATGCGCTCCTCCGACATGCCCTCATGTCCATTCTTGTCAGTTGGTTAAGAGCTCCAGTTTTCCCGTCTCATGGGCCAAAATGCTGGGGTCACCCTTGTCTATCCTTCAATACCAACTTCCTTCCCCTAATCCAGCCTAGCATCTTAAATCAACATCAGCTCAAATTTCACCTCCCGGTGCACATTGTTAAAGCCACCTTCTTTTAAAGCCATGTCCGTTTTTCTACGGGGTCAGCACGGTATTCCTAGCACTGAATTTTCCTCAGTACATCATCCGGTTTCCACTCCCCCTGACCCACGCCATCCCTAAACACACACACACACACACACACACACACACACACACACACACACACACACACACCACACACACACACAAACACCTCACCATCCATCCATCAGGCTCCTTCTACTGTTCCACTGTGGTCGCTGGTGATTGAAGATCCATTCTTGAGAAGAGCTGGCGCTCCCTTTGCCTCTATATTCTGCCTATCGCTCCCATGCTGTTTCCTTCTTCCATGTTCTGTCACCATTGCCTAGAATCACCCCCCACCCCCCACCCCCCGCACACGTTCAGGTTTATCTAAAACTTTATCATACCTTAAATTTAATAAGTTTTGGCCACTTTTTCCATTCGGGTTCCTCTTCCACCTCAGCCCCAGCTAAGAAGCAGTGAAATGTGTGCAGAGAAGGAGAGGCCAGTAGAGTTTCGGTTCCAGCTCTGGCCCATATATGGCCCCAGAAGAGTTAGTTTGCCAGTGTGGATGCTAACTTTCTTCCATTGTAAAAGTAGCGGTGTTGGACTAGCTGATGGCTTCTGCTTTAACGGTTTGTATGGTTACATGCCTCTGGTTCAAACACACCCTGTTTCCTGTGAGTTTCCGCAGTAGAGTTCACATTTTGAATTCTTTGCATTTGAGCCAAACTTTAAAATTTTCCTTCTCCTCAGTTATTTCCCTTTAAATATCCCACCTTTCATCTTTCTTCTTGGATTTTTAAAATAATGTCTTCCATCTCATTTCTTTCCAAAATTGCTGGAATTTTAAGGACTTCCTTCCTTTATATTCATAGTTTTTCTAAGCAGTAGACATTTATTTTTGTTTGATTTTCTACTTTTAAAAATCTTTACCTTTATATTCTCTCTGATTAAGAAACATACGTGTGTTAACTTAAGGGTCTTAATTTTCTTCCGTGCTCCCCCCCCTTACTTAAATAGAGGTTTGGGTAAACTCTTTTGCCTACCTACAGCATCCTTCTAATGCTTGGTCTCTCTGAACATAAATACTAAATAAAGCACCAAAATACAAGGTAATTCCACAGCATGGCAATATGTGCTTTTATAACATGGTTTAATATTTTAAATATGTCCTTAGTAAGCTATTCTGACTTCACATTGGGTGAATGATCCTCAGAAGTCTAAGCTTTGGTCTCTGTAGAACACAAATGCTTCTGAACACTGTGAGGGCAGGTTTTTAAAGATGCTGTCCAATGAGTTTATGGCAGGACACTAGTTCCACTCTTCCTGGATTGTGCTATTTTAAGGGCAATAGCTGCTGTCCCCCCAGATAACAATGAGAAATCTTCTCTTGGGTTTTACAGGTGCTGAAATTTAGTGCCTACTTCCAAGAAGATGTTCCCATATCAATGGAGGAGCATTACCGAATCCGCCACGTGAACATTTACTACTACCTAGAAGATGACAGCATGTCTGTCATCGAGCCCGTAGTGGAGAACTCTGGGATCCCACAAGGCAAGCTAATCAAACGCCAGCGGTTCACCAAGAATGATATGGGAGACCACTACCACTGGAAGGACCTCAACCGTGGAATCAACCTTACAGTGTACGGCAAAACCTTCCGAATTGTTGACTGTGACCGATTCACTCAGGTAGAGTGCATTCTCCGTGGGCCTGACCTGGCAGCACATTCTAGCTGGTGGGATACAATTAACTGCTCCATTCACTAGTGTATAGGGAAGGACACTGCTGATTGTGTGTGTGAGTTACTAAGCAGGTTAGTGTTTGTGTTAACGTGCACACATGTGCCTCTCTTCAGTACAGAGTATAAACATTAGGGAATCAATGCTAAATTTGTCCTAGCTTTTAAAGAAGTAATTACACACTTATTTTTAAGTGAGTTAGAAAGTTTAGGAACATTATTCCATCTTAACTTGCCTTACCTTGCCTTCAGAGCTAAAGTGGAACATGTTTTTGTGAAATTTTAGATTGTAGATGCTTGTCTTAAAACAGTGCCAGAATTGTGTATATTTAAGATATCTAGTTCTCTTAGCATGATGCCTTCCTACTATATAAGTGTGCGTATATATGTATGTCTATATGTGTATATATAAATATATACATATATATATATATATATATATATATATATATATATATATATATATATATATATGAAAGTGTGTGTATATATAATGAATAAATACCTCAGACAGTTATCAGCTATCATCTGCATTGTAGAGTTGGGTCACTGGAGATAGTATCTCTAATACATGCCCAGTCTGTCAACAACTCGTTAGTATCATCATATCACACTTATTTTCAGAGCATGATTTATGACTTTTAAAACCTTCAGAAAGGTGTTGACATTAATTGTGAAATGTTAGGACTTTTTGGAAAGCCAAGGCATTGAATTAAATCCATCAGAGAAGATACCCCTGGATCCTTACACTCAACTCCGGAAAGAACCTGTGCGCAAATATGTCACCCCGTCAGACTTTGACCAACTGAAACAGTTTCTCACCTTTGACAAACAGGTAAGCCACCTAATCAAGTAGGCTTACTCCTGTTCAAATGTGGACGTATGTTTATGGGTAAGCTGCCTGGATAGCCTGCATATAATTTAACCATCGTCACACAGTGGTTCTGTGTAGGGCTAAAAGCATGCCAGGGCCTAGATTTCTAACTTTTAAATACATTAAACATTTTATTACATTTTATTGATTTTTGGATGTTTAATGCATGCCATGCATGCACTGCCTACTGGAGAAGGTCGGAGGACAACTTCTGGGCACTGGCTCTCTCATTCTGCCCTGTGTGTCCTGGGCACTGAGCTCAGGTTGTCACCTGGTAGGCCTGGGCCATCTGACAGGCCCTCAGTTTTATTATTAGAGATATAAAGGCCTCTGCGGCACTGTCACGTGACTCCGTCTATGTCCTCTCATGGTAAAGCAATTCCTGAGCCTCATGCGTCTACATCCCTCCATTTCAAATTCCTCACTCCTTTTCCTCTATCATAGTCAGGGTTACTGTTGTCGTGATGAAACATCATGGCCAGAAGCAACTTGAGGAAGACAGGGTTTATTTTCCTTTTCTTCCATGTCACAGTTCATCACTGGAGGAAGTCAGGACAGGAACTCAAGCAAGGCTGAAACCTAGGGGCAGGAACTGATGCCAAGACCATGGAGGGTGCTGCACACTGGCTTGTTCTTCATGGCTTGCTCAACCTGTTTTCTTAAAGAATCCAGGACCACCAGCCCAGGAGTGGCACCACCCACAATGGGCTGGGCCCTCCCCTATCAATCACTAATTAAGAAATACCTAACAGGCTTGCCCTACAGTCTGGTCTTATGGAGGCATTTTCTCCACTGAGGCTCTTCGATGTCTGATGACTCTAGTTTGTGTTAAGTTGACATAAAAACTAGCTTGCACACTACTGCCTGATAACTTAATCTCATAGAAGATTCTGGGTAGGCTTACATGCATTTGGGGGAAAGTTTAACGCTGTTATATATTTATTCTGATACTACATAGTTATTAAAAGAAAATAAAGCGGTTAATTAAAGTAGTTATCTTCCTCGGTTCTCCAGGACCTCCATCTCAATGCATCCCCGCTGACTACTGCATTCCTGATAGAGTTCAGAAGGCTCTGAGCACTTTCTGACTCCGGCCCAGCTTTCCAGGCTCTGCTGCAGTACAGAAGCAGTGCTGAATCTTCTTCTACCCAGAAAGGGAAAGAGAATTAATAACAGTGATTACTCTGAAGATTTTGTCCTAACTTACTGAAAGTTTAACTTTTTTATTTCAGAAGTTCTACCCTGTGTTAGCATGGATTTAGCATTATGGATTTTGCTGGGTATTTTGTTTGTTTGTTTGTTTGTTTGGTTTGTTGATTGTGTTTTTATTGTTATTATTGTCTAGTTTGCTGATGTTGTTGAGAAAGGGTCTCACTATGTAGCTCTGGCTAGCACAGAGCTCGATATGGGGTAGGGGTATGGCTGCTCCAAATTCATAGATGCTCTGCCTCCAGGATTGTAGGACTAAAGGTATACACCACACCCTAATCTTAAACAAACAAATAACTTAGTTATTTTTTTTTTAGACAAAGTCTCACTAAATAGCCCAGACAGGCCTCAAGTTTGCTATGTATCCCAGCCTTGATCTGAACTCACCTTCTAATTCGTTGAAGAATTGAGTTGGAATTTTGATGTGGATTGCATTGAATCTGTAGATTGCTTTTGGCAAGATAGCCATTTTTACTATATTGATCCTGCCAGTCCATGAGCATGGGAGATTTTTCCATCTTCTGAGATCTTTGATTTCTTTCTTCAGAGACTTGAAGTTCTTATCATACAGATCTTTCACTTCCTTAGTTAGAGTCACACCAAGGTATTTTATATTATTTGTGACTATTGTGAAAGGTGTTGTTTCCCTAATTTCTTTCTCAGCCTGTTTATCCTTTGTGTAGAGAAAGGCCATTGATTTGTTTGAGTTAATTTTATATCTAGCTACTTTACCGAAGCTGTTTATCAGGTTTAGGAGTTCTCTGGTGGACTTTTTAGGGTCACTTATATATACTATCATGTCATCTGCAAATAGTGATATTTTGACTTCTTCCTTTCCAATTTGTATCCCCTTGACTTCCTTTTGTTGTCTAATTGCTCTGGCTAGGACTTCAAGTACTATATTGAAGAGGTAGGGAGAAAGTGGGCAGCTTTGTCTAGTCCCTGATTTTAGTGGGATTGCTTCCAGCTTCTCTCCATTTACTTTGATGTTGGCTACTGGTTTGCTGTATATTGCTTTTATTATGTTTAGATATGGGCCTTGAATTCCTGTCTTTCCAAGATTTTTATCATAAATGGATGTTGGATTTTGTCAAATGCTTTCTCAGCATCTAACAAGATGATCATATGGTTTTTGTCTTTGAGTTTGTTTATAAGGTGGATTACGTTGATGGATTTCTGTATATTAAACCATCCCCCCACCCCCCGCATCCCTGGGATGAAACCTACTTGGTCAAGATGGATGATAGTTTTGTTGTGTTCTTGGATTCAGTTAGCAAGAATTTTATTGAGGATTTTTGCATCGATATTCATAAGGGAAATTGGTCTGGAGTTCTCTATCTTTATTAGGTCTTTATGTGGTTTAGTTATCAGAGTAATTGTGGCTTCATAGAATGAATTGGGTAGAGAATCTTCTGTTTCTATTTTGTGGAATAGTTTGAGGAGAATTGGGATTAGGTCTTCTTTGAAGGTCTGATAGAACTCTGCACTAAATCCATCTGGTCATGGCCTTTTTTTTTTTTTTTTGATTGGGAGACTATTAATGACTACTTCTATTTCTTTACAGGATATGGGACTGTTTTGGTCATTAATCTGACCCTGATTTAACTTTGGTACCTGGTACCTGTCTAGAAATTTGTCCATTTCATCCAGGTTTTCCAGTTTCGCTGAGTATAGCCTTTTGTAGTACGATCTGATGATGTTTTGGATTTCCTCAGGTTCTGTTGTTATGTCTCCCTTTCATTTCTGATTTTGTTAATTAGGATACTGTCCCTGTGCCCTCTAGTGAGTCTGGCTAAGGGTTTATCTGTCTTGTTGATTTTCTCAAAGAACCAGCTCCTGGTTTGGTTGATTCTTTGAAGAGTTCTTTTTGTTTCCACTTGGTTGATTTCAGCCCTGAGTTTGATTATTTCCTACCATCTATTCCTGTTGGGTGAATTTGCTTCCTTTTCTTCTAGAGTTTTTAGGTGTGCTGTCAAGCTGCTAGTGTATGCTCTCTCTATTTTCTCTTTGGAGGCACTCAGAGATATGAGTTTTCCTCTTAGAAATGCTTTCATTGTGTCCCATAAGTTTGGGTATGTTGTGGCTTCATTTTCATTAAACTCTAAAAAGTCTTTAATTTCTCTGTTTATTTCTTCCTTTACCAAGGTATCATTGAGTAGAGTGTTCTTCAGCTTCCACATGAATGTTGGCTTTCTATTATTTTTGCTGTTATTGCAGATCAGCCTTAGTCCATGGTGATCTGATAGGATGCATGGGATAATTTCAATATTTTTGTATCTGTTAAGGCCTGTTTTGTGACCAATTATATGGTCGATTTTGGAGAAGGTGCCATGAGGTGGTGAGAAGGTATATCCTCTTGTTTTAGGATAAAATGTTCTGTAGTTATCTGTTAAATCCATTTCTTTCATAACTTCTGTTAGTGTCAATGTGTCTCTGTTTAGTTTCTGTTTCCAGGATCTGTCCATTGATGAGAGTGGGGTGTTGAAGTCTCCCACTATTATTGTGTGAAGTGCAATATGTGCTTTGAATTTTACTAAAGTTTCTTTAATGAATGTGGATGTGTCTGCCCTTCCATTTGGAGCATAGATATTCAGAACTGAGAGTTTATCTTGGAAGATTTTACCTTTGATGAGTATGAAGTGCCCCTCCTTGTCTTTTTTGATAACTTTGAGTTGGAAGTCAATTTTATTTGATATTAGAATGGCTACTTCAGCTTGTTACTTCAGACCATTTGCTTGGAAAATTGTTTTCTAGCCTTTTACCCTGAAGTAGTGTCTGTCTTTTTCCCTGAGTTGGGTTACTTGCAAACAGCAAAAAGTTGGGTCTTGTTTATATAGCCAGTCTGTTAGTCTATGTCTTTTTATTGGGGAATTGAGTCCATTGATATTGAGGGATATTAAGGAAAAGTAATTGTTGCTTCCTGTTATTTTTGTTGTTAGAGTTGGGATTCTTTTCTTGTGGCTGTCTTCGTTTAGGTTTTTTGTAGGATTACTTTCTTGCTTTTTCTAGGGCATAATTTCTGTCCTTGTGTTGGTATTTTCCCTTTATTATTCTTTGAAGGGCTGGATTCATGGAGAGATACTGTGTGAATTTGGTTTTGTCATGGAATACTTTTTTTTCTCCATCTATGGTAATTGAGAGTTTTGCTGGGTATAGTAGCCTGGGCTGGCATTTGTGTTCTCTTAGGGTCTGTATAATATCTGTCCAGGATCTTCTGGCTTTCATAGTCTCTGGTGAGAAGTCTGGTGTAATTCTAATAGGTCTGCCTTTATATGTTACTTGACCTTTTTCCCTTACTGCTTTTAATATTCTATCTTTATTTAGTGCATTTGTTGTTCTGATTTTTATGTGTCGGGAGGAATTTCTTTTCTGGTCCAGTCTATTTGGAGTTCTGTAGTCTTCTTGTACATTCATGGGCATCTCTTTCTTTAGGTTAGGGAAGTTTTCTTCTATAATTTTGTTGAAGATATTTACTGACCCTTTAAGTTGAAAATCTTCATTCTCATCTATACCTATTATCCTTAGGTTTGGTCTTCTCATTGTGTTCTGGATTTCCTGGATTTTTTTGGGTTAGGATTTTTTTTTTTTGCATTTTGCATTTTTTTGATTGTTTTGTCCATGTTCTCTATGGAATCTTCTGCACCTGAGATTCTCTCTTCCATCTCTTTTATTCTGTTGCTGATGCTCACATCTATGGTTCCTGATTTCTTTCCTAGGGTTCTATCTCCAGAGTTGTCTCCCTTTGGGTTTTCTTTATTGTTTATACTTCCATTTTTAGATCTTGGATGGTTTTGTTCAATTCCATCACCTGTTTGGTTGTGTTTTCCTGTAATTCTTTCAGGAATTTTTGTGTTTCCTCTTTAAGGACTTTTACCTGTTTAGCAGTGTTTTCCTGTAATTTCTTGACGGATTTTTGTGCTTCCTCTTTAAGGACTTCTACGTGCTTATCAATGTTCTCCTGTATTTCTTTAAGTGAGTTATTAATGCCCTTCCTAAAATCCTTTACCAGCATCATGAGATATGATTTTAAATCTGAATCTTGCATTTCGTGTGTGTTTGGGTATCCAGAACTCGCTGTGGTTGGCATACTGGGTTCTGATGATGCCCAGTGGTCTTGGTTTCAATTAGTAAGATTCTTATGTTTGCCTTTCACCATCTGGTAATCTTTGGTGTTAGGTGTTCTAGCTGTCACTGGCTGGAGCTTGTTCCTCCTGTGATATTTTAGCCCCTGTCAACACTCCTGGGAGACCAACTCTCCTGAGTCCCAGTGGTCAGAGCACTCTCTGCAGACAAGCTCTCCTCTTGCAGGGAAGGTGCACAGAAGTCTGGAGCTCAGATCCACCTCCTGATTCCTGGGGTCAGAGCTCTCCATGGGGGCTGACTCTCCTCTGGAAGGGAAGTTGTCCAGGGGTCTGGGTCTCAGCTCTGTCTCCTGGCTGAGGATGAAGGCCCAAAGGGACCATGTCCAAGAAGCTCTGTTGCTTCTGCCATCCATGTGCTCTCCTGCATAGACTGGTCTCAGTGATCCCAAGATTCTGGGTGTGCTAGAGCCTGCCTTTGTCATTTGACCCTTTTACTGTTAGCACAAGACCCTCTGGGTTTTTTGGAACTGATGTTGTGTTTCACTCACTAGTGATCTCAGGTTCCTAGGTGTGCTAGGGTGCCTGAAGCATAGAGAGTCCTCTGGGGACCTTGGGACCCTCCACTGAGATTGTGCCCAAGATGGCATGGGCTACTTTAGACTCTTAAGTCTCCACTTTGGACTCCTCAAAGGTCCTTCGATTCTATGCCATCTGGGACGACACGGATAGCTTGTTCGGGGAATGTCGTCACTACATCATTCATTACTACCTCATGGATGACACCGTGGAGATCAGAGAGGTCCACGAACGGAACAACGGGAGAGACCCCTTCCCACTCCTCATGAACCGACAGCGTATGCCCAAAGTTTTGGTGGAGAATGCAAGTGAGTTCGATTAAACGTGTCCTGTTTCTTGTGGGGGCCGGGTGGTTGGAGGGACTCAGTAGGGTCAGTGGTGTTAGGCTTTTGTCCTTGGCGCTCTTGGTGCATTCTTGGGTTTTTAAGAATGGTTTTTCTGTAATTTGCCTTTTAGACCAGGTATACCTCCTACATACACCAGTAGAGATGGTTTGACATGGATTAAAAACAAAACAAAACATGCAACAGACAATTCGTTTAAAGACAGATAGAGCAAGGCTTCTAGACTGAACCTGTTTAGTGTTGGGTTCACATGTTTGTCTTGGTGACATGGAAAGTACATGCCAGAGAAGCACTTTGGCACTCAGTACATCCTAGCCCTCTCTCTTCTTTTTATTTTGAGATAGGGCCTCACTAAATTTCCAAGATGGCCTCCCCCTCACTCTGCATCCCAGCCTGGCCTTGACCTTTCACTCCTGCCTTGGATGTTCCGTCAGGCCCACATCCAAGGCCCAAGGAACACCTAATCTTAAATGCATTTCATTGTATGTTTTTCAGCCTTTGATTCTTAGCTCAACTAAGCCAAGTGAGTTACAGAGCATCTCACTAAGTAACACTGGCTCGTGTGGAGTTTACTGTGTAGATAGCACTTCCATGGCAGTGCTGGGATTAAGGTGTGTGCCTTCATGCCCAGCTTTATATCTTGGTTTCGATATAGTAATTAGAAGCAAGAACCAAGATTTACACAAAAAAGCGAACAGTTAGGGCTTAAGAAACATCCTTAGGCTGCATAAGAACAGAAAGTAAAATGTGATAATGTAATATTTGCATAAAGTAAAATCCATTCTTTGTATCCATGGTGAACATTCATTTAGAAAGCTGGGACCTGTGTCAGAAGTATCTAAACTTATCTTTACACTGAGCAGAGAGTTGGGGAGATGGACAGCCATTTTTGCATGCTCTCTGGTTCATGCTGATCTCAATAAGCAATTGATGTATACCAGAGAGGTAGCAAACAAGGAACAAAACAATTCGTTTTTTATGTTTTTTTCTGAGAGAGAGAGAGAGAGAGAGAGAGAGAGAGAGAGAGAGAGAGAGAAGAGAATGAATCAGAGCAAAAACAAATAAAACAGATAAAAAGAAAAAATACAAAGAATCATTAAAATAGTTTGTTCTCCAAGAAAAATGAGCAAAATTGGCTGTCTTGAACTAAGGAAAAAGAGAAGACTCAGAATCATCAATAGGAAGGAAGGGGACATTACAATAGATACTCAGAATCATTAGTGAGAAGGGAGACATTACTGTAGATAGCACAGCATTATAAAAACTTGCTACAGGCTGGAGAGATGACTTAGTAGTTGAGTGAATACTGATCTTGCAGAGGACCTGAGTTGGGTTTTCAGTGCCTACACAGGGTGACTCACAATTGCTGTAACCCCAGTTCCAAGACCCAATACCTCTGGTCCCAGCACACATATATACACATAATCAGAAAGAGAATAAATACTTTAAAAAGCTCACTAGAGATCATTATGAACACATAGATGACAAATTTAGATATCTAGAAGAGATGGACAGACTTAACAGGCAATACAACTCTTTCAAGATACAATCAGCATAAGAAAATCTTTAAAGATGAACAGACCAATAACAAGCTCCAAATTCTTCATTAAAACCACATGACCATCTCAGGAGTCACAGAAAACACATTGTATAAGATTCAACATCCTTGCTTAATAAAACCACTAAACAAATTATATTTAGAAGGAATGTTGTACTTCAATGAAATAACCTGGCATTATACTGAATGAGGTGAAGCTAGGCATCTTTATCTGAGATGGGAATGGTTACTCTCTTTTGCCAATTACAACAATAAAGTCAAAAGAGATTAATTATGTAAATGCCAGACACTAAACAAAGAGGGGGAAATGACTTAAGAAACTGAAAAGGGCAGGTTTGGTTTTTGTTGTTGCTGTTGCTGTTGTTGTTGTTGTTGTTGTTGCTGCTGCTGCTGTTGTTGTTGTTGTTGTTGTTGTTGTTGTTGTTGTTATTTCTCAAGATCAGGAAAGCCTAGGAAACCAAAAAAAAAAAATGTGCAAATGGGCTTTATGAAGTTAAAAGGTTTCCACAAAGGAAACAAAGAAAGGGTTTAGAGACAACATGTAGAATGGAAAAAACATTGCAAACTATACTTCTGTAAGGGACTAGTATCCAAAATACCTGCAGTGCTAAAGGGTAAATTCTCAATAGCAAAACCAAACAAGTGGACAGACAGACAAACAGCAAGTGGCTCTGTTAAGAAACAAAACTAAATCCGGATGAATAGTGATAAAAACAAAACCAAACCAAAACCAAAACCAAAAAACATACAGGGCCAAAAAGATAGATGCATTTAAAAAAGATACGTGGCTAACAGTTACAGGAATGAGTGTTCAAAATTAGTAATCATCAGATAATCTGAGCTCAAAACTATAACAAGAGTGCTTCATTGGGGGCTGGAGAGATGTTTCAGCAGCTAAGAGAACTAGTTGCTCTTTCAGAGGACTTGGGTTCTATTCCCAGCACCCATAATAGCAGCACAGGGACATCTGTAGTTCTGACTACAAGGTGCTGGTGAGAATGAAAATTAATACAAACATTATGGAAAACAGAATGGTGATTCCTCAAAAAATTAAAGCCAGACCATCCATCATCCCTGTGTGTCTCTCTCTCTCTCTGTGTGTGTGTGTGTGTGTGTGTGTGTGTGTGTGTGTATTCAAAGAAAGTGATATTGGTATGTTTAAGACATATCTGTGCATGTATGTTTAATGCAAAACAACTCATAGTATCTAAGAAATAGAAACAGTCAAGTGTCCATCGACCAATGCACAAAGAAAACTGTGGTTCCTACACAATGAGATACCAGTTCTCCATAAAAAGAATGAAACCTGTCATAGGTGCCAACGTGGGCAGAATGCTGGAGATCATTTATTGGGTGACGTAAACCAAGCACAGAAAGAAAATTATTATATGATCTCACTGACTTGTGCATAGAGTATGACATTGATCTTGCTGGGGCTCGGCGGCTCATACCTGTAACCACAGCACTTGGGAGGCTGAGGCAGGAGAATCACCAATTCAAGGACAGCCTGGGCTTCCTAGTGAAACCTTGTCTTAAAACAGAAAGAAAATAAGAACATTGAACTCATGAAAGTTGGCCATTAAGTGGTGATTATCAGAAGGTGGGAAGAGTGATGGAGAGGGAGGGGCTGGGGAGATGGCTCAGTCTGCAAGGTGTAAACCTTAGAATCAAACTTTGGATCTCAAGGAGCCACAGAAAAACCTTGTGGGTGCAACAGCTTACCCTATGTGTATCCCCAGGGCTGGACGGTGGTGGTAGCAAGAAACAGGCAGATTTCCAAGAGCTCATTGGTTAGGCAGCCTAGTTAATTAGTGATCTCCAGGTTCAGTAAGAGTAATCTAGATAGGTGCCTGATGTTGGTCCTCGGCCCCAATGTTGACTCCAGTGTAGTTAGTGCACACACATATGAATGTGCACCTACAAGCCTTCATGTAAATATGTATACCTACACAACACACACACACACACACACACACAGACAAGTAGAGAGGAGAGACAGGAAGAAATTGGCTAATGCTACTACACAGCAACATAACTATAGACAACTGTATACTGTATATTTCAAAAAGCTAGGACAGCCACACCAGGCCACGCCTGAGCTAGCCCACAGGAGACTGAGGCTACAAACTCAAGGAAATGCAGTGCTACATAATAGATAGGGCTCTGTCTCAAACAGGACAAGAGAAAACAAAAGAAAACAAAACAAAATATGAAAACCAAAAGATCTTGACTATTTTTACCATAGAGAAATAAAACATTAACATATTAATCACCTGATTTAGTCACTACCCAATATATATATGTATACCTATCAAAACATCCCATTAATCTCTGCAATTTGTGAGAGGGATGTGTGTTCAAGATAGGATTCCTCAGTGTAACAGCCCTTGCTGTTCTGTAACTCGATTTGTAGACCAGGCTGGCCTCAAATTTACAGAGACCCACCTGCCTTTTCTGGGATTATGCCAAGTGCTGGGATTAAAGGTATGTGCCATCACACCCGGCTACTACATACAATTTGGCGATGTCCACAGAGACCGTGTGCTGATCTGAAATAAGTCAACCATTAGTTCTCAAAAAGCACTGAAAAAAAAAAAAAGAATCAGACTTAGTTCCCAAATGCAAGACTCATTCAGTATTTGAAGGTGAAGATAATCCACATGAGTGGATTATTGTAATCATCTCATTAATTGTCTATGTCCCTGCCTCATGTGTACAACTAAGCCATGCTCATTCATAGCAGTGGTGATCGTTAGGTGGACAGCGACCCATTACCCATGCTATTATTATCTAGTGTCTATCTCAACAGAGTATTTTCTCCACAAAGATCGGAGTTGGTTTTGCACAATTACTTGTGTAAACTCGGTAGCTAGCAGTGCACTTTGTGTGCAGATAATTCCTAATAATTGTTGGGTAGAAGATTGGGTGGCAAGCTGGAACCAATTCTCTTATATGCCTCATATGACTAGGTATTAATTCTGTGGATCTTTGAAGTTTGTGATAATAGAAGAGGTGTAGAAGAGGGATTTTATGAAAAATATCTGGCATATTATTTGTGTATTCTCTCAAAGATTGGAAAAACACAGCCTGATGACCATCAATAGGTACTCAATCCTTAACCAGAGCCAGCCCTTAAAGTACTCAGCTCTCCACAGGGTCCCCAGTGAAGGAGCTAGAGAAAGGACCTAAGAGCTGAAGGGGTTTTCAGCCCCATAGGAGGAACAACAATATGAACTGACCAGTACCCACAGAGCTCCCTGGGACTAAACCACCAATCAAAGAAAACATATGGTGGGACTCATGTCTCTAGCTGTATATGTAGCAGAGGATGGCCTAGTTGGTCATCAATGAGAGGAGAGGACATTGGTCTTGTGAAGGTTCTATGCCCCAGTATAGGGGAATGCCTGGACCAGGAAGCAGGAGTGGGTGGGTTGGGGAGTAGGGGGAAGGGGGAGGCGGGAGGGGATAGGGGATTTTAGGAGAGGAAACTAGGAAAGGGGATAACATTTGAAATGTAAATAAAGACAATATCTAATTAAAAAAAGATTGAATATGTCTGCTAGAATATAGGATTATAAATTAAAAAAAAAAGAGTACTCAGCTCTCATGTCAAGCTTTCTTTTCCTGTTTATTCTTTCACCCTTCCAACCCTGTCTCCTATTAGAGAATTTCCCGAAGTGTGTGCTGGAAATCTCAGACCAAGAGGTGCTGGAGTGGTACACTGCCAAGGACTTCATTGTGGGGAAGCCGCTCACCATCCTGGGGAGGACCTTCTTCATCTACGACTGTGACCCATTCACACGACAGTTCTACAAAGACAAGTTTGGAATGCCTGACTTACCACCAGTTGATGTGACCAAGAAGGAGCCACCTCCAGTAAAACAGGTAACGGGATAGAAGTCCCAAATATGGTAAGAATAAGATGTAGACACTGAAGAACTCCATAAAGATGGATGACTTCTGTATGATAGAAACTTAAAAAGAAGAAATACAGAGCCCATCACTCTATGAAAGTAGCCATGGTCTAGCGATAACCAAAGAAACATAGCATTAATAATGAGGTTTTATAATCTGCACAATTTTAAAGATTTTCAGTACCTAGTGTTTGTCTCATAAAAATGCAATTTTCTTATACTGTTCACAAGAAAGCCAGTTAGAATAACCTTTCTGAGGTGCTGTTTGTTGTCATTTTAATTCCTTAGAATATTGTTTATCTTTGGTCTACAAAATATGCTTTGAGGGCTGTAAAAGAATACGTGTTTTATGCAGAATGAAGAATGAGGTTGACAAAACTTATCTATCCATACTAGTAGAAACTTGTAAGGCCTGTAGAAAATAAAGTAAGTGTATGCATATTAATGTGGAAAATGCCCATAGCGTTTCTCAAGTGACCGAGTATCTACAGTTCTGAATATAACCGCTGCTTCTAAAGGCTAAGCAACAGCTGTCAGAATGGATACCGTATCAGTTGTGGGCACTGCTTTCCTTTGTAGGAGTGGGAAGGTATCAAGCAGGATGACCAGAGAACTTCCTTCTGATAGTCACCAGGCAGCTATAATAGTTACGTTTATAGCCAAGCTCACGTTAGTGTTAAGATGTTTTAATTTTTTTCCTATTTTCTTTTAGAAGCAAGGTTTCTCTGTGTAGCCTTGGGTGTCCTGGTTAATCTCTAGACCAGGCTGGCCTGGAATTCACAGAGATCTGCCTGCCTCTGCCTCCTGAATACTGGGATTAAAGGTGTGTACCACCACCGACTGACTTTTTTCAAGCTTTAAATCATGTACAAATCCAGATAACATACTATCTTACCTACTTCCATGGCATTAACTCAGAGGACTTTCTGTAGATTCAAGTGGTTTCCCCACTGCTTTTAAGTCAATCAGTCTCCCACATCTGGAAAGTATTTTTTCCTTTTTGTCTTGTTTTTATTGCTGGCCATCAAACCTGGGATGTTGCACATGATAGACAAGTCTTCTGCTACCTAGCTATATCTCTAGCTCTCTTAAACTACACAGAAGAGAAAAATATGGCATTACAACCCAACATTATAATACTATTTACTTTAGATGACTTAGCAATGTCTCTCAATTAACCTCTGTGTGTTCAGTGTAATAGAATGGTTAGAGGATGCTCTAATGTCCTTTCACTTTGCATACTGCTTGCCAGGCATGTTCAGAGGTCACAAACTCCCCCAGCTTTGGTTCATTTAGAAATACCTCTGTTTGTCCCTCATTTCTGAAGGACAGCTTTGCTACATATAGAATTCTCCATGGGCGTGCTTTCTTTCTTTTCTATGTTTTTAATGTTGCTGTGGTCTCTGTGTGTGGAGGTCAGGGGAGAATTTTTGGGAGTTGGTTCTTTCTTTCCACTGTAGATTCCAGGGTTCAAATTCAGGTCGAGAGGCTTCTGTGGCAAGTGGTTTCAAGTCGATGAATCACTCTGTGGGCAGGCCCTCTTGGACCATTTTTAAGACGGTTGTTTTAAAGCCATTGTCAAGCACACCTCCCTTGGATCTTCTTCAGGGATAACATCTGCTTATTTTTCTTTTCCTCTAAATGTGCCAATTTCCTAGCTCCTTAATGTGTCTTGTGACTTGCTGAGACTAAGATGTTTATTCATTTGTTTTTGAGACAAGCTCCAATTACACGGCCCAGGTTGGCCATAAACTTACAGTCCTCAGAAGTTGCTTTTGAGTGTTTCTGAGCTGGTTGACCTTTAAGAAGACACTCACAAGTGACCTCTAGTGGAATGTGAACACCAGGAGCTCCTCTTCTTGTTTTCTCTCCAGGAGTTGCCTCCTTATAATGGCTATGGACTAATTGAAGACTCTGCTCAGAATTGTTTTGCTCTCATTCCTAAAGCTCCCAGAAAAGATGTCGTTAAAATGCTGATGAATGACAATAAGGTGCTCCGCTACCTGGCGGCCCTGGTGAGTGCCTCTGTTAAGCAACTGCAGATGTGTATAACATAGTCATTTGTGTGTCGACAGACCTGTCCAGAGTCTATTTCCTGAACAGTAGAAACTGTCTTACTGATTTTTAGAACTTGATGTGATAACTACACTGGATACACTGTGTTAAGTATAAAAAGTTGAATTATACTAGTTTAACAGATACTGCCTTTTGAAAAATTTAAAAATTACTTTATGTGTATGAATGCTTTGCCTGCATGTGTGTTCATGCACTGTAGAGAGCAAGAAGCTGCTTGACCTGTCTTCCTCTAGGGATGTTGGGAATGTAGTTTACAACCTATTGATTCAGGCTCCACTCGTATCTCCCAGCATTTAGGTTTTGCCTCTTCCAGACTCTTTCCCCCTAAAACCTAGAGCACTACCTCTAAGCCATAAAACTCATCTTTTTACTTTACTAAGTGACTTCTCTGTTATCTTAGAGCCAAGCCAAATCCTGATGCTCACAGACTATTATATTTACCTATCCTTCTCCCTAGACCTTATCTTGAGAATTGCGTCTAAGTCAACAGAACCAACCTTATGGTCAAAGCCATATGTACTTTGAAAAGGACTTCAATGTAAACATATGTGAAGCTTTGTTGTACGCATGGGACTGAGTTAATTCTTATCAGAAAACTTTCTTCCAAAATTGTAGTGTGCTTAAATATGGCTAAAATAAATGAATTGGCATCAGGCTCTTGACGTTTTGACCCAGTACTGGTATCTGAGTTGGGCTGAGCAGAGTTTTATTGTTGCCTCTTTGTGGACCATTTTCCTGCTGTCCAGAGACCTGTAGGAACACCTCCCTCCCCATACACACAATATACCATGTGTGTGTCCTGTGCCATGAGGCCAGAAGATAGGTGTCAGGTCCTACAAGTGGAGTAACAGCTGGTTGTAGATGTTATGTCTTAGGGTTTCCATTAATGTGAAGAGACACCATGACCAAAGCAACTCTTATAAAGGCAAATATTTGATTGAGGGCTGGCTTACAGGTTCAGAAGTTCAGTCCATTCTCATCATGGCAGGAAGCAGTGTCTAGGCAGACATGGTGCTGGAGAATGAAAAAGTTCTGCGTCTTGATTCCAAGGCAGTCAACAGTAGACTCTCCCTTCTTCCCTGGGCGGAGCTTAAGCAAAAGTCCTCAAAGCCCATCCTCACAGTGACACACTTCCTCCAACAAGGCCATACCTCTTATACTGCTACTTCCCACCACAGGCCAGAGTCAAGCATACTGAAACCACCACGGGTTGTAAGTCATTATATGCGTACTGGAAATTAAACCCAGGTCTTCTGGAAGAACAGCTAGTGCTCTTAACTCCTGAGCTTCCCATAGTCTAGCTCTCTACACTCTCCCTTTGATAAATAGCAAAACTATTTTAAAGTGTGAGGCTTAGAAAGAAATGTAAGTTCAGGGGCTGGTGAGGTGGCTCAGTGGTTAAGAGCATTGACTGCTCTTCCGAAGATCCTGAGTTCAAATCCCAGCAACCACATGGTGGGTCACAACCATCTGTAATGAGATCTGACACCCTCTTCTGGTATGTCTGAAGACAGCTACAATGTACTTAGATATAACAATAAGTAAATCTTTTTTTTTTTAAAGAAAGAAATGTAAGTTCAAAATCAAAATCAAGCTTAAAAGGATGAAGGATGTGTTCATCAAATATAAGGAGCTAAAAAGCAAGATTGAAGATTTCAACAGAGAATAAAAACAATTCCTCTCTCCCCCAAAATTTTAAGTTTTGAAATATATTTTGAGGATGAAACTGAAAAAAGATTTGCAAAACACTTGTTAAGAAATCAATCCATCACATTTTAAAACAAATCTCTTGAGAAACGGAGAGTAAAGGAATTGTCTTAATCTTATAAAATACACCTATAAAACCCACAATAAACAGCACACAGAACAGTGAAACGTTGAGAAACTACTGTCTGGTATCAGGAACAAGGAGGCAAGACTGCCAGCACACTTTATGCTCAACTTTGTTCGGGAGTTTCTAGGCAGAGCAGTATAAGGGAGAAAGGATCAAGTATAAGCCCAGGGTAGTTAATACTGTAGCTGTAGGTGGATTCTAAGTACCTTAGGAGTAGAGAATGTACCCACTGCAGAGTGCTGAGCCCTGTACTTGGCAGAAGACCTGTCCCATGCTTCCCAGATCACTAAGTGTTGACCACTGTGGTGGTTAGAACAAGATGTGTCCACTACATAATGAGCATTATAATACTTGGTTTTTTATTGTTGGCACCTTTGCAGGTGGCTTAGGAAGTTCGGTCTTGATGGCAGAAAATGTGTCACAGCAGGGTAGGGATGGGACTTTGGCTTTCAAAAGCAACTGGCCATTCCCAGTTCTTTTCTTTCTGCTTGTGGGTAGAGATGTGAGCCCTCAGCAGCTGCTGCCCCATCTGCTCCATCTCCTTCTGCACCATCAGCATGGACTCTAATGCTGTAGACCCATGGGCCCCAAACAAACTCTTCTATAAGCTGCCTTGTTTATGGTGTTTGATCACAGCAACAGAAAATGAATACAGTCACTCTGTGGAAGGGATCCAGCTTTGGATGTATGTACAGTTCCCTGGAATGTCAGAGCTCTGGAACTCTCCAACAGTGACCCTCACAGCAGATAGGTGTCCCTGGATGTTGATGCATTGCCTGACCTGAGACTCAAGGCTACAAAGACTTTCACAGTTGATGAGACCTGTGGGGGTAGAGCTATTTTTCCTGTACACCTTTTTTGCCTCAGTTGAGCCACTTACCACCTTCACTTCTTCGGTTTGTCAACATCCACCCCCTGGCTCTCTACAACTGCTCATTGGAGCAGTCTCTCCTACTGGGCCTGTGGCAAGCTGACCCATGCCCGTGCTTGTGTCTGTTCTCAGGCTGCAGATAGCTCAACTACTATCTTTTTTGTTATTTTGGTTTGGTTTCAAGACAAGTTTCTTTTTGTTGCCCTGGAACTAGCCCTGTAGACCAGGTTGGCTTGGAACTCAGTAGAGATCCACCTGTCTCTGTCTCCAGAGTGCTGGACCTAAAGGCATGAACCACCACGGAGTCTCAAAATTGTGTCCAGCCTCTGCACTCTGAGGTGGGGAGTCCTCTATGCTGTGTTTGAGCCTTTTGAAGGCTGTGAGTTTGTCAGGTTGCTGGGCTCACCTTTTGGGTGAGTTTTCTCCCTCCGGCTGGAGCTATGCTCAGCCTGCTTTCTTCCCAGTGTTTTGCTCTTGTGATTCTCTGCTGCATCCTTTCAGGGATGGAGATGCATCCTTTTGTAAATTGCCAAAGCACTTCCTCCCTTTCTGACTTTGGACTCTTAAGCCACCAAGGGTTCTTAAATAGAAACCCCCACGAGTTGTTCTTCTCTAAAACTAGAAGATCTACTAACATTGGGTCTACACTCCTGCAAGGCAGCAATCACCTGGAGTTCAGTGCGGATGGCTTCCCTTTCGAGGCCTTCCTGAGATGAAGCCTGTCTGTCCCAGCCTGGACCCTCAATACATGGAATGTTTATATGAATCCAGCTTGGTTTCATTTGGCGTCCTAGAAAGATCATAAACTTTGATATTCTCTTTCCTTCATCTTCCTAGGAATCCCCTATCCCAGAAGACAAAGACCGTCGGTTTGTCTTCTCTTATTTTCTTGCCACGGATATGATCAGTATCTTTGAGCCACCTGTTCGAAATTCTGGGATCATCGGGGGCAAATTCCTGGGCAGGACTAAAGTTGTTAAATCATTCTCTCCAGTTGACAACCCCATCTACTACTCACCAAGTGACTTCTTCATCGGTGCCGTGATTGAGGGTAAGCCTAAACATAGCTCAGAGTTTCCTCTTGCCCTGGAAAATGGATTCTTTGTAGCTGTGACACACTGCATTCTTAAGCCTTATAAGAGGTAGTTGACTGTGTTCTGACTAAGATGATAGTAATATGACTGTTTTCATGCTACCATTTCTTAATCTCCTTGCTTATCAACTAAACTATAAGCCGTTGCACTTGTTGATACTACATTGTTGTTTATATCAGCTTCAATCATTAGATAGAACCCGAGGAAACCACTGCATATTAATGTATACAGCTGCTCAAATTTCACCTACATGAAACACGCCTGTCATCTAAGAACATAGGAGGCAGGTGGGTTTCTGCATTCAAGGCCAACCTGGTCTACACAGTGAGTTCTAGGACAGCCAGGGCTTTGTGGAGAGACCTTGTTTCCAAAAACCAAAACAAAGCAGTCCACTAGTCTGGATCACAGACGCTAACCTGTGGGCTTATCTCTGCAGGGTTGGCATCATTTTGCTCCTGCTTGCATGAGAGAAACAAAGCTGAATTGAGTGTGATGCTCCTCTCTCCTCAGTGTTCGGCCATCGGTTCGTCATCCTCGATACAGATGAGTATGTTTTAAAATACATGGAGAGCAACGCTTCCCAGTATTCACCAGAAGCCCTGGCCTCAATTCAGAACCGGATCCAGAAGCCGGAGCTTCCCGCACCAGAACTGGAAAGGTCTGTCTGACGGCCTAAGGTCAAGACTTGACACATGCAAGGCATCTAGAAAGCAATTCCTCTCTGTGTGATTGTATGTGTATGTGGTATAAATGCACACGTGTGCACAGGTGTGCATGCTCCTTCATCCGTGTGCAGAGGCCTGAGGAGACCCTTAAGTATCCTGTTCTGTCACTCTCTGCCTTCTTTCTTTGAGGTACAACATCCCACTAAGTCTGGAAGGTGCCCAAGAAGCCAATGATCTTCCTGTCTCTGCTCCCCACAGCACTAGAGTTGATGGTGCAGCCACACCCAGGTTTTTTGTTTTGCTTTGTTTTTATGTAGGTGCTGGGACCTGGGCTCCTCAGACCCACATGCATACGCAGCAAGCATTCTGACCCACTAAGCTATCTCTACAGACCCCCTAGAAAGTAATTCTTGTCGAAATAAATATGTAATCACGGTTTAGAATTTCAAATTTCCTTCTGCTGGTAGAAGCTGTTGGGCAGACATGGAAGATGCTTTGGGCTCAACACAAGAACTACGATGTTAGACGTCTTCCAGTCTTCATCCCTGTAGCAAACAGTTATGAATGGATGCCTGTCAGATCTACTTCAGATCCCTTGACCACTGGCCTTATCAGTAAACAAAATAGATAAGAAATTGCTATCTTTCTGGACTGACCTAAACAGGAGTTGATAGAGAGTAATATGAGTTTGTCATACAGTATAATCCGTGATAAACACCCTCCAAAACTAAAGAAAATGTAGGAGGAAAGCCTTTATGGAGGTTGGCAGTGGTTTGTACTTGGGAGGGAGGGGCGACGCCGTGAGGGCAACTGGAGCAAACCCTTGAAGGGAAGGGAGATCTCTGGGTCCATGTGTAGAGATTTTCAGGGTGAGCACAGAGGCCTGCCAGTTAGCATGCTCAGCTGAGCATATGCAAGGCACTGGCAAGACAAGTGGGAGTGGCTGGGGTGAGAGTGGGAAGAAGAGGGGTGCTTGCTGAAATAAAAAAAAAATTAAATCAACAAGGAGCTAGATGGTGTAAGATACCCTGTGTTTTTGCAAAGGTACTAACTTTTCTCTGAATGAAGCAGAGAATTTCTGAGTAAAGGAACAGCAGGGTTTGACATATGCTTTGAAGAGGCCCCTGACTGCTGCATTGATAATCCAGTCAGAGCCACATGTGGTGGTGCATCCCTAATCCTAGCCCTAGGGAGGTACAGGCAGGAGGTTCAGCTACATGGGGAGTCTGAGGCCAGCCTGAGCTACATGACATTGAAAGGGCGTGGGGGGAGGGGGGAAGGGAGAGAATGAGAGATCAGGAGGGAGATTAGAAACAGGGGCTGGAGGGGAAAGTGTGGTCAGGATGTAATATATTAAAGAATAAAATAAGTAAATAAGGAGCTGGAGAGATGGCTTAGTGGTTAAGAGACCTGGCTGCTTGCTCTTCCAGAGGTCCTGAGTTCAATTCCCAGCAATCACATGATGGCTCACAGCTATCTATGCTGTGATCTGATGCCCTCTTCTGGCATGAAGATCACTCATATACACTAATATATATATATATATATCGATACTGTGGGAGATGTCTCCTGAGCATGAAGGCAGGAGACGTGAGGAAGTTATCTCATTGGCTGAGGCAATGTGATGAAAGAGAAGCCACACGGGGGATGTGAGAGAATCAGGCGACTTCAAGAGGATTCTAAGATGGGGTCTGAGCAGCAGGAAGGACTTCCACCAACTGAGTACGTGGGTAAAGGAGTTTGTTAGGGTAATGTGGTAGAGATTTGGGTTTGGGATATATTTTATATTTAGGAGATAAAATAGAATCAAGGATGAGCTGGCATCGAGCAGGGAAGCAAGGGCTTCAATGAGGAGCTTCATCAGAGTCTGTGCTCAGCTTAAGATTGAAAAACAATACGAGAAAAAAAATGCAAAAATACAAAAGCTGCCTGCCTTTGACCCCATCTCTCCGGAGGCCAAGGCAGAGCTACGGTAGATTTGAGGCCATCACAGTCAAAACCCTGTCTCAAACAACAGAAAAGGTGCTGTGGTATGTTAAGATTAAGTCGGGGAGGGAACAGAGGATGTGTGGGAGGTGGGCAGAATTGCTGAAGTGTGTGAGAGAGGATGAATTTAGCAAATAAATGGAGAGAAGCTAGTGCTGTTAGAAGCACTGTTTATCTAGCACAGTGGTCCTAACGCATGGTAGTCTCCGACCATTCACAATTTACAAAACTACCACAGTCCTGTATCAGTTATTTCTCCGTTGCTGTGGGAAGATTCTATAACTAAGCAATTTATAGAAGGCCTTATTTAGGCTTGTGGTTCCAGAGGGGGTGAGAGTCTATTGAGGAGGTGAGGGAAGCACTGAAGGAAACAGGAAGCAGGAAGCAGTAGGCAAGTAGGCATGGAGGCAGGAGACACATTGTCAAATGTAAGCACCAAGCAAAGATAATGAGCAGGAAGTGAGGCAAAACTATAAACACTCAATCTCCACCCACAGTGATGTTCCTCCTCCAGCAAGGCTAGCACCGCGCAAAGGTTCCAAGGCTAGCACCTCACGAAGGTTCACAACCTCCCGCAACAGTGCAACCAGCCGTGGACCAAGTAATCAAATACATGAGCCTATGGGGAACTGTATTAGTCACAGTTCTCTAGAGGAACAGAGCTCATAGAATGTATGAATATATGTATACGATAATGTGAAGGAATGGACTTGCCAGTGACAGTGAGGTCAAGTAGACAAAGAGGGCCAGCTTCCTTTTTCCATGTCCTTTACAATGACTTACATCAGAGGGCCTGGCCCAGATTAAAGGCACATCTCCCCACCTCAAAATCAAGATTAAACATGGTCATTCCGCTTCAAATAGGATTTAAGTAAATTTAATGTTTTTAAAAAAATCCCTCACAGGTGCACCCAGCAGCTTCGCTTTTAGTTAATTTCAGATGAAATGAAGTTGACAACCAAGAATAGCCATCACAGGGACAATTTTCATTCAAACCAGGGACACGAAAGATTTTTTTTTATGTATTCATATTTAACATATTGGAAATTCTATCTGAAAATGTAAAAATGTTTCTTTTTAAATACACTAACAAAGATAACTTTGGGGGGGGCACAAGGTTGCAGGTATTCTCAACTAGCCTTGAAATAAGTAGCTGAAGCTGCCCAGAATTATGCCTCTACCTCCCAAATGCTGGGACCACAGGCACGTACACGAGCACTCCTGGTTTCATAGAGTTCTAGGGATCAGACTCAGGGCCTCACACATGCTAGTTAACCACACTACGAACTGAGTCACAAAAAGGGAGCAATCGTGGAGAAAGCAATGTGTCTGTTTCCTCAAAACAATTATTTGGAAGAATTATATTTTACTTCTGTTGAGAATATCTTTTTAAAAATATTTATTTATTTCATTTATGTATATGAGTAACACTGTAGCTCTCTTCAGACCCACTAGAAGAAGACATCAGATCCAATTTCAAATGGTTGTGAGCAACCATGGGGTTGCTGGGAATTGAACTCAGGATCTCTGGAAGAGCAGTCAGTGCTCTTAAACTCTGAGCCATCTCTTCAGCCTTGAGAATATCTTTAGTATATGGCTTTCTTTAGAGGAGACAACTGAATTTTCATGCTTTTAAATTCAGCCTGGAAAAGCATCATTTATTGTGTAATATTTGGGAAGATTCTTGTACCCTTGTGGGAAAGAGGAGTGGAAGGTAAACATTGGCAGTGTTGTCATTTTTCACCTTATAGAACCATACTAGGGTCTGCCAAACACCCTGGGGTCCAGGAATTATTCTTTGAAACATTGATTTTGGTGGCAGGAAGTCAGAACTTGTGGGAATAGGCATAGATGGGCAGACAGAAGTGGTTGGCAAGTCCTTCTGATTGTTGTGTTAGTGTGGAGTACATTAAGCACTGGAACTTATAAAATGTTTATATATCTATTTCTATATCTATATATCTCCAGTATTATTTTATTTACTACTGCAATAGGAAAAAAATGACCAATTATAATGCATATTCACCATCAATTTTTAAATGCATCTTAATTCTAGAGATGCTAAATGTGTGTGTGTGTGTGTGTGTGTGTGTGTGTGTGTGTGTGTGTGTGTGTGTGTAGTTCAGGGGCAACCTGAGCCTCACAATGGTGGAAAGAATTTCTAGGTGAGTCAGTATGAAGCAAAGTTGAGGTTGTTTTATGAAAATAGAGACTTTAATATAGATTTACGCAAAGGCATAGGAGGAACAGAAGGAGGGAGGGAAGGGAAGAGAGAATGGAAATGGGTAGGAAGAAATTGAGAGGGGAGAAGAGAGAGGAAGGGAGGAGAGTGAGGGAGGAAAGAGGGAGGGAGGGCAGAAGGGGAATGGAGAAGGAATCAGAGAGAAGGCAGAAGAGAAGGGAGGAGAAAAGATGGGGAGAGAGAAGAGAGAGGTTTGAAAAAGGGACTGTTAGACGTACCCTAGAGTGGGCTCAGGCTCCCTGGGGGAGAATCATATTTAAGTATATTCACTATAGTGTATGCATATGGTTTCGATGGCTACCAAAAAACACATTACTCAGAGAATTTGAAAGATTAAATAAAAAATACTTGGGTATAGTTATTTTCTCTAAAGAACTCTCCTTGCCCGACTTTAGGGCACAGGCCTGTGGTCCTATCTATTGACAGCTTCAAGGCATTCCTGAAGAACTTAGGGAAAACTTGTCTCAAGAACAAAGTAAGATGAGACTGAAGATGTAGCTCAGGGCAAGGGAACTCGCCTGGCATGTGCACCATCTGGTGTGTAATCTCAGTATTACAAAAATAGATAGATGAATAAATAAATAAGCAGATCCCTTCTTTATTAAATGAGGTTACAAAGTGGCTTCACAGGAGCATTATAAGTGTTCAAACAAAGGAAGGAGTGCTGACTAAAACCACAGGTCCAGAAAGACCAAAGGAATCCTTACTGTATCATACTTCCCACAGAGCCAAGCACACGTCCTGATTATAAACCTGTTCAGCATTTGCTTGTGAGATATTTCTTTTTTAAAAAACAATGGGACTTTAATCCTTTACAGGTGACTTGATGCCATTCAGTGAAAAGCTTAGTCCAGGTACTGGGTGGGGAGGAGGGTGAGAGTTTGCCCCTCCCCCCAACTTCCCCATCTTTCCATTTTGGTTCATGAGAACTGAAGAAGTAGTTCGGCCGTGAGTGCTAAGGGCCCACTTGGTATTCATGGCCATTACATTCAATTCAACTAGTTCTCAAAAGGGTCCCCTTCTATTCTGCCGTGTGTGTGTGTGTGTGTGTGTGTGTGTGTGTGTGTGTGTGTGTGTGTGTCTGTGCTAACACCAGCAGAGCCTGGGAGCTATTTGCTTAAGCACCGCTACCCTACCAGCAAAATCTTACATTTGGCAATGAGGAAAAGATGCAATCAGTGCTCTGTGACCTCTCTACCAATAAAAGTCAGGGGCCAGGCAGGGTCTGGACTAAGAGGACTGTTGCTATCTCGGTTTGTTCCTTCTCACCTCTCCCAGTTCTCTGTGAGAGGAAACACTTGCAGACGAAATTCATCTTGTGTCCTGTACTCCCGTGTCTTCAAGCCCATCCAGCTTTGGCTCTTTACCTTTCTATGTATAGCAAAGTCTACACTAGGATGTGCACACATCCTTCATTCAACTAATAATCCTAAGAACACTGCTCCGCCCACCCCCATGTGTGTGAGTATGCGTGTGCGCGCACACACACACACACACACACACACACACACACACACACACACACACACACAATGTGGCTCGAAATTATCCTTAACTCCAGTTCCAGAAGTACTGATGTTCTCTTCTGACCTCCATGGGTGCCAGACACACATGTGCTACACATATATTGATGCAGGCAAAATGCCCATATGCATTAAATAGGTAAGCCAAAAATAAAGAAAAGAAAATTCAAATGTGAGATAAAGTGGTCTAGTGGGCACTTCCTCAGCTCACCCATCGAAAGTTCTTTGTCACCTTCTCTTGTCACCTTCTCTAAATGCCAGGCTTCTACTTTGCATCCCTGGCTGCTTAAGAATCAAAACATTCTTCATGAATTGCTTTCTTGAAGGCCATTGACGGTTTTCAAATATAGCAGTCTCAGCCAGGCAATGCGGCGCACACCTTTAGTCCCAGTGCTCTGGAGGCAGAGGCAGGTGAATCTCTGAGTTTGAGGCCAGCCTGCTCTACAGAGCAAGTTCCAAAACAGTCAGGGCTACACAGAGAAACTCTGTCTCGAAATCCAAAAACCGATGAACCAAACAATCAAAAGCAACAACAACAAAACAAGTAGTAATAAGTACTTAAACTTTTAAGAAAAAAATAGTCTCGCTCATTAGTTGAGCAGGTATTTGAGCTTGCACCCTGCATTAGACCTTACATTAATGCTAGCTTATACAAATACCCGAGATGACAGGGGGCTGGGATCTGGATGATCCAGAGCAGAAACCAGCAGCTTTCTGTTGGTAGAGATTTGGATGCTGAGTGATTCAGTCACAGCATCTCTTGGAAATACCCAACCCCACCCTTCCAGCATGAAAGCAGCCACAGACAAAGGGAAAGGGATAGGAGATCTTTCTGAATAAAGAACAATCTTCAGCTAGCTTTGCCCAGTCCAGTTCCCAGTCCTCCCCTCCCTGGTTAGCTTGTTTGGTGAACATGCAGTAGTAAGTACTCTTTATTGCCCTTCTCTGGAAACTTCTGCTCTAATCTGGAGTGTCAGAATCTCCTGCTCCCCGTCTGAGAGCCTGTCAGGTACATCTTCTGATTTACATCGTTGCTGTTTGTCAAGATCCCGGGTTTGTCCTTTTATAAGCTCTCTAGGTATTGCAATGTGAGCGCTCTCTGTCCTAACCACTCTCCTAACTGATGCCTGCATTCTTTTTGTCTGTTTACGGTGTCTTTTGAAATGCTGGTTACAACTGAAAAGCCATTGTCACTTCCTCTCCCAGCACATCTGCTCGTGCGTCCTGTCTTTATTTTTGCTTCTGGTCTTCTAAGGTTGAGGTAATGCGTTGGGATGATATCTGAATCCTCAGCGCAGTGTCTGGTAGAGAGGGGGCTATCAATGCGGGCTAGCCCCACCCTTTCTCTTCTCTATGGAAACCTTGTAGACACCTTTGACCTCTTATATCTTGTACCATGTCCAACAAGCTGTTGCGTTCTGTTGTTTGGTGCTACAATACCTCTTGCTTCTGGTTTCTCATGTTTTTGTTCTCACCACCTGCTCTTGATTTAAAACAGGCTGTCATTAAGAGCTGTATTTGCATGCACTTGGTACCCACATCGGTAACACCAGAAACAAGTTCTCACTGACTTAGCCCAGATGGGTTTATGTTTTCCATGTATCACAGCAGCTAGAGGCAGATGGCTGTTCCCAGCTGGAGATGGGAGTTCAAAGTCAGCCTCAGCTATATAGGGAGTTCAAAATCAACCTCACTATATTATGTCTTGTGCCAAAACAAAACAAAAAACAGCCAAACGAGCAAACAATAACTATAATAATTAATTAAAATTAAAAAAAACTTTCCCAGAATCCCCTACCTGCCAAGTTTTTTTGTTTTGGTTTGGTTTGGTTTTTTGGTGTTTTTTGTTTGTTTGTTTGTTTGTTCTTTGTTTTTTTCAATCTCATTGCCTGGGCTACATCACTCCAAATGCTAGAAAAATCAAATATTGAAAAGAGTTCTGGCCTTAACCACATCTCCCCCTGAAATCCAAAACCAACCAACAAACAAAAGCTCATGACTTTTTGAAGCAATTTAAATTAATTGTATGAAGAAGAATAAGTAGGCAGAATGACAAAGACAACAAAGCAACAAAGGCACTTTAGAGAAGCGGCACCTGGCCCCATGGAACCCCTGCACCCACACAGGTCTCCATGCAGGGATGGGCCTTGGCATGAGTTAAGCAGTACTACTCATTCCTATCCTAGCCACCCGCATTTCCTCCACATGGGATGGGTATTTCCTCTGCTATTTGAAGGGACGTGGGTACCTGGATTCCTCAGGGAAACCCCCAAATGATCCATCTGATACGTATAATAACTTTGATCATATATATTAAGATATGTGACAGGCTGGGGACCCCATCTCCTGAAAGCATGGGAAAGATGGAGGTTCAAATACCTCGTATCACTAAATAGCCCCTGCCTATTCACTTACATTTTAGTGTATACAACTCAGATAATAAGAGTCTGTTTTTACTTTGCTATAAAAGTAGTATCTGTTTGAAATTTACAGGAGTAAACCAGGCATGGTGGTACATGCTTGTAATATCAGAACTTAAAAGCTTTGCTAGGAGGACTGGGAGATAAGAGCTAGCCTGGGCTACATCATGAGACTATGTCTTAAAAAGTTAAGAATGACAAGGACAACAAAGCAGAGGGAATAAAGCTTAGGTTATACAAGTCGAAGTGAACACAACTATGTGGGGAAGTCTCACAAACCAGAAATGACAGCTTCTAATATTTTGTTGTTTAATAGACATATAAAAATCAAATATTCTTTGGATGCTGTTTGCTGGCTTTTGCAATCTACCAGGAGCATTCCAGATATCACAGAATGTTGTATGAAACATCAATAGTCGTATTCTCCAGCCAGGCGCTTCTATTGTGTGTATCATGTGTGACTATTTTTGTGTATGTGTCCATGAGAAGGTTTGCCCATTTGAGTGCAGGGCCCACAGAGGTCAGGAAAGGGCGCCGGATTCCTTTGGGCTGCGGTTCCAGGTGGCTGTGAGTTGCTGAGCTACAGGACATGGGCACTAAATTCGTGTCGATGTCAAGAGGAGTGTGCAATTTTAATTGCTGCAGTTTCTCCATCCCCACATTTTTTTATATTTTTAAATATTTATTTGTGTGTTTTGCTGAGTATATGTATATGCGTCATGTGGGTACCTGGTGTCCTCAGAGGCCAGAAGAAGGCATTGGATCCCCTGGAAGTGGAGTTACAGATTGTGTGGGTGATCAGAACAAAACCCAGGTCCTCTGCGATAACAAGTGCTCTCACTGCTGAACCAGATCACCACAGCCCTGCCCCCACATCATGTCCTTTTATTTTCTAAGTGTAGTTTCCTGGAGTTTCTTTACACAGAGAAGAAAATCCAAATGTCTATATTTTTATACTTCTGTACATTTTACACAAAAGCTAGCACTCTGAACACACTTAGGCACCAACACACTTTGGTTTTCTAACAAGCTTATTGCTCAGAGGAAATACAAATTGAGCTTCTACTTCCAGTGGCCATGTTGTGAAGGGACAGACATCCCTCTTTCTAATACTCTGTTACTAATTTCTCAGTAATGGCGAAGCCTAAACTCCTGCCTGTCCCCTAGAGAAAGAAAGTCTGTAAACTCCCATAGACGGTCTTTTACACACTCACCAAAACTGAGCAGGGGACGTTCAATCTGTGAGAGCTCTCCTGTTGGCATAGCTACAGGCATCTCTTCTAAGGACTCGGGCACTTAGATTTGGATGAGGCAATGCTAGTCTGCAACAGTTGAAAGAGAGAAACGTGGCCCCCACAAACAGCAAATGGGGAATGGTCGAGTATGAGACCTGTGAAGGGAGATGGGGAATGGTCGGGTATGAGACCTGGGAAGGGAGACAGCCCAAACACGGTCCTTAAGATGGGGAGATCAGCCACCAGGAGCTGCTTCTAGGCTCCGTGTTACAACTGGTTTTTTATTTATTTGTTTTGTTTTGTTTTTTAGGAGCTTCCCAGATTTCACCAAATAAACGCTTTGATCGCTGAGGTTGATATTGAATATATATCCCATCATTTCCTTTTTTCTCAACAGCAAGCAAGCTACAGGAGAACCCATGGTGCAGGGTACAGAGGAATCCAAGGTGCAGGACTTGGATGCACTGATAGACCAAATCCATATGCACCTGAAATACAATTCATGCAAAGAAAACCTCCGTGAAACATTTCAAATGTATGACAAGGATGAATCGGGATATGTGGACAGAGAGACGTTCTTTAAAATCTGTGAAACTCTTAATGTCCCGGTCGATGACTCGTTGATTAAGGAGGTCAGTGTGGATTGTGGTCAGTGTGGATTGTGGTTTGGCCTGATTGCACAGGCTGAGGACTGCTCATTCCTTCCTACAGAGTTAAAAGAATCAGATCTCCTGGTCCATTCTGATGATGGGATTTCCCACGTCACAGGATCGACTTCCTTTTCTTATTGTTGCAGCGGGAGTCTCTTAAGATGGGGGTGGGGACAGATGGCAGAGAAGTTGTTAGACTAGCATGTAAGGGATGGGACTAGCATGTAAGGGATGGGAGGCAGTGAAGATCTGTTCCTAGGGCAACAGCTGTCAAAATAAGTGAACTGTACTGGATGCTTGCAGGCTTTGAGGTTTTACAAAGCTAACTCATCAGCAGGGACTATCATGGAAGCCAAAGCCGACAGGCCCACTGCCCAAGGCAGTAGTGTCTCTAGGAATAACATGGGAGCTTTAGATGGGGAGAAGACATAGACCTTCTCCTCTTAGACGTCTCATGATTGCTACATAACAGTGTCATCTCTTTTATTACAAATCATAAGGGACCCCCGTGGAAGTCAGAAAACCTTTCCCTCACCCTGGCCAGGACTCTAGCTTAATATCAAGACGGGCTCATTGATTAAGAACATAGAGGCTTTCTTGACCTTTTTGAAGAACTTCAAGCAAGATGGAATGTTTGGAAATTAAGGTTTCTTTAGGAAGTGGTTTTGATTAAGATTAGGACGCAGGGTTTTACTTGGTCTTTTTAAACATAGACAGGATGCTAAGGCTGTGATAATGACGATGCCCTTATAAATATGGATCTCACCACTGTGGTCTCGCTATGTGTAACATGGGCCTTAATGTCGGACCTACCTTCCAGGGTCACAGGATTACTTTGGAGTCAGCTGAGGATATAAAGGCTGAACTTTGTTTGGGTTGGCAAAAGCTGGGGCTCTCTCTGCGTCAGTGTAAGTGCACTCTGTGCACGCCGCCGTTAAGCTGAAGGAAGCTGGCTCACCTATCCTCTTTCTTTCTTTTTATTTTGTCCCCTTGCAGTTGATCAGGCTGTGCACCCACGGAGAAGGCAGGATTAACTACTATAACTTTGTTCGAGCTTTCTCGAACTGACCTGAACGAGAGAATGCGACAACATTTTTGACACTGAGCCGACATTGAGAAATCTACCACCCAAGCCTTTCAATAACTCCGGAAGTGGTATTTCTTTTCCCACTCTTCTATTTCACTATTACTCAAGTCTAAATTAATATTCAAAGAATTGAAGACTGGTGCCTTATTTGGAGTGGAAGGGGTACCATGATGGTTAATCGTATACTTAAGGGGCCAAGGGGTTTCAGAACTCATCAGAGAGTATACTGATGTCTGGGAGGGTGCTTGGAATGAGGTTAATTGTTGAACTAGTAAGCAAGTAAAACAGGCTTTAAAGTAAGGAGACTCTAGGCAGTAATTTGAAAGGCCTGAATATAAGCATAAACTGTCATACACCTGAGTAAGAGAGTCCTCCCGCCCAGTTGCCTTTAAACTACCGATATGGCCTCCACCAGCCTTCAGATGCAAACTTCCTGTATCCTGAGCTTACAACCCTCAGCTCCTTTCCAGCTTCCAGACTCTGCCTGCACAAGCACACACGCTCAATCATACCACATCACAGCATACATGATTACCTTTCTGATTCTTTGGAAAAGCTTAATACAGATGTAGAAAGCTGAAGAACAGAAGGACTGATAGACTTTTCTAGACACGTTTGAGATGTTGAAAAATAAAGCTCACAGTAGTCCTGTTACTGCTGACTAGTCAGGGGCCTCTCTACCTACCCATCCAGTCCCTCGATATTGTATGGAGGCAAACTGCATGGGTTTCAGAGTGGAATTCTAAGCCCATCAGTCGGATAAAAACTGGGAGCTTGAGGTCTGGTTTAATGGTAGGTAGAGTTCTTTCTTAGTATATACAAGACTCTAAATTCAATTCCCAATTCCACTAAAACTAAAGTTAACAACAACAACAAAAAGGAATAAGTAGTAATGTGGTAGGTATAGTATAGTACCTATTTTCATAAGACCTGCCTACCTATAAATTAATTTACTGGACTATAATGTACATATTTTAGAAAAGAGTTCCTTTTAGTGACTAGCACTTTCTAGACAGCCAGGGCCACTCTTTGATTGAAGAGAGCCATGCTAGATTCTTTCCTGCCCCTCAAAACATGCAGTAGGGAAGATGAAGTCATGCAAGACCCAGAATGCCCAGGTCTTCTCAAAGCTGCCAAGCCCCTACCCCCCGCCCCCCGCTTTTGCCTTTTGCAAGGAGTTAAGATACATCTTCCTAGCTTGTTCAAGGGGTTCCTTTGCAGCTCCAGGCTATCTCAGGAAGAAACCATGTTTTGTTTCCTCCCCTCATTTCTAGCTGCTTGAAGTCTTAAGTACTTTAAAAAAAAAAAAACCTATTTCAATCTAAAGTTGTCATGCTTTATCCTGCCTGCCCTATCTGGTGCTGTCCCAGGCCTAGTGTGTGCTAGACAAGTGCGGTCCGGCCTCTGGCTCCTGTATCCGGGCTTTCACCTTTGGAATATGAAGGAGGAGTTAAAAAGGAGAACCAGGAAGCTGGGGAGCAACATATTATTCCACTGGTTAGTAATATCATTTGGAGCCAGGGCTGGCTAAATGGCATGTGTCAGACTGGCTTGTTCTTACATACATGGCACTTTTCTTGAGGGAGCTTTTAGGTCATTTTCCACAGAGATCCTGTGCACAACCCTAGTCCCCAACTGCTCAAGTCCAAAGGCTCCTCTGCTCCTCCTCCTTCCCTTCCTCAGAGAGGTCTCTTGGGAGGCGGCCATCTCAGACTGACGTGCCCTTCCATGGGATCTAGCTTACCCAGTGCTCCCTCCCAGAAGGTACTCAGTAATTAGGGAGGCCAATCCCTTTCCTTTAGATTTATCCTAAGCAAGAATCAGCCATCTCAAATATGCTTTCTAAATTCTAGAGCCCTGAGCCAGGGGGATGGGTCTGTGGGTAAAAGTGCTAACTGGGAAAGTGTAATGACCTGAGTTCAAAACCATGGAGCCCAAAAGAAAGCCACTGTAGTTGCATGCATTTGAAATTCTAGCACTCCTCCAGGGATATGAGAGGCAGAGACCAGAGCCTCCCCAGGAAGCTCATAGGCCAGTGATCCCAGAGTTCCCAGTGCAATGGCTATTGAGTCTCTACTTCAAAGAAGACAAGGTGATCCAAGGTTGACCTCTGCTCTCTATATGCACACCATAGCAAGCTCCCCCTCACACTCAAATATGTGTACACATACTGTCTTACTTATAGTTTCATTGCTGTGAAGAGACACCATGACCAAGGTAACTCTTATAAGGGATGACACTTAACTGGGGCTGGCTTACAAGTTCAGAGGTTCAGTCCACTATCATCATGGCAGGAAACATGGCAGTGTCCAGGTAGGCAGGATGCTGGAGAAAGAGCTCAGAGTTTTTAGCATCTTGTTCTGAGGGCAGCCAGAAGACTGACTCTTCCACACTGGGTGGAACACTAAAGCCCACCCCCCACAGTGACACAGTTCCTCCAACAAGGCCACACCTCCTAACAGTACCACCGCCTATGGGGGCAAGCATATTCAAAGCACCACACACACCAAACTAACTATCTATCTATCTATCTATCTATCTATCTATCTATCTATCTATCTATCTAAAGTTTAAACTTGGGCAAGTTGAGTGACAGTACCCAGAGTATCCTGAGAGCCCCTCCCCAACCCAGGATTCTGTATTTTCTAATCTTAAACTATTGCTGCCTCCCTTAGACGATGAAAATTCCAAGATGCTAAGGGCTGCTCCTGTCAATCTTTCACAGATAACTATGGTCAGTAGCACATGGAAACACTTCTCAGTCTTTTTCCAATAGCTTTGGGTTTTTGCTGAGATAGAGATGTTCTCTTTAATTTTTTTTTCATCCCCTTAGAAGCAGCAGCACTCATGCCCTCTGTCAGCATTCTATTGCTCTGAAGAAACACCATGCCAGTGGCAACACTTATAAAGAAAAGCATTTAACTGGGGCTTACTTACAATTTCAGAGGTTTAGTCCAGTGCTGTCATGGTGGGGAGAATAGCTGCACACAGGCAGACAAGGTGCTGGAGAAGGAGCTGAAGTGTTCTACCTCTGAATCCACGGCAGCAGGAAGAGAATGAGTGAGCCACTGGGCTTGGTTTGGGCTTCTGAAACCTCAAAGCCCAGCCAGCCTAAGTGATACTTTCTTGAACTAGGCCACACCTCCTAATCCCTCTCAGGCATGGCTATTGCCTAATGACCAAGCATTCAGATATATGAGCCTTTGGGGACCTTCTGAAGCCACCACACCCTGGGACCTCAGTCCTGACCACATATTTCGTATCTTTCCCACCAGATACCATATAGATAGACCTTTCTATTTGCTCACTGTAGTGTCAAGGAGAAAGTGGTCGTATGTAAAGTTGGCTTCCTTCCCATGCCTCATCTTGCACCTTCCAAACTGATCCAAGACTGAGAAGACCTGCTAAGCCCTGACAAGGTATGAAAGGCATCTCGTAGACCAAGGCTGAAGGGCATTTCTGTGGAAACATCATCCTCACTTTTCACTCCAAAGTCAGAGTGGATCTCACTCTTCTCTGAGACCCTGGAGGAGCATGCAGCCATGAGGTGCCATCAAGTACTGTAGGATACTGTCACAACTGGCATGCATCTTGAAGCCTGGGCTCAGGTGGCAAATGATAGCTAAGTGATACCTGTACTGAGAGCAATACTAAGAGATGACTGCTCTTTCAAATAAGTCACCGGAGAACGGAATCAGAATGAGCACTGCCAATCGTCTGCAGGGTCAGCAGCATACGGGTAGCTAGCCACAGCTATCAGACTTAACTGAAGGAAGTGTCCAAGACTGATAAGGAAGGGTCATTGTTTCAGGGCAGGAAAAAAACAAAAAGCTGCCTTTTGGGTAAAGACAGGCTTGGTGGTGGTGAGCCTCTGGCCAAGAGCCACTATTCCATCCAGGATGTGTACCCCAAATACACCAGTAGGAGGCCTTGGACATACTGTCTAATTTAGGGGTTTCACTTGTGTCAACGGGCTTTCAGTACACTTGGGAATCCCAGCACTTGGGAGGCAGAGACAGGTGAATTTCTGAGTTCGAGGCCAGCTTGGTCTACAGAGTGAGGTCCAGGACAGCCAGGGCTGCACAGAGAAACCCTGTCTCGAAAAACCAAAACAAAAACCAAAACCAAAACAAACAAACGAACAACAACAACAACAAAAAAACAGGTAAAGACGATTTCTCTCTTGTTTCCAAGGACCCCTGGGTATGTGGCTTTTTAATCCTTT
The DNA here is from genome assembly GCF_000001635.26 of Mus musculus. Taxonomy (NCBI): domain Eukaryota; kingdom Metazoa; phylum Chordata; class Mammalia; order Rodentia; family Muridae; genus Mus; species Mus musculus. Next base: position 20,994,933 of record NC_000067.6, read on the forward strand.
TGGAACACAAGCACACGCATGTCCATTAAGATCAGTTTAGCCAGGTATGGCTGTGCACATCTACTATCCTGGCACCTGGTAGGAAGACTGTCCAAGTCCAAGGACAATCTACTCTGGAACACAGTTGAGGCCAGCCAGGACTATATATTTTAAGATCCTCATCTCAAAAGCAAATACAGAACAACTGATTTAAAGGTGGGCATGCTGGTACACACCTGCAATCCATGCTCTCAGGTGGCCTAAGGCTGAATTGCCATTTGAGGCAAGCCTGGACTAAAAAGCCAGTTAACAGGTCAGCCAGAGCTATGTAAAACAAAACAAAACAAAACAAAACAAAACAAAACAAAACAAAACAAACCTGTCTCAAAAATTATATATAGGTTTGTTTGCACCATGATTGTAATACCATCACCAGTCACCATATCTGGAGGTGAGGGGAACCCCCACAGGGCAGATGAGAAATGGGCTGAGCTAACGGCTGGATATCATGTGGCATGCTGTGCAGAGCAGGACAGAAAGCCATCTGCACCAAGGCTTGATGCTGCCAGCTCCACTCTCTCTCTCTCTGGGTGATTTTTACCCCCCCTGGAGGTTTCCTTTGGCTAACTGCCACCTGTAACTGCACACATCTCCTGAGCACCCCCCAAGCATGGTTCTGGAAAGTGCCGCAGACAGCTTCGTGCACAAGCAGGCTGTTTACACGACACCAGTCACTGCTGATGCCACCATGCTTACTAAATTGGGGACACTGCATTCACGGAGACCAAGACCCGTGTCCCTTCCAAAGCTGAATGCCTTCACAGGAGTAGTCAAAACAGAGGCCTTCCTTCTGGTGCTTCCAGCTTACATAACCTCTTAGGAAATCCCCTTTGTTGTTAGAGACGAAATAAAAACAATGCATATTACTCACAAGCATGGGAAATGCAAGTGCCCTCCCTACCCCAGTTCATTAGCTTCCATTACTGCTGTGGACCCACAGACCCCAAACCAACCAACCAACCCAGCCAGCTGCAGTGGCACACACCTTTAATCCTGCTCAGGGGCAGAAGCAGGTGGATCTCTTGTGAGTCTGAGGCTAGCCTGGGCTACACAGTGAGTTCTAGGTCAGCCAGAAATACATAGTGAGATCCTGTCTCGAAACACATAACCAACCAACCAAACAACAACAACAAAAAGCCAAAACAAACAAAAAACCCCAATTACTATATAGTGAAAAATTTTAGACAAAAACTAAAGTTGACACAGACTTGTTTCTCAAAGTAAAAACAAGTGGAAGAATCAAGACTTAAAAAAAACAAAACAACAAAACATAACAAAAACAAAAATCTACCCTATACAACACACCAGTGAAGCCTATCAGAGATTGTTATGACCAATAATTCTGTGCCCTTTATTCATGTATTTCAGAAAATATTTGATCATTTGTTTCAAAATGTACATTTAAAAAATCCATACAAAACTGTAGCTTGTTTCTAAAACCAGACAGAAACAGTGGAAAAAGGACTCTGGAAAAAAAAAAAAAAAAGACTTCACCAAAAGTAAGACGCCCCTCCCCCAACCCTTTAATAAGAAAGCATAAATATGGCAGGTACACATTTTCCTTGAGTTCCTTGTTGAATTTGGTCCATAACATGAACAGGCTAATGTAGAAAAACAGTCAAAGTGTCCACATTTGCATTGTGAGTTGCGCAGGGGCACCAGCTCCTCCGCTCATCCTTCAAGTGTGTGTTAAACAGAGTAACTGAAAAGTGAGGTTTAATCACACATGAATCTGTACCCCAAAGAATGCAGCACTCACCACCACAGCCAGGCCCCATCATGGGGGTGGGCGAGCAGTAGCGGGGCGGACAGGGCTCACCACTGTGGCTGATTCTTGGAAACATGGCCCATTGTTTGCACAGGAACAAGAAACCCTGGAATGCCTTTGGTGATGATAGTGATGTCAGCGACTCCAGACTGATCTTATCCCCAGACACTGACAATGTCCCGGTCTGAGGATGCTTTTGTTTTTGTTTTCTTCAACACATTTATTTTATTTTTTAAAACAACGTAAAGATCTCGAAGACGTCACAACACATTCTGTAAGATTGCCACAGAAACCCACGCAGGGCCGTGCGAATGACAGCAATAGGAAGGGACTGACACTTCTGTAAGGGATGATGACGACCTCTCCTGTGGGTCCCCTCTCTCCAGATATTGCAGGATGGATGCAGTAAGGGACAAGACCACCGGCTGGGAGGGTTATTGCACAACCCGGAATGGCAGGCGGGAACAGGCAGGCAAGCAGGCTAGGGTCAGGGAGGGGATTGGTGTGGTACTAGGAACACAAGATAACCCTGACAGGAATCCAGGAGCTTTGCAGCTACCAGATCACAGGCACTGCCAAACAGGTTACCAATGAGCTAAGACTTGGAACAAGGGAGCACAAGTAAACACATTCCTCATACAGACTCTGGGCTACATGGAACTAAAACAGATAGGAAGAGGGTGCTGTTTCTAACCTGGGGTGGGAATGAGGAAACTGGAAGAGCAGGGCTCGCCACACAGGGCCAGAGGTACACAGAGGTGACCTTTTTCCCAACCCCCAAGCTTCCCTTATTAGACAGGAGGCATGGGTGTCTGCAGCTGGGTTACCTCACAAGCTTCCACAGCCAGAAGGTACAGACAATGGGAGACTAGAAAAAAAAAAAAAAAAAAAAAAGAGAACAAGCAAGGTCTCACGCTATGTGTGAGGGAGAAGAGGGTCATAACAAATGACACATACTGTCAACCCATGTCCCTTTCCCCTGGAGCTGTACTGAGGTATGCTGTCATTGGCTTTGTATGCCAGTCAGCCCTAGAGCCTTGGCAGTTGGGGGGCCAGGCCATACAGTACCAGTGAAGGCCACAAGGCAATATAAGGCACTTTTTAGAGTGACAGGACAAGGACCTGCTTAGGACAAGAACAAAAGTTTCACAGAGGCCACTCGGCGTGACTTTTCTTCTCATCTGCAAAGCTTTGAAAGCAGATGTAATGGAGCTAACACTTGTATTAAAAGGCAGGGAAAGGGCGAGAAGTCGGTGCCAGCATCCTCCTCACGCTCACCACGGGCTGGAGAAGGGTTCTACGGATGTTTTCAAAAGCCTGGCATTGATGTTCTCCCTAGCATCCTGTTCTGAGGGAAGAGGCTGCACTCAGGACGCCGAGGGAGGTGGAAGAGCAGCTCACTGTTCTGACTCACTGCCTGTCGGTCCATGCCGCACCAGAACAGAGCCAGAGAGAAGAATGTGCTGTAGACACAGAGGCCCTCAAGCAGAGAAAGTTCCCTAAGCCCGGACCCTATACCTCCTCCCACTCCAGACTTCAGCAAACCCAACCAGGAAGGCTGAAAGCCATTAAAGACAAATGCAAATGAAGGCCTTCCCTCGCTGCAAGAAGTCAGCAAGTTTCTTTGAGGATGTGTGGAATCTAAGTGAGCTTTGTAGACTTTTGGAAAATGCACTCTTTCTGTTCCTACTTTAAAAAAAAAATGCCGGAGGGGACTAAACAGGGGAATAAACCTTCAGGGGCTCTTACAGTCCCAGGCACTCTTCAAAAGTACTGTGTGAGTAGCCAGAGCATAGTCATCTAAATAGAAGTGACTAAAGTTCACCCTTAGGCTAGCCACATGCTGCTGCTGCTGCCGCTGCTGTGAACCAGTTAGGGACACAGGGCTAGGACTGACCAGAATAGCAGAAAGCCTCCTTCCCTGGCTTTAGCCTGCTTCTTCTTCCCCAGGACCACCTCTGACCATAGGAGGAAGACAAGGAGCTAATTCATAGTGTAGGCACCCAAGCCTGAGGAGCTTGTAGAAGTAACTGTCCCCTGAGTCACCACACCTCTGGGGAGGGCAACTAGCAACAGGGGGTTCTCGGTCCACCAGTCCTGCCACTGGCACCTACTGGAATTCCAGGGATGTTGAGAGACAGGCAGTGGCTGCTGAGGTAGTGATTAGAATCTTCTGGTCCTGGTAGATGGTACTGAACATCTCAAACTTGGCGGAGTATGGCAGGTCCTTCACTAAGGGTGTGGTACTTTGGGGACAGGAGAGCCTGCATAAAAACAAAGAATGGGGCCAGAGCACCCAGATTACATGCTAGCCTGCATGTTTGAAGGATGGTGTGGAACTTAGTTTCTGTAATTCTGGCAACAAGGTTTGTGCCAACTTCACAAAGTCTTGGCTTTCCTATAACATCAATGCCAGAGAGGCTGGGTGGGTGAGAAAGCACCCCATAGTTCTCCCAAGCCTGCTAACAGCCCAGAAGTCAAGGCTGGCGAGCTGCTGCCCTTGGTCTCAGGCTTTTCTGGAAATGAACACCCCAAACTCCTACTACTGACCTTATGTTCTAGAAGAGCCTAGATCAATCCCAACAAACCAGCAACAGAGGACGCTTGCAAGACTTCTAAGGAATGAATCCATATCATCTCAGGCATCTAAGTGTACCGGGAATAACAAACCCCTCCAGAGGGACAGGACCCCTGGATCCAAGACAGCTGCTCTTTATACCCCTGTTCCTCCAAGACCTTCACATGTCTCATGCTTGTCACAAGTATTTACTTAAGGAGTAACTAAGTAGTTCAGCCTAGAGACGAAGTTCCTGCAGTGAGCTGGCAAGGGCCTGCCAGCAACTTAGGGAGGCAGGCTCTTAGCTTGGAGATGGTCCAGGAGGTCACCTAGACTGATGGGGTAAGGTGAGCTTGGGAGCCACCGGCTGAGCTTCCACACAGCAACAGAAGGCATTTCAAAGCATAAACTCAATTAAAATCCCTACCCGGATAGGTGGGCTACACTGGCTGAAAGGTGCCAGATCAATTCTTTGGGGATGCCCAGAGAAGGGCCAGGAAAGAAGAGGGAGAGAATAGAGGAATGAGTTTTCAAAATTCTGTCTTGTTTCCTAAGCTCACACACAAGAAGCCAAGGGGATCTCATCTCTATTCTGTATGCTCAACACATCCAGCATGTCTATGTGTAAGCTGGACACAGAGAAAAAGAATGCCACGTTGGTGTTTGGAACCAAATTCCTCAGTTGTGGGTAAACTAGATTTTACATCCATCGTCAGTGGCTTGGAAGGGAGCTCTTGCTGAAGACCCAGCTCCCTCTTTATGGGTAAACACTCAAGCTCTGGTCTCAGATATGGTGTCAAAGGAAGGCCAGGCAGAATATTAGGTAACATTAATGTCTTGTGTTACCAAGAACTGCTCCCCTATACTCTAGCTCAGAGTTTGGGGACCCTTTAAAGCCTAAATCCATTCTAAAAGTCCTCACAAGGTACCATAAGGACCTGATGACCCCGTCTTCAGGTAGAAGAGAGAGGAAAGAACACCGAAGGGAAGGGGGTCACAGACTCCTGTGGACATGGCTGTGTCAGCTCATGCAACCAGAAGAGTAACCCTGAGGCATCCTGGTGTCAGGCTCTGGGTGTGCTCAACAAACAACATTAACAACTTTAAAAGAACACTCAGGTGAGGCCAGAGGGAAGGTGGCCAAAGGAACACATGGCGGGCGATGGAGTCCTTGGGGCTTCCTGTTTCTGCAGAGAGATGAAGTTGAGGTTGCAAGTTTGGCCGGCTGGGGCAGGCCATCTCTGGACTTGGGAACAGCGTGTCTTGGGCGGGTTTGTAACTGCCTTTTGGTTTGGTTTCAGATGCTGGTGGGTGGAGAATGGTCCAGATCGACTCTTCTGTTTGTCGAGCCACCTTTCTAGAAGAGGCAGATGTTTGATGTGCTTTGCTCTTGTGGGACAAGTGGGAAGGCACATCCTCCTTAGCATGTCCCCTCAGAGAGTGAAGGCAGGCTGCTTTCCAATTCAAATGACACACTGGAAGCTCTCTGGAGTCCTGGGACTCAATAGTTAATTAACACTGTCTTTCTGGATTAAGTCACTATGTCCCCAAAGCGAAGGATGCGTAGAACCAGAATCCTACATCTTGACTGTCTGTCGGTCAGCACCAAGAATATTGTAATCCAATCTGTCCACAAGGGCCACCGAGGATCTGCCACCAGCTCTAGGGGAGGCTCCTTGGCCAGAGGCTTCCAGATTGGCAAGCCCTGAGACCCAAGGGCAGGGCTGCCATCTTAGCTCCCCCCGGTTGTACAAATCAGAGAAATTGCACATTAAAGTTAGGAAGAAAGGAGGATGAGAAGCAGCCATGAGAGAGAGAGAAAGAGAGAGGGGAGGAAGGTGAGAAAAGGGGGAAGGGGGAGAGAGAAAGAGAGGGGAAGAGGGAGGAGAGGGGGGAGAGGGAGAGGGGAGGAGGACAGGGGGAGGGACGGATGGAGGGAGGGAGGGAGAGAGAGAGAAGGAGGAGGAGGAGGAGGAGGAGGAGGGAAGGAGCAGGAAGACAATCAGGAGAATGCAGGCCTCTGAGAAAACTCAAGATAGGACAGAGGTGAGGCCATCTGGCGGCTCAGGGGAGCAAGAGTATAAGATTTTTGGCTTTATTGAGAATGGTTTATGAAAGAAGAGAAAGACTAGAAGGTAGAGAGGAACTCCCCCTTTGATGCCAAGGCTTCTGCTGGTGGAGACGAGCATGGGCAGGAGGGTGGAGAGACTGAGCTGGGGCCAGGGCTTCCTCATCCAGAGGATCCCTGTTCTCAGCACAGTGGCGCTAGGGAGACTTGAGTTTCTTAGTCCGTGAGGAGGTCCCGTTCTCTGCCTTCACCACTCCGTTTTCATGGTAACCTGGGGGAATGTAGAGAAGAGACACACACAGGGTTTCAGCTGACACTGAGGCAGGAAAATGGAGACATGGAGGGTCGGGTGTTATGGGGACATGGCTTTGTGGCAGGCAGACCATCCGACCAGGAAGCAGGCTGTAGCCAATGGAAGCCCAGAGACAGTCCAGGGCAGATTGCTGCCTGTCCTAGTGTCTTTGATAAGTGGCTTTGCTTTACATGTTTAGCCTTTGACTATCTTTTAGTGGAGGGCACCTACCGTGATTCACAGAAACTGAGGAAAGGGCAGCAGCCTACACTGAGATCTGAGCAATGCCGGCGTTAATCTCTTAGTTCTCCCAGTGTTCTCAATCCCTCAGCTCCACAGAGCTCTGACAGGTCTCAGCAACAAGAATGGTAACAAGGAGAAGAAATGGGGAACAAGATACTGCAGGGGCAAGGCCTGACATTCCTTTGACCAAGCTGGGTGGTGGTCAAAGCTTTTAATCCCAGCATTCGGGAGGCAGAGGCAGGGGGATCTCTGAGTTTGAGGCAAGCCTGGTCCATGGAGCAATTTCCAGGCCAGCCAGGGCTACACAGAGAAATCCTGTCTCAACCAAACACAACAAGAATAAAAAAGGAGAGAAAAATACCTCCACAAATTTAATGAGTTGTGGCATCACTGAAACCCCTCCTCCTAACCCATTCCAAGTCTTCCTCACATCCAAATGACTGCTAACAAACAAACACACACACACAGGCTCTTTCCAGGCAGGCAGCTGCATGGGAAAATGCAGGTGAGTCAGAAAACAGGCATGCAGACAGGCCAGGCCCCAAGCAAGGCTGGGTAGTAGACTTGAGCTACAATGTCTGAGGACCTGTGAGCATAGGGGATCACTTGAGGATGCTCAGGAGTTAAAGGAGATGTGTGTGCCCCATCTCCATGGCTCCTCCCTAACACTGTCACTGTGAGTCAGTCAGTCCTGAAGAGAGATGGGAAGCCTCGGAGGCAGGGTTGGGCCAAGACGGAGAGCACAAGAGCAGGTAAGGACACACACGGCCACTTTGTAGCACGGGACACGGGTGACAACAGCAGCAACAGCAGGAGAACTTAGCTACATGCCAGAAGCTACCCCCACCCAGTGCTGCCCTAAGCCAGGCCCTGTTAGAGCCAGCCTGCTCACACTGGGTCTCTGGCTCATGGCCAATTACATGCTGGTTACCGTGTTCCAGGCTGGGAGAAAAATGTCTACAAGGAGGGGACGCCAGCAGGACTGGTTTGTGGAGCACTTAAGTGCCAGCTCTCCTTCACCAATCTGCAGTCCCCAGCCACTCGCTCATTTGCCACAGGGTGTCACTCACCAGGTTCTCTCTTGAGGAGCTTGGCTGGGGGCCTGGGGACAGCAGAGACTCTACGCTTGGCACTCTGCTCCTTCCAATACTCCCGCCAGTGCCGCAACTGGGAGTGGATGAAGCGCCACATGAGCCAGGCCTGGGCGACACACACCAGCAGCAGCATGCCAAGCCTGCGGAGGGTAGAAATGGATCTATGGGCAAAGTTCAGGTCTACAGACTGCAGAAGGAGGTCTCTGTAGCTCCTGTGGCCCACCCTCCCCACAGCTCCCGACACCAGCAAGGGTGTGCTCTTCAGTCTGTCTCTTCTCTGGTACACGAGCAATGTGAGGTGAAGGCCCTAAGGTGATGATGGTCACCACAATCAAACTAATCCTACAGATCCACCACTGTCCTCTCTCCCACATGCCTGGCCCATAACAATCTAGATGAATATTGCTAACATTCGAAAGAGCTAGCATATGAGAGTGCAGAAATAATTTTCTTCTCCTATATCAAGATCACACACACTCTAATGCCTATAGCTTCATGGACCACACAGCTTGAAATAAAAGATGAAGCTTCTATCTTGAGCTTCCTGAGAGTGTCATGATCAACCCCGCTGGGATGAAAAATGTCCTCTGCACCATGATTGCTGAGCAAAATGTGAGGGGCCCCACATTGCATCTGGACTGGGTTCCTCACAAGAGCACGTGAAAGCTGTGGACTGAAGAATGTAGGACAGAGGCAGGAGACGGATGTTAACATACTTGCCCCTAAACGTCACTGTGTGGGAGGTTGTACCCCGACCTTCTATGAAGACACGCCATGTTCAGGAGGTACCTGGCAGTGCTCAGAGAGCCCCTCTATTCACCACCCCAGACTTCTGCCAACTCACCTACAAGGCAAGGTGTTAAAGTTCCCTTTCTCGGGGTCAAACACTTGGTTTTCCACCCGAGCCAATCCAAAGCCAATGGTCAGCACAGCGAGGGTGAGGATGAAGAGACGCGTGACCCCAAACACAGCAGCCCAGGCGTTAAACCTGCTCTCAGGGGTAGAAAAGGGATGTCAGCTTTGGGAGTCATTCAAGGAACCTTCACCCCATTTCCAGAAGCAACCCAGAGTGGGAAAGAGCATCAAACAGGACCCAGGAAGGTGAGAGTTTCAGAAGTTCCTGAACAGACACAAATGTAGGGTGGGACCCCTCAAACAGTCAGATTGCATGAGATACCCAGGTCCCACCCCATCAGTCTCTGGACAGGCCAGCATCCAGCAACCCTACTTACAGCCTCTCGTTATTCTCGTCTGCAAAGTGGAAGAGCCGAGCCATGTGAAAGAGGGCCTCGGTGGAGTACTGCAGTAGTAGCAAGATCAGCCCCAGGCGGCTCAGGCTGGAGGGAAAGACAAGCCTTACTCTCCCTGCCCGACACCCCAGAGCAGAAGCCATTGGTCTGAGGTAGCTCAGGCTGCTCTCTGTTCTGCCATCCACTTCTTGCGGGACAGTGCTTTATCCTTCCTCACAGTTCGGCTGCTGCACCTTCCAGTAGTTTTCTTGTACTGACTCCCCAGACTTTGATCCATTTCACCTGCTTGTCCCTACAATGAACCTGATCCATATACGTCATGATATCTGGCCCTTTCTATGCTCATGCTACTGGAATCATACATAGAAGTGTGTGGGGGGGCTAGAACAAGGTTGCTGGGCTTTGGGGGTACATATATGAAGATTTCCTGCTATTTGACTTTGCACTATCTGAGGAAGCAGGAAGTTCTCCCCGTGTGTGGTGCTCAACACTCACTGCTGGGTGATGCTGTCACCATAACCCTTCTGCATGTGAGTTGTGAGCATCCCACATCAGAGCACGGCTGAGACAGCTGCCATGACCCTTCACCTCGAGACAGAAAGCCAGAACGTGAGAGCTGATGGGCTCCGCCACACACACTATTCACCCACGTTGGTCGGTCTCACAGGAAGCCTGTTATGAGCTCCTCAGAAACAGGGCTCCCCAAGACATCTGGGCATTACAGCGAAGCTCTCAAAGGCTAGCATACACAGAGTTTGGGCCCTACTCAGAGCATGAAAAGTTCATAAAAAGCCCAGTTACCAAGCACAGTTCATTCATCAAAATACTGTCTGTAAAAGAGGCACTTGAGGCCTAATGTAGTAACGCTTCACACTTCCAGAGCAACCATATGGCTACCCGCTCTCTATTTCATTATAAGACAAACTGAAATTAACTGTAGGGCCCGTACTGCTCCAGCCGCATTGGATACCATGTGGCAAGAGCCAAGTTTCTGACTGGAAAGTCACAGTTCAAAGGACCACTTTACTAGAAGCCTTCCTCGCCTCTGCCTCGAGAACAGGTGGCTAACCCTCTGGGTTCTCTTGGCTATCGGTCCATACTGCATCACACCCATCTTTCTTATAGACTGTCTTTCCTACCAGTTGGAGAATGAATAATTGGAGATAGGAGAGTCCTCCACTACTGCCTGTATTCCCAAGGTAGCAAGGTACTCCTCTAAAAGCCAGTATGCACTAAATGCCTGCTAACTGAGTGACCCTGTGGGTAGGCACCGAGGCATGAAAGGGCGAGGAAATGGGGCTGGCTCCCTCCACACTCACTCACTTTAAGAGGTATGCCCCAGTGATGTGAAGAAGGTACAGACAAATGTATTGCAGCTGGCGTGGGACTTCTTCCTGGAAAAGAGATGGGCAGACAGTGAGCTTGCTCAGACTCCAAATGAATATGATTAGAACTGAGAGAACATGAGAGGTTAACAAGGAAGGGTCAGGTCTCCATACTCCCACGGTTCCATGTCACACCAGAACCACACACACGGGCTAGTAACAAGAAGGCCGAGGCAGCAGATTCAAGACTGGTGCCAGAAGGCAACTCTGGGTTGGGAATGAAGACACAGGAACTGGGAAGAGGGCTTTCTGCATTACTCTGAGGAAAATTATAAAAATGGATGGGGGATGGCGAGACGGCCTTGATCAAATATCTGGATTAGATTAGATTTTGCCAGTGGGCACACATCTCGTGGAGGAGTCAAGACCCTGACAACACTCTCGTGGGTGTCTGTGTGGTTCCCTGTCATCAGCCAACACATCATGCTTCCGGAGAAAGGGAAGGGAGAAGTCACTGGGAAAAACAGGAGGCCTGCAGGAAAGAGAGGCCTCTAAAGGGGGTGGGGAAAGGGAAGACTCACCTTCCGCACCTTCTGGAAGTAGAGTTCAGGTAGTGAGTGCAACCAGTATGCCAGCTGTCCCAAGTAGAAAAACTTCACCTGGAAGCTGGAGATGAGGGGTTTGGTGTGACCAAGAACATCCCCAGGGGACTTGCCAAGAGCATAAGGAAAGGGCTAAGCCAAGACTGTGGGTGAACAGCAGGACCAGAAGCAAGGGAGGGAGGAAGGGAGGGGTGGATGCAGGGATCACCACGCCCACGGCAGGCATCATGTATAAGACCACTTAAGGGGTCACAGCATGTCCATTAGAGGAAGCAGTAGCGACCAAGCACATCATGTTAACCCAGAGAAGGACCACTGAATACAACCACAGAAAGGCTCTAAGTTGTTCAGCTTCACACCCTTTGCTATTGCTGCTCTGGGAGGCCTAAGAAATACAGTGTGGCCTCTGGAGGGAGACAGGCCTGGTCTTGGCAGCATCACAAGTAGGAACATGAGTATGGAGGGGAAGATGTGCTATGAATTTAAAGGGTCTCCAATAAAACACAAATCTAGAGTTGTGTTTGTATCTGTCCCGTGCAGAATAGGTACCTCTGTGGAGTTAATGCAGATAATGCCTCACGTGGAGATTCTCAAACAGACAGACTGCCTGCCACCCCATGCTCTACAGGCTCAACTCACAGCTTGCTCATCACTGGCTTTAATGAGTCACACAAATACTCACGAGAGGTACACATGCGGGTAATCTTCCCAGAGGCTTCTTGGGTTTGTTAAATATCCTTCCTGTGATGGGTGAGAAGAGAAGGCATTTAGAGATGTCACCATGTGACCTGCTAGGGCCTTGACTGGCCCCGAGATCATTGATGCCAAGAGGAACAAACAGATTTTGGGAACAAAGGACCTCAGGGTGTAGGACGTGCATTGGCACTTGTCCCACTGTGGAGTGATGTGCCATGGTCTTGGGTCTGGCCACCCATGTCTCCAGAGGGGTCTGACAGAAGCTACGTCTACTGAAAACAGCTTGTCAGTCTCTTGAAGGTTCCCCAGGCTCATGTGTAAAGTGAAATGCTAACTAACTTTACAGAGTTACTGTTGGGAATAAATGTTTATGTGACAGTGTCTAGTGAGGTATCTGTCATGTACACACTCAGGAATTGCTTCCATAATAAAACAATCCTGCACGAGAAGAGCAACACCCAGCGGAGACTGAAACTCTTCTCATCATTGTGATGGATAATATTGATGGTCAACTTCACAGGCTCTAAAACCACCTGTGTATGAGGCAAATCTCTGCCCGTGTCGACAAGGAAGTTTCTAAATTGGACCAAGGAAGGCTCATACTGTGGGTGTCACCCCCATGTGGGCTGGAGTCCCAGGCAAGATAAAAAGGAGAAGGAGCACTGAACCCCAGCATTCATCTTGCTGTACCTCCTGACTATGGATACACTGTGACCCTGACTTCCCTGGAGGATGGACACCAAGCTGTAGGGTTGTAAACCCTTCCCTCCCTAAGTTGCTTTTGGTCATGGTGTTTTATCACAGCAATAGAAATCCTAACTAGCCATCCCCTCAGCCGAAGACCTACTGCATTCATAGACAGGCAAGATGGATCTCTACTATAAGACACAGGAGTAAACAATCCATGTCCAGCAAGGGTCCAATCAGAAAAGCTATTTGACTGACTGAGTGAGTGACCGAGAAATGAATGTTCTCAACAACTCTTTTCTGAAGAAAAACCAAACACACCATCAAAACCAAATCAAGCCAGGAGGGGCTCTTATCATCTAGACAAATTGTCACCTCTTGCAGAAAAAAAAAAATCAAAATGAAGGCACAGTCTGGAAAGATCTGAAATGAGGTTTGTTCAGTAAGCCAGCTGCAATCTGAGTTGGGCCTCCAACCTCCTCATCCCAGAGCTTCGGGCATGTTGCTTCAGGAAATGAGACTGTCAGCTGAGCTGGTGGCCCGGAGAAGTCTGAGAACCTTAGGCTTCCCCTGGGATGCAGGGCAGGGGCTCATCACGGCTGGGGGATGGGAAGATCAAAGTCCACAGAGCTCCTGGAAATGACTGGAAGCTGCTAAGCTGTGTTTCCTCTCACCTACAGCGTGCAAGCTGAGTCCTGTCCACAGTCCTGAAGCTACAACCCTAGGCTTCCCTAGCACAGTGAGCTAGGCAACCTAAGGGCCAATCAAGATACCTGTATCACAGGCATCTTAGTGTAGATACAGCAAGGAAGACTGGAGAGAAGAGGTCTCCCCCAAGCCCTATAATCCCAATTATACTCTCTGCTCACCCCTCCTGTCCTCCCTCTTGCCTGGGTCGCACACACAGTGAGGCACAGAGCTGCACTGGGCTCCAGCCATGGGGGTGGTGGTGTGTGGTAGCAGTGACCTTTGACATACCCACACCACTGCTGTCTCATCCCCGTATATGTCACACACATTTGTGCCTCTGTCAGACCTTGGCACTCAGGAACAGCGACACCTAAAGAGCCACACTCAGACTCCATTCAGAAAACCCTAAAGGGTGAGATAGCCTCTTCTTAGAGGAAGCAGCTATGCATTTAACATGAAGAGTGGTGTTTCCTAGATTGGTGGTGGCAGTGGTGGTGGTGGTGGTGGTGGTGGTGGTGTGTGGATACATTTCTGTCAAAAAGATTGGCCAGGAGCCTTGGTATCCCAGAGACCCAAGGCCCGGATGGGCTTGTGTGTTTAAACAGGAACTTCTTCACTTTAAACAGGCCTCTTCACATAGAAGACAGAGAATTCAGAACTTGGAAGCCAAGAAGCCTAAAAAAACTTCTCGGAAAAATGCAGCCTGCTCACAAATGTCCAGTCCACTGGGACTGTAGGAGGCAGAGTTAAGAGTCAGAGGAGAAGTGACTCATGCTCTGTGAGGAGCCCTTTCTAGCCCTGTCTAGGCAGCTGTCTGAAGGAGGATAAGGGAGGGCTGGGGCTGGCTGCCTCTGAGCTCAGGCATGCCAAGGCACCTGAGTTCCAGGGTCGCATGTGACAGTCACAGCAGCCATAGTAACCCCTTACAGCCCAAGCCATGGCCTCGACAGGTGGCTGGGGGTTGGGGGTGTGGGTCCAGGTCAAATACCCTGTTCTTTTCTGACTATTAACATCTACCCACGCTAGGCCTCAGTGTGCTGGAGCAATTCATCCTATTTTCCTAGCAGCCTTCCTTTCTGCTGTTTAAATAAGAACTGAAAAACTACCCAAATATAGACACAACAAATCCAGCTGCTACCTAGACTCAGATAGCCTCAGTGTCATTTGCCTATCAGAAAAAGAAAAACAAAACAAAACAAAACAAAAACAGGCGATTCATAATCACTCCAAGGCAACTGTAGACAGCAACCAGTTCTGACTCTTGGTTTTCTGTGTCACTGACTACTGAATTTGGAGTTTTAAATAGGAAGTCAGACATCTGGTGAGACCGGGGGGTGGGGGTGGGGGTAGCGGGGGACAGTGCACACAGGCCCTTGGCATCCTTCAGTAAGTAGGCTGTTCAGTTCCCCTCCCTTCCTTCCTTCCTTCCTTCCTTCCTTCCTTCCTTCCTTCCTTCCTTCCTTCCTTCCTTCCTTCCTTCCTTCCCTAGTCCCTCTCTACTCTCCTCCTCTTGACATTCTTAGAAAATCTAACCTCACTCATCAGCATCCTATTTGCATATAACCTGTGGAAAATATCTGTGTCAAATACTCAGGTAAAACTGGAATTTCTGGTAGGGAATTTGATGTAATTCTGGCTGTCCTTTAAAACTCTAACAGCAGCAAAATCCCGATCATCTATGATGTTTCTGAAAATCAACTCATTACTTAAAAAACGGATGAAGGGCAGCTAGAGAGACCTAGCTTGTTCTCCCAGAGGACCCGGGTTTATTCTCAGTGTTCATGTTAGGTGGCTCAAAAACGCCCTTCAACTGACACCGTCTTCTGCCCTCCATGGGCACCCATTTACATATATATGTGTTACATATCTGTGTGTCTGCGAGTGCGTGCATGCGAGACTAAAACAAACATGAATAAAAACAAACCTTTTATAAAAAGGTAAGGAGATGCCTTTCATAGCTTCTTCATCAGACTAAGACTTGATACTGAGTGCTTAGCATGTGCCAGAGACCACACTTGCCTGTTAGCAGGCAGCTTGAGGCAGACACACAGAATACACATATGAACCAGTAAGATACCAGGGAGGCGCAGAGTGTGGAAAATCCACATAGGAAGGGTGTTTGGAGGAAGTGGCACTTGGGTGGAGGACAGATGGCAGGAAAGGGCTCACCATAGGAATGGAATGACGCTAGTGGACAGAGCACTTCAACAAGGGGCGCGGCCAGCAGAGCAGGAGGGCAGAGGTGGACGTGGAGGGCTATGTCCTGCCCCTGCTGATGTCACCAGCAAGGCTCCAGGGCCCAGGTCTCACAAGCAGGGAAGAGAAAACAATTCCAGTGCAGCTGTGAGGGGAACTTATTTTAAGTAGGAGGACACATGATTTCGCTCAGGCCTTAAAGAGAGCCATCTGGCTGAGCAAATCATGGGCTGAGTGGAGTGAGGGCCCACAATGGAAACAGACTCCAGGCAAGGGAGACATTGCAGTATAGGCAAAAGGCAGAGGGGCCTGGGTTCTGTATCCTTTACATTAATGACAGCTAGAGCCACATATGGATGTCCTTGTGCAACTGTCCTCTGAACCAGAAAAGAGCATCCCTCACCCCTACTAGGGATGCCAGGGCCATATGACCACCAGCTGACCTATGTGTAGAAAGCTGTGTTGAGAATTTCAGAATCCTGAAGGCAGAGCAGGCTGGTTTTGCTTACTTTGGAAGGTGAAGGAAACAGAAGAAATCAGACCAGTCCCCATCTCCACAGAAACTGATGATTGAAAACTAGGTGTTTTTACTCCTTTTACAAAACGACTTCTCAGAGTCTCCGACGCCCTACCTCCCACGCCGATGGTCCGGACAGAGGAGGTGACTACAGTTAAGCCAGGAGCCCGAATGGCTCCCTGGTCTCCTATACGGATGAGTGTGTTGAGTGGGGGAATGGGCTCTCCACAAGGTAGAAGGCCTGAGAGCATCTCTCCAAGAAGACGCTGAGTCTGTCCCTACTTGGCACAGCTGGGGTGAGGGTGCAAGGGCTGAAGGGATTCAGAGACGAGGCAATGCCCCCCCACCTTCCCCCCCCCCCCAACAAAAACCAGTCCAGTGTCTTTAGTATTCTGAGGCCTTTTTTTCTTGCCTCAAGCAGCTAAGGCCTCAATGTCAGGAAGCTGAGGAGGCCCAAGATGCTAAAGTACACGGGACCTGTGTAGCTCTGCACTACACGGGGAGCTGCCCTGCTCCTGCAGTGTAACACTGTCTGCTTCGAGTGTAATGTAGGAGCCCCCTCAGAGAGGACAGAAGTCTTTGGTCTCCCGTTTAAAATTCCTAGCGTGCTGCTCGGGGAAAAAGTGTTCTGAGATGAACTGATAACAGGGATAAAGGCAACACACAGAGAAGACATGTTGCCTCCTGCTTTGAGACTCTGCAGTCGGCCGGCATTCAGCGTTCCTTCCAATGGGAGAGCCCATGTCTTGTCAGTGAGGGCAGAGGGGACGTATGGGAGCAGGGAAGAATCTGAGGTCAGATAGCTCATGTGGGACTTGGCTCCAGACAAGAGGTGCTCCAGAGGACTGTGGGCACTAACAGAACAGTACCACAGGCAGGGCCTCCTTACAGTGAATCCCGAAACACAATCCAGATGGCTTTGATGTCCACATGGGTAACATTGGCCTTTGCTAATTGGCTAGACATGAAATATATCCCTAGAACTTGGGTGTTTATTATAGCTTGGTCCCTGGTACGATGGTCAGGGCTCTGGCTTTAGAGAAGTGGCTGGATCCTGTGGCATCAACTATGGATATTGAGGTTGGTGGTACTTTTCTGTGGTGGTGGACCCACCTGGAGGAAGTAGGTCACTGGGACATGCCCTTCAAGGGAGTACATTGACCCTGGTTCCCTCCTCTCTGTCTTTGCTTCCTGTCCACCATGAGGTGAGCTGCTCTGCGCAACATGTTCCATAAAATGTTTTGCTTTTTCTCAGGGTCAAAGCAATGGACTTGAATCCCACAGATTGAAAGTATGAGCCAGTATCAATTTTTTCCTTCCGGTTGTTTGTATCAGGTTATTTTGTCATAGTGATGCAAATACAGCCAGACTTCTGAGCCCAAGCCATGCTTCCACACTTGCTGCATTGGAAGTGCACAGCTGTGGACACATTGGGAAAAATGAACTTGGGACCCTTAAGTCAGCATTAGGGGTAATAAGTGAATATAAATTTGTGGGTGTGGGTGTGGCTCAAGGGAAGAGCATGTACAAAGCTCAGTACTGGGGGCAAAAACAACCTTGAGGGACAATGTCTGAAGACAGGGCTGGTAGAACAATACATAGCTTTGTGGATACCTGGGTAAAAACTGTAATAAGTCCATCCTCAAGAGAATATGACTCTATTAAGTAGCATCTACACTATTCCACTACAATACCAGGGCAATGCAAAATAAGTTTCAATTCTATGATGCCTGTTCCTGGCTCTTTCTCTTATCTTTAAGCCCTTCAAAGTCATGACATCAGCAGAGAAGAGAGTACTTGGTGGCTTCCTCTTCAGCCGTCATGAGGACTACTCACTGTTACGATCACATAGAAGCACCACGCCACCGCGCTGAGATGAAAGACAAGCAGCTGTCCAGATTCATTGAACTTGCTGTGTTTGACCTTGGAGAGATGAAGGCGTTTGCTGATTTTCTAAAGAAGGAAGAAAACGCCACGCATTAATACAGTGATACCTGGCAGATTACACACTCCTGTTTCCCCTTTCTGAGACAGAGTTCAAACTCCTTACAACCCAAGCTATTTAACATAAGCCTACTGTGTGCCCATGGGGTGCTGACTTTCAGGAAAGCACTTTGAGAAAGCAGTAGGTGTTAAGGCTGTGAGCTACTTTGGAAAGAAAACACCTTCTGGTCCAGCTCTGCTTCATGGGCTCCTCGGGATACACTCACGCTGTGTTTCAGACAGCTTCCTCCCCCAAATGTGAACGAACGAACTCTGCCAGAGAGGGCAGAGGCAATGCATGGTGAAGGAGTCTAGCCAGGGGCCAACTAAAGGATCTAAGTTAGAGGACAGAATGGATCAGAGCTGTGGTTTCCTCCAAGGAAGAGGGTGGCCATCCTAATGGGTCAGCAGCTTCTGACCTCAGAATCCAAACCGGTCACTTACGTCTAAGATGTCACTTACGTCTAAGATGTACTCCTGGACCACAGCATGGAAGATGATGGTGATGACGACGTAGAACAAGATGGTGACCAGGTCCTTTGGGCCATAGTGGTAGTGCACTGTCTCACTGTCTGTGGGGTAAAAAGGATCTGGTCAGCATCCCCCAGGCATGAGATGCTATAAGACCCCACAGGGGAAAAAGATGGAAACCACAGTGTATTCTCAAGTGGTCCTCATCTGCTGCAGCCTCTCGCAGAAGGAAGCTTCCGCCCCGGCATCCTGCCTCACCTCTACACTTGGTCCTTGGGAAGCACCCATGGGGAGGGCCTAAGTTCTTATCACCATGTGTACGTGGTTGTAGATCACATATGTACATATGTCTTTGAGTAAATGACTAATGTCTCTGGGCCTCAGTTTCCTCTTCTAGGTCATAGTTCTGCCCTTTACTTCCCATGGCACTGTGAGGCACTTCTCTATGTAAGGTTTCCTTCTGAACCTCAGGCTGCTACCTCTGAAGTATGGCTAAGAGCTTCTGTGTCACAGAAAATACATGAAGCCATGTTAAGTTCCGTGGGATGATCCTGACAACCTGACTTGAGTTTAAAACCACCATGGAAGCACACTTCTGGGTCTGTCTAGAAAGGTGTTTCCAGAAGTGTTTAACAGAATAGGAAGACCCTCCCTAAAGAGAGAAGGCTGAGCACTTCCCTACTGCAGATACAATGAAAGCAACCGCTTCAGGCTCCTGTGCCACGCCATCCCCACCATGGTAGGACTTGAGCCCAAGTA
Organism: Mus musculus; assembly: GCF_000001635.26. NCBI lineage: Eukaryota > Metazoa > Chordata > Mammalia > Rodentia > Muridae > Mus > Mus musculus. The sequence goes on from NC_000067.6 coordinate 21,014,170, forward strand.
GACCCTCTCTTCTTTAACCTGACATTGTCAGGTGTTTGTTTGCTTTTGGCACTGCAATTCGAAAGGTAGCTAATGCAGCAAGAGTATGGCATATCGTGTGTGTGTGTGTGTGTGTGTGTGTGGTATATACTTATATATTTGCTATTACTTGTGCTGCTGAGCTACTGTGAAGATTAAACAGGATGAAGTCTACAACACAACATTTAAAATCACAGTGGGCCTTTAGCAAATGATGGATTATTATATAATAATATTAAGTCAGGCAGAAGAATTGTATTGTTTTTACACGTGTAGATCTCTAACATGTGGCAATCCCCCTGGCTCTGCCTCCTGTCCCCAGCTCTGAGTCCCATTCAACCATACAGGCTGGGGAAGGCCAGCTTAATGCCTTGCTCCAGTGTGCAGGCACCAGAACTGGAGGAAGCTGGTTGGCACACAGTTGCTCGCCTGGGGCTCTGGCTCTGTCACGCCCTCCCCAGAAGACGTGCTGGCTGCCCTTCCAGCTGTGCGGCTGAGCCTGAGTCACACGAATGAGTCATCTCTGCTGGGATGTATTTACCAGAAGGTAGGCCGGGTCAGTTTGTTTCAGGGTGGCCAGAGAAAGAAGCAATGCTGAACTGGGTCACCATGGGAGTTCCTGCTAACTTCGGCCACCCTGGATGGGGAGAACGTGACTGACAGAGGGCAGTGTCTAGATCAGAGACATGAAGTAGAAAATTTCACACTTTTACTTTTCTATCTCCCTCTGCCTCTCTACAAATACCTACTCAGTGAGAGGCACTGAGCTAATGTTAAGTCTCTGCCTTTCGGGGGCCAAATCCAACTGGGGGTTGAAAAATGGAAGTTACATTTCAGACAGGCTCCACTGCCAAAAGGCAGGCAGAGGCTGCAGCAGGCAAGGATGAGCTGTGGCTAAGGTGTAGGGTACAGGCATGCATGCATGTATACATACATACATACATACATACATACACACACACATATACATACATACATACATACAGTTGTATGAGCATTCCAGGCTCAGGGCTCAGGGCAGGTGATCAAGGTTTAGGTAAATGACAGGGCTGTCATGGGTGGCCTATGTGCCACTGAAGTGTGTGCTCTTTATCTTGAGGGATGTGTAGAACCACCCAAGAGCTTGAATTAAACAGCCAAGTGTCAAAACTTGCATTATGAAAAATGTACTCAGCAGCAGTGAACAGGAACAGGCCTATAGGTAAGGACGCTGTCAGAAAGCCACCCTGGGATCCAGCTGAGGAACCTCAGGTCCCAAAAGCCAGGCAGGAGGTGCGACTACCTGCAGGACTAGGTTCTGTTTCCCTGCCTTCCTCACAAAGGAGGGACAAAGGGGACAAAACTAGGGCACAGTTTGGAATCACAGAAGAAGTACACACATACAGGGTTTCATCGTCAAAATCAACACAAGGTAAAATGGGACCCAGACTCAACCAAGTGAGAGCAGTTTAAAATTAATGAAATAAGCCCAGTCTGGTGGTACATGCATGCTGACAGCCCTAGGAAACCGTGTCTGACATTGTTGAGCATCAGGAAATGAATATCACAACAGCTTTTCCACTAGGATAGCTACCATTAAATTAAAAGAAAATTGTTGTTAGGGATGTCAAGAAATTGGAACTATGAGCTTCCTTGGTAGGACTATACCTCAGTGCAGCCAGTACAGAATATCATATGGTAGTTCTTCAGAAAAATTAAAAAGTAATTAGTATAGCTGCCAGCATTACTACTGAGTATACATTCAAAGGAACTGAAAGCGGGATTTCAGGGCTGGAGAGATGGCTCAGTTGGCAGTCTTTCTGGCATAAAAACTTGGGTTATACCCTCAGAACCTACAAGAAAAGCTGGGTGCAGTGGCATGTGCTAGGATTACAAATCCTAGCATTGGGTCAGTAGAAAAAGCCAGCTTTGTGGATTGCTGGTCAGCCAATAAACCCACTTGGCAAGCTCCATGCCAATGAGAGACTCTGTCTCACGCCCCTGAGGAATGATATTCAAAGTTGACCTCTAACCCCACAATGCATTGATATACACACCCACCCACAAATACGCACCAAACTACACACAAAGAAAACACTAGACAAGTCCCTTCCGGTTGGCACCAGCACCAGGGCACCTTGGGTGAGGAATCTGCGGACACCCCCAAGGTCCCCACAGGACTCTCCATGGGATCTTAGGACCTCTGGTGAGTGGAACACAACTTCTGCCAGGAGGCAGTTTCGAACACCAGATATCTGGGCACCTTCCCTGCAAGAGGAGAGCTTGCCTGCAGAGAGTACTCTGACCACTGAAACTCGGGCGAGATCTAGTCTCCCAGGTCTGCTGATAGAGGCTAAAATAATCACCTGAGGAACAAGCTCTAACCAGAGACAACTATAACAACTAACTCCAGATATTACCAGATGGCGAAAGGAAAACGTAAGAATCTTACTAACAGAAACCAAGACCACTGACCATCATCAGAATGCAGCACTCCCACCCCACCGAGTCCCGGGGACCCCAACACACCCAAAACATAGACCCGGATCTAAAAGCATATCTCATGATGACGGTAGAGGAAATCAAGAAGGACTTTAATAACTCACTGAAAGAAATGCAGGAGAAAACTGCTAAACAGGTAGAAGACCTTAAAGAGGAAGCACAAAAATCCCTTAAAGAATTACAGAAAAACATGACCAAACAGGTGATGGAATTGAATAAAACGATCCAAGACCTAAAAAGGGAAGTAGACACAATAAAGAAAACCCAAAGAGAGACAACTCTGGAGATAGAAACCCTAGGAAAGAAATCAGGAACCATAGATGTGAGCATCAGCAACAGAATACAAGAGATGGAAAAGAGAATCTCAGGTGCAGAAGATTCCATAGAGAACATCGGCACAACAATGAAAGAAAATACAAAATGCAAAAAGATCCTAACTCAAAACATCCAGGACACAATGAGAAGACCAAACCTACAGATAATAGGAGTAGATGAGAATGAAGATTTTTCAAAGTAAAGGGCCAACAAATATCTTCAACAAAATTATAGAAGAAAACTTCCCAAACATAAAGAAAGACATGCCCATGAACATACAAGAAGCCTACAGAACTCCAAATAGACTGGACCAGAAAAGAAATTCCTCCCGACACATAAAAATCAGAACAACAAATGCACTAAATAAAGATAGAATATTAAAAGCAGTAAGGGAAAAAGGTCAAGTAACATATAAAAACAGGCCTATCAGAATTACACCAGACTTTTCACCAGAGAATATGAAAGCCAGAAGAGCCTGGACAGATGTTATACAGACACTAAGAGAACACAAATGCCAGTCCAGGCTACTATACCCAGCAAAATTCTCAATTACAATAGATGGAGAAACCAAAGTATTCCACGACAAAACCAAATTCACACACTATCTTTCCATGAATCCAGCCCTACAAAGAAAAAACAGAAAAAAACGAATAGAAGGACGGAAACCACGCCCTAGAAAAAGCAAGAAAGTAATCCTTCAACAAACCAAAAAGAAGACAGCCACAAGAACAGAATGCCAACTCTAACAACAAAAATAATAGGAAGCAACAATTACTTTTCCTTAATATCTCTTAATATCAGTGGACTCAACTCCCCAATAAAAGACATAGACTAACAGACTGGCTACACAAACAGGACCCAACATTTTACTACTTACAGGAAACCCATCTCAGGGAAAAAGACAGACACTACCTCAGAGTGAAAGGCTGGAAAACAATTTTCCAAGCAAATGGTCTGAAGAAACAAGCTGGAGTAGCCATTCTAATATCGAATAAAATCGACTTCCAACCCAAGGTCATCAAAAAAGACAAGGAGGGACACTTCATACTCATCAAAGGTAAAATCCTCCAAGAGGAACTATCAATTCTGAATATCTATGCTCTAAATGCAAGGGCAGCCACATTCATTAAATAAACTTTAGTAAAGCTCAAAGCACACATTGCACCTCACACAATAATAGTGGGAGACTTCAACACACCACTTTTATCAATGGACAATCATGGAAACAGAAACTAAACAGGGACACAGTGAAACTAACAGAAGTGATTAAACAAATGGACTTAACAGATATCTACAGAACATTTTATCCTAATACAAAAGGATATACCTTCTTCTCAGCACCTCATGGAACCGTCTCCAAAATTGACCACATAATTGGTCACAAAACAGGCCTCAACAGATACAAAAATATTGAAATTGTCCCATGCATCCTATCAGACCACTATGGACTAAGGCTGATCTTCAATAACAACATAAATAAAGGAAAGCCAACATTCACGTGGAAACTGTACAACACTCTTCTCAATGATACCTTGGTCAAGGAAGGAATAAAGAAAGAAATTAAAGACTTTTTAGAGTTTAATGAAAATGAAGCCACAACATACCCAAACTTATGGGACACAATAAAAGCATGTCTAAGAGGGAAACTCATATCTCTGAGTGCCTCCAAAAAGAAACTAGAGAGAGCACACATTAGCAGCTTGACAACACACCTAAAAGCTCTAGAAAAAAAGGAAGCAAATTCACCCAAGAGGAGTAGATGGCAGGAAATAATCAAACTCAGGGGCTAAATCAACCAAGTGGAAACAAAAAGAACTATTCAAAGAATCAAGCAAATGAGGAGCTGGTTCTTTGAGAAAATCAACAAGATAGATAAACCCTTAGCCAGACTCACTAGAGGGCACAGGGACAGCATCCTAATTATCAAAATCAGAAATGAAAAGGGAGACATAACAACAAACCCTGAAGAAATCCAAATCACCATCAGATCCTTCTACAAAATGCTATACTCAACAAAACTGGAAAACCTGGATGAAATGGATAAATTTCTAGACAGATACCAGGTACCAAAGTTAAATCAGGATCAAGTTAACGATCTAAACAGTCCCATATCCCCTAAAGAAATAGAAGCAGTCCTTAATTGTCTCCCAACCAAAAAAAAAAAAAAACCAACCAACCAAACAAACAAACAAAAAACCCAGGACCAGATGGATTTAGTACAGAGTTCTATCAGACCTTCGAAGAAGATCTAATTCCAGTTCTGCACAAACTATTCCACAAAATAGAAGTAGAAGGTACTCTACCCAACTCATTCTATGAAGCCACAATTACTGATATCTAAACCACAGAAAGATCCAACAAAGACAGAGAACTTCAGACCAATTTCCCTTATGAATATCTATGCAAAAATACTCAATAAAATTCTCGCTTACAATTATCCATCCTGACCAAGTAGGTTTTATTCCAGGGATTCAGGGATGGTTTAATATAAAGAAATCCATCAACGTAATCCATTATATAAACAAACTCAAAGACAAAAACCACATGATTATCTCTTTAGACGCAGAGAAAGCATTCGTCAAAATCCAACACCCATTCATGATAAAAGTCTTAGATCAGGAATTCAAGGCCCATACCTAAACATGAGAAACGCAATCTACAGCAAACCAGTAGCCAACATCAAAGTAAATGGTGAGAAGCTGGAAGCATTCCCACTAAAATCAGGGACTAGTCAAGGCTGCCCACCTTCTCCCCACCTATTCAACATTGTACTTGAAGTCCTAGCCCGAGCAATTTGATAACAAAAGGAGATCAAGGGGATACAAATTGGAAAGGAAGAAGTCAAAATATCACTTTTGCATATGATATGATAGTATATATAAGTGACCCTAAAAATTCCACCAGACAACTTCTAAACCTGATAAACAGCTTCAGTGAAGTAGCTCGATATAAAATTAACTCAAACAAGTCAATGGCCTTTCTCTACACAAAGAATAAACAGGCCGAGAAAGAAATTAGGGAAACAACACCCTTCTCAATAGTCACAAGTAATATAAAATACCTTGCGTGACTCTAACTAAGGAAGTGAAAGATCTGTATGATAAGAACTTCAAGTCTCTGAAGAAAGAAATTAAAGAAGATCTCAGAAGATGGAAAGATCTCCAATGCTCATGGATTGGCAGGATCAACATTGTAAAAATGGCTATCTTGCTAAAAGCAATCTACAGATTCAATGCAATCCCCATCAAAATCCCAACTCAATTCTTCAACGAATTAGAAAGAGCAATCTGCAAATTCATCTGGAATAACAAAAAACCTAGGATAGCACAAACTCTTCTCAATGATAAAAGTACCTCTGGAGGAATCACCATGCCTGACCTGAAGGTGTACTACAGAGCAATTGTGATAAAAACTGCATGGTACTGGTATAACGACAGACAAGTAGACCAAAGGAGTAGAATTAAAGACCCAGAAATGAACCCACACACCTATGGTCACTTGATCTTTGACAAGGGAGCTAAAACCATCCAGTGGAAAACAGAGAGCATTTTCAACAAATGGTGCTGGCACAACTGGTGGTTATCATGTAGAAGAATGTGAATTGATCCATTCCTATCTCCTTGTACTAAGGCCAAATCTAAGTGGATCAAGGAACTCCACATAAAACCAGAGACACTGAAACTTATAGAGGAGTGAGGAAAAGCCTCGAAGATATGGGCACAGGGGGAAAATTCCAGAATAGAACAGCAATGGCTTGTGCTGTAAGGTCGAGAATTGACAAATGGGACCTCATAAAACTGCAAAGCTTCTGTAAGGCAAAAGACACCGTCAATAAGACAAAAAGGCCACCAACAGATTGGGAAAGTATCTTTACCTATCCTAAATCAGATAGGGGACTAATATCCAATATATATAAAGAACTCAAGAAGGTGGACTCCAGAAAATCAAATAACTGCATTAAAAAATGGGGCTCAGAGCTAAACAAAGAATTCTGAACTGAGGAATACCGAATGGCTGAGAAGCACCTGAAAAAATGTTCAGCATCATTAATCATCAGGGGAATGCAAATCAAAACAACCCTGAGATTCCATCTCACACCAGTCAGAATGGCTAAGATCAAAAATTCGGATGACAGCAGTTGCTAGCAAGGATGTGGAGAAAGAGGAACACTCCTCCATTGTTGGTGGGATTGCAAGCTTGTACAGCCACTCTGGAGATCAGTCTGGCGGTTCCTCAGAAAATTGGACATAGTACTACCGGAGGATCCCGCAATACCTCTCCTGGGCATATATCCAGAAGATGTTCCAACTAGTAAGAAAGACACATGCTCCACTATGTTCATAGCAGCCTTATTTAATAGCCAGAAGCTGGATAGAACCCAGATGCCCCTCAACAGAGGAATGGATACAAAAAATGTGGTACATATACACAACGGAGTACTACTCAGCTATTAAAAAGAATGAACTTATGAAATTCCTAGGCAAATGGTTGGACCTGGAGGGCATTATCCTGAGAGAGGTAACACAATCACAAAAGAACTCAAACGATATGTACTCACTGATAAGTGGATATTAGCCAGAAACTAGAATACCCAAGATACAAGATACAATTTACATGAAACTCAAGAAGAACGAAGACCAAAGTGTGGAAACTTTGCCCCTTCTTAGAATTGGGAACTAAACACCCATGGAAGGAGTTACAGAGACAAAGTTTAGAGCAGAGACAAAAGGATGGACCATCTACAGACTGCCATATCCAGGGATCCATCCTATAATCAGCCTCGAAACGCTGACACCATTGCATTCACTAGCATGATTTTGCTGAAAGTATCCTGATATAGCTGTCTCTTGTGAGACTATGCCGGGGCCTAGCAAACACAGAAGTGGATGCTCACAGTCAGCTATTGGATGGATTACAGGGCCCCCAATGGAGGGACTAGAGAAAGTACCCAAGGAGTTAAAGGGATCTGCAACCGTATAGGTGGAACAACATTATGAACTAACCAGTACCCTGGAGATCTTGTCTCTAGCTGCATATGTATCAAAAGATGGCCTAGTCGGCCATCAGTGGAAAGAGAGGCCTATTGGTCGTGCAAAGTTTATATGCCTCAGTATAGGGGAATGCCAGGGCCAAAAAGTGGGAGTGGGTGGGTAGGGGATTGGGGGGGAGGGTATGGGGGACTTTTGGGATAGCATTGGAAATGTAAATGAGGAAAATACCTAATAAAAAATATTAAAATAAACAAATGTAAAAAAAAAAGAAAACACTAGAAAGAGTGTACAAAATCATTTTCTGTAAATGAAAGGTAAATTTGAAATAAATGAAATCTAGTTCAAACATGGGTTCTCCTCCTCCCAAGATTTCTTAATACAAATATGCAAATATTTCCCAATGCAAAGATATCAGAAATATTTACATATACATGTACACATTGGTATTCAAGATGGGTGGTGGGGGAAGAAGGCAGAGCCAAGCAGTGGTCGCTCACACCTTTAAATCCCAGCTCTTGGAAGGCAAAGGCAAGCTGATTCCTGAGTTCTAGGCCAGCCTAGTCTACAAAGAGAGTTCCAGAACAGCTGGGGATATAGAGAAATCCTCAAAAACAAACAAACAAACAAACAAACAAACCAACAACTAAACAAAGTACAGAGAATTCAAGGGCCCATCAATGGATGGATAGACAGACAGAATGTGCTATGTATGTACACAGTGCAATATTTCCAAGCCTTCAAAGACAAGAAAACTAGACAGACGCTTCAACACTGACTTTCTGCCATGTGAAAAAAGTCAGTCACAAACTGATAAGAACTATCTGAACGTACTGGTTCAGGCTCCCTAGGACTGACCGTCTAATTCTTACAGGCAGAGCGGAATGCCAGAAGAAATGGGATGCAGCTTAATGGAGATAGCTTCAGATTATGTGAGTTACCTATGGAGAATGGTTGAACAAACGGTGAGAGTATCTAGCATGACTACCCGTTTACTTAAAAATAAGCGAGATGAAACTTCTGTTGTGTGTTTTGCCATAACTGAATCACAGTTGAATGGCTGTGGCCAGGAATGACCAAATGCTTAAGTAGACTCAGGCTAAGGTCAGAGGAGGGTGGGGGTGGGGCTGCAGGGTGAGAGACTATAGGCTTTATAGACAACAGGGAGCTCTGTGGACTTCCTTAAGCAGCAGGAAGGCCTGGAAGACTTATAAGATCCACTTCTGGCTGGGGAACAGCCATCATTCACCATTAAATCAGTCAGTACCTGTGGGTCTCCGGATGGTGGGACAATGTCAAGTGCCCTGCTAGAGGATGGGGGTGGAGCAACAGGACAATGAACTGGCTGCTGGAAACAAGTCTCAAATCCCTTTGGGACTTTGCCTGTGTGTGTAGCCCTAGTCACCACCTCAGAATTCTTCAAGGAGCATTATGGTGTGTTCCGACCAACCCTTGGGATACGGGCTAGGCAAGTGGTTGTAGGGATGTGGACATTTCTCAGCTCTCCTAGCTGCTGGTAGTCTCTAAATGCTCCCTCAAGGTCAACTCCACCATGTGATCTTTGGCTTCATCTCTGGCAATATGTTGCTCCTTTGAGTCTTTCTCCTATTGCAAGGAACACCATCACATCCAGATTCTCCAAAGGTACACTGAGTCACATATCACAACTACTACTTTCTTCAATAGCTACTTCTTGTTTGATCAGAAAAAGAAAGACAATAGTGTGGTTCCAATTTTCTAATAAGTTATGGGAACTGGAACTTTGCTCAAACAAACTCATACCTGGTTTTTGAAAAGTATTTTAAAATCAGTTGCTCACTGTTTTAGTTAGGGTTTTACTGCTGTGAACAGACACCATGACTAAGGTAAGTCTTATAAAAAACAACATTTAATTGGGGCTGGCTTACAGGTTCAGAGGTTCAGTCCATTATCATCAAGGTGGGAGCATGGCAGTATCCAGGCAGGCATGGCACAGGAGGAGCTGAGAGTTCTGTCTTCATCCAAAGGCTGCTAGTGGAAGACTGACTTCCAGGCAACTAGGGTAAGGATCTTATGCCCACACCCACAGTGACACACCCATTCCACCAGGTCACACCTATTCCAACAAGGCCACACCTCCAGATGGTGCCACTCCCTGGTCCAAGGATATACAAACCATCACACTCACTAACACATATGACACAGCTTCTGGAGCTAGAGATGGTAGGCACCAAGGTTAAGAGGGCTTGCTGTTGTTTTTTTTTAGTACCCAAGTTCAGTTCTAAGCACCTACATGGTGGCTAATAACCATCTCTAATTCCAGTTTCAGGAGATCCAATGCTTCTAACTGACCTGTGTAGGCATGTGGTACACATATATGCGGGCAAAGACTCATATAATAAATTATAAGAAATCTTTTTAAAAATAATTGCTTAAAAAAAATCACACTGGTCGGGTGGTGGTGGCGCACACCTTTAATCCCACCAGAGGCAGGTGAATCTCTGAGTTCAAGGCTTATCTGGTCTATAGAGTACCAGACAACCAGGGCTACATAGAGAAACCCTCTCTCAAAACCAACCAAACAATCAAATAAAAAAACAAGAACAACAACAAAAAAAATCATGCTGTTCTTATTATCCAAGTGGCCCTTGTAGACCATTGTTCTCAGGAAGGACACAATGTTGGTGGAGACTTGTATGTCTCTAGAAGGGCAATGTATTTAGGCTATTAAATTAGTGAAGTAAATTGTCAACAGTCACAGCAAAATGTGTCCTGGGGCCAGCACACAAAGTGGTCCTGGCGTGTTACTCGCACACTCCCTGTATGGAGGCTGGCGTGTTACTTGCACACTCCCTGCATGGAGGCTGGCGTGTTACTCGCACACTCCCTGTATGGAGGCTGGCGTGTTACTTGCACACTCCCTGTATGGAGGCTGGCGTGTTACTTGCACACTCCCTGCATGGAGGCTGGCGTGTTACTTGCACACTCCCTGCATGGAGGCTGGCGTGTTACTCGCACACTCCCTGCATGGAGGCCTGCTGCCGGAAGCAGCCAAGGTTCTACATTTCCACCAAGTAGTTTGCTCTTAACTAGTTTTCTCCCCACATCACCATCTCTCTCTCACACGTCTACTTTAAAAAGAACACGTTCACGAAATTCATCACTATAAAGAGAAGCTCACAGTTAAGCAGGGATAAATGGATGGAGATGACGGGCACCCTCCATTTTAGGGGTCCAGGAGGGAGGAGTGGAGCACGGAGATCTGAGCACGTGCTGGGATGGGGGTGAGAGATGAGACTGCTTCTCTCCAGTTGTGGCCACACAGCAAGTGAAGCAACAATTCCTGCTACTTTAAAAGCAAGGTGAGATCATAGGATTTTTACAGTACTGGAGACTAATTCAAGAAGTTTAAAGACATTGAATGGGCCCATCCTAAGTAAGCCAAAGAAAACTTATCTACAGGAAATCTCCAACCACAAGCCATCCGTTTGTAACCGGCGGTCTGGCTGACCTCTGACCCTTCCCAATACCAACATTCTATGGGTTTCTGTGCTGACAGCTAACTGTTTCCACATTATTTCAGATCATTTCTATTATATATAAATCTGGGATATGGACTTGAAAAAAATTACAGTGAACAAAATCACAGGGCAAATGGAGCTGGGGATGTGGGTCAGTGGGGCATGGATGACGGGGCAGGGAAGGGAAAGGCAGGGCAGGGCAGGGCAGGGCAGGGCAGGGAAGGGCAAGGGCAAGGGCAAGGGCAAGGGCAAGGGCAAGGGCAAGGGCAAGGGCAAGGGCAAGGGCAAGGGCAAGGGCAAGGGCAAGGGCAAGGGCAAGGGCAAGGGCAAGGGAAGGGAAGGGACAGATAGACACACATACAAACACACATAGAAATGGAGGAGGAGGGGAAGGGAGGGGAAGGACATAGATAGATAGATAGATATAGACACCACACACAAAGAGAAAGAGGGAGGGAAGGGAGGAGTAGACAGATCGAGAGATAAAGATACAAGCACACACACACACACACACACACACACACACACACACACAGAAAGAGAGAATGAGACAGAGAGACAGAGGGGGAGGGAAGGGAAGAGACAAGATAGATAGAGACACAAGACACACACATAGAGAAAAGGAGGGGCGAGGGAGGGAAGAGACCCAGATACAGACACAGACACACAAACAAACACATGCACACACATACACACACAGAGATAGGGGGAGGGAGGAAAAGGCAAGGGAGGGGTGGACAGATAGAGAGACATAAACACACAGAGTGAGAGTGAGAGAGACAGAGAGATAGAGGGAGACAGAGAGACACATGCAGAGAAAGGGAGGGGAGGGGAAGGGAGGGGAGGGACATAGATACACATAGACGCACAGACAAACACATACGCGCACACACACACACACACACAGAGAGAGAGAGAGAGAGAGAGAGAGAGAGAGAGAGAGAGAGAGGGAGAGGGAGAGGGAGAGAGAGAGAGAGAGGATGAGACTAGAAAAGAAAAGAAAGGCATCAAATGAGCACCTGGGGCAAATGCTTTAGTTCCCAGACAAAGGGTTCCTCCTGCCAGAAAGTAAAAAGCTCCAGAACTTACATGAAAGATGGAAAATCATCAGAAAAACGGGAAAGCATACGAACAGACAGTTCACAGAGAAGGGAAACACAGGAGGCTCTCATGGGCTGAAAATGATGCTCTGCTTTACCAAGATGGAGAAATGTAAATCAAAGCTACACCGAGATACTGGATCACACCGGATCAGATGGGCAAGAATCCCAAGCCTAACAATGCCGCCTTGCAGGGGCTGTGGAGAAGTCTGTCTTCCACAGTACTGGTGGGGGTGCCAAAGAGTACTCTCACCGTAGAGGGTCATTTGGCCATGTCTGTGAGGTTATGAAGGCACTGAGCCCTTGATACAACAATCACAGTTCTGGGGAATTACTGTTTAGATAGTACGTGTCCCATGGTAAACATGGTGTAGCCTCCCAGCTATGCACTAGAGCACTGTTCAAGAGTAAAACAGCACTGAACTGTTTTTACCTGTAGGGAACTGGCACACATAGACACATAGGTTGACTACCCTTGATACAGACATCCAAAATCTGAAGTCTCTGGAAGATTTCAAGTATGGACATGAAGCCACATTTGGACAATGCCATGCCTAACCTTCCGTGAGAGGCTGCAGTTAAAATTTCAAGGGCACAAGAAATACGGTACAAAATCACTCTCAGAGACTGAAAAGCAAACAGGAAACATAAATAAAGTCTAGTTCAGACATGGGTCTCCTCCTGAGATTTCTTAATACATCCATGCAAATATTCCTCAATCCCCAAACATCGGACCTCAGAAGCACGCTGGACGCAAGCACTTCAGGCAAGTGAGGCTCAGCCTGCAGTGTATCAGGGTTACTCCCAGTGGCAAAGGCTACGCTTTGAGGTGTCTTTGCAAAGCAACAAGGTCTTTCATGCAGGCCATGCACGAGAAAGTCAAAAGCTCACTTCTAGAACTGCTCTTTGCCATCCATGACTCTCCAATTCAGTTGCCCGGTGGACAATGAGAATTAGGCAAACTCCTGGTGGTGCATGCCTGTAACCTCAGCACCTGGGAGGTAGAGGCAGGGGGATCAGCGGAATTCATGGCCAGCCTGGGTCAGAGACCTTGTCTCCACCCGTCCAGATATAAACAGATCGGGTCAGTGAGATGGCTCAGAAGAGAAAGGTGAGAACTGACCTCTACACACACAAGGTAATCAATCATCAATCAATCAACCAATCAATCAGTGTCAGAGCTGATGAGAGTGGCATGGATGAGAGCATGTATTGCTCTTGTAGAACATCCAAGTTTGCTTCCCACACCCACACCAGATGGCTCACAAACCAGCTCCAGGGGATGCAACAACCTCTTCTAGCTGCCCAAAGCATCTGCACTCACATGTACATACTGGGAGTAACCCTGATACACTGCAGGCTCCTCCATATAGCCACATAATTAAGAAATACGTGTAAAAAAAAACTAAAAATAAAATAAACTGCTTTTTACCACAAAGCTCTAAGAATAAACTAGACAAGTGACTTATAAAGCCGTAAAGTGCTCTGCGAATAGAGACAACCATCACTACTATTTCCCACATAAACGAGCTGAAGAGAACAGTCCTGTGCACTCCTTTAGAACACACACCGCAATGGCTACCGTAAGTCCTTTGTTGGGCAGGCCCTATACTAAGCATGTCTGGTAAGTGACATCATTTACTCCCTGTTTACTGACATGGCAGCTGTGGCTCGAGGATAGCAAGAACTGTCACATGATCTGTAGCCCGAGTGGGCCACGGCCATAGAAGCCAGTGGCCAAACCCATCCCCTCCTCACTAGGCTTCTCTGCTGCTGACTGTCCTTCAAATCCCAGCAAAACAGTCCAGTCCTTAAATCTTGAAGGCTTAAGCCACTCCCTGAGATGGCAGGAGAGAGAAGAATCTAGAACATGCAGGGATACACATACTCACGCTCACGCGCACACACACACACACACACACACAAACACACACAGAGCCTTCAGCAGGATTCTGATCTCCCAACCTGGACGATGGAAGACGGGGTCACTGATTTCTTAAGTAGAAGCACCAAGATGTTTTTTAGAGTGTGTGTACATGGATATATATACATATGGTTGTGGGTTATATTGTGTCCCTCACCTCCAAAAGTCACGTGGAGCACCTAGTACCTCACAATAATATTCTATTTGGATAGGGTCTTGACAAAGGAAAGAAGTTAAAATGAGGTTATTAGGGTGGGGACTCATTTCAATACAATTTGTGTCCTTAAAAACCTGGGAAATATTGATACAGAGACAGACACACAGGAGGAAGGTGGAAGCCATCCACAAGCCAACGAGATGGGCTCTTTTCCTGGCAGGTGCAGAAGGAACCACCAGTGTTGACATCGGATTCAGATTTCTAGGACCCAGTGGGTTGCCTTGCAATCCCGCCTAGTGGTACTTTGTATCCACGTCCTTAAGAAACATACTCTCTTTCTATGCATGGGTCCCCAAATGAAAGATGTAGGTGACAATCTCCCAGGCTCACTCAGCCTCTTCTTGCATGTTTTGGAACTGATTTTCATCCATTTGATAGCAAAGTAAGAAGACAAAGGATGATTTTTTTATAGCATAAAAGGAGGTAGGAACTATGAGAGAAGACTAGAGAGGACTCGAATTGAAGCCCACAGCTTCTGAGTCATCTCCTTGAAGAACCAGCTCTTTCTCTAAGGCTGTAAAACTCACGGCAAGAAAATCTCTGAGATTCCTAGGTGTCGGGCACACACTTCAGATCTCTATGCATTCACAGTCTGTGGCTTCCTATGTATGACACACCCTAACATGGCACACCATGCAGCAGGCTGCCACGCCACAGAACCCACACCCTAACATGGCACACCATGCAGTAGGCTGCCATGCCACAGAACTCTTACAGGTGTCGATCACATGGACATCAGAAAAACATCGCCAAGAGTCAGGAAGAAGTGTCAGTTCTTTTGAGTCACATGAACCAGCCACAACAACAACAAAAAAAGTGGAAGTTTTTCTTTACGTTTAAAATTTTAAAAAGTTAAATCAGGGCTTTAAGCATAGGCAAAAACAACAATTTCAACAAACCTGTTCATCTAAGGGCAAAAGAAATATTTTTGCAAATACAGCTGACTAGCAAAATGCCCCTGGATCTTGAGCATCAAGCTGCGAGCCAGCCTGGCAGCTCAGAAGTCCTGGCTAAGTGAAACCCGCAGAGATGTCTCACTGAACAGAATAGACCAGCAATTCTCAACCTGCCACGACCCTCTCACAGGGGTTGCGTCAGATACCCTGCATATCAGATATTTACATCATGATAAATATAGCAATCCCTCTGTGCACCCAGTTCCCCTCTGTCTCAGACTCCCACAGGGTCCAGGCTGCAGTGTGCTCACTGTTAGCAGCTTCCATCTCCAAATTCACTCAATCATACTCCCCAGCTCTCCCACCCCAGCCCCCACCAAATACTTACAGTTCAGGGGTTTGAATGAGAATGGCCCACATAGGCACATATATTGAATGCCTGCCCCGCCCCCCCCCCCCCGCCCCCGTTGGTGGAACTCTTTGGGAAGGATTAGGAGGTGTGGCCTTGTTGGAGGAGTGTGTCAGTGGGGATGCAAAAGCCCACGCCATTCCCATTTAGCTCTCTCTGTAATACTGCTTCAGCACCTTGGATGTTAATCCTCTAAAACTATAAGCAAGCCCCCAATAAACTTTCTTCTCTTAGTTCCATTGGTTATGATGTATCTTCACAGCAAAACAAAGAGTATATAAGACATGAAAAAACAAAAACAAAATTGAATAAGGAAAGAAAGATCTAAACGAGTCACTACATTAGTGGCTCTCCTCATCTTAACCTTTGAGAACACAGGAGCATTTTAAAGACTACCTGCGGCTCTTCACCTGCATAAGTTACACCTGACTTATCCAACTTTATTGGGTTCTGACTCCTCCTCACTTTTCACTGGGGATCTTGCTACAGGTGTGTATTGCTATAGAAGGAGGCCTTAAAGTCAAGTCAGTCTCTCTCTCTCCCCTTTTTTCTTTTTCTTGAGAGAGGGTTTCTCTGTATAGCTTGAACCCACTCTGAAGACCAGGCTGGCCTTGAAATCAGTGATCTGCCTGCCTGTGCTGGGATTAAAGGCAGTACCACCGCCCAGTGAAAAGTCTACATTTCAAATGAGTTCCTAGGTCATGCTAAAAGTCTTGAGAAAAATCTATGCTGCAAACATTTAAGGGGACTTTGAGTTGAAGCAATGACCACCAGTGCCCATTTGCAAAGGATCCATGTGCCCCAGGTGTTCAACAGTTTGCCAAGAACATTTAGCAGCTCAAAAGCAGAACCCAAATAATCCATTTTGAAAATGCTGGGACCCAGAGGCTCATCTGTTCTACAACAGAAAGGGAGGCCAGCAGGTCAGGAGTCACCTATAGAAAAAAAAAAAAAAAACCCTTTTCTATTATATATAGGAGCTCTTACAGTCTATATATTTCTGACCAAGATACCAGGTACCTTGTGGAATTTTAAATAGAAAGTCAAATGCAAAATGTCTAATGAAATAAGACCAGGAAACAAAACAAAACAACAAAATGGCTTGAATATGCTTGGTCTATGGAAAATGGCACTATTAGGAGGTGTGGCCTTATTGGAGGAAGTGTGTCACTGTGTAGGTGGGCTTTGTTCAAGCTCCACCCAGGGCTTCCTGAGGAAGACAGTGTCCATCTGATTGCCTTTAGATCGAGATGTAGAACTCTCAGCTCCTCCAGCACCATGTCTGCCTGCATGCTGTTCAGTTTCTGAACTTCGGAAACTGGAAGCCAGCCCCAATTAAATGTTGTCCTTTGTAAGAGCTGCTTTGGCTATACTGTCTCTTCACAGCAATGAAACCCTAACTAATACACCTGGTCATGAAGTTAAGTTTGAATTTCATATAACAGTGATTGATTTTTGCTGGGTGTGATGAAGCAAGAGGAATCCGGTGAGTTTGAGTTTGGGTGATCAAACACCAGGCCAGCCAAGGCTACCTAACAAGACCTCATTTCCCACAAAACAAAACCACTAGTGAATAATTTCCTATAATTGTATTTTATATATTTGTGTCCCATGAATTACTCAATATACATATACATACATGTTTGTATGCATGCATGTATTAAAACGTGCTTTTGTGAAATTCAAATAGACCTGGTCTTTTTTGTTTGCAATGTCTGGCAACCCAGACAGGATGCCAAGCTGAGGTAGTAAAAGGAGCTAGGGTTGGTTTTAAAGGTGGGGGGACTTCCTGTTTTATCATGGGCAACCTCAAGGTCAGCTTTTGGGACACCAGCATGACAGGCACTGCAGCCTATCCCAGTCACTGTTTGGTCACTTCCCTATATTTGTTCATCATAGTGCAACAAAGCCATCAATTTGCAACTAGTTTACCTGGCTGCCGGATGTGGTCTGGGCTAATTCCTGTCTCTCCTAGAATTTATATTTTGATATACTACCTCCCAGGACCCTAGAATGTGACCTCATTTGAAAACAGGGTCTTAGCTGATGTAAATAGTTAAGATAATGTCATAGTGGACTAGGGAAATTCAACAGACACTGACACACACGGAGGGAACGGCATGAAAAGCTGATGTGGAAAGAAGCCGGGAATAGATCCTCTTCCCTCCCTCACACCTGCAGAGGCAGAGCGGCCCAGAGGCCCGTGGATCTCAGATAGCAAGATTCCAAACTGAGAGGAAAGAAATAACTGATGATACGGTCACTACGTTGCTCAGAACGAGACTTGTAGCAGTCCTGAAGCTGGAGACAAGAGCAGCAGAGACCAGTGAAGAAAGAGTCTCTTTGACCATGCACTGAGTTCCTTAGAACCCACAAACCGCAGCCAGGAAGACCTAGGGACTTACAACTGAGGACAGAGTAGCTCACACTGGTCAGGCAGGCTCAGGAGAGGCTGAGGAAGGAGTTGGTTAGAAGGAGTGTCATGAGCTCAAGGCCACCACTCTACCAAAATCCAAGTTTAAACTGACCGGAGTGACATACATATCATAAAGAAGAATTTCTAGAAGGTGGAGTTTAACTTCCAGCCCCAAAGAGACTCAAGAGCAGGGATTTAGAAATCACAACCCTCAACACACCTGTTACTGTAAAATGCTTTTGTCTCCTGCGAAGTATGCTTTCCTGGGGCCAGGAAAACTGGCACTACCATACTCAGTTGGTCACCACAGGCGCTCAAAAAAAAATTAAGCAGGCTGCTCTGAGTCCATTGTCTCTCTTGTTTTTTGCTTGTCTTGTTTCATATGGCCTCAACTGGTAAGATTCCCAAGACAGACAACTGAATGATACCTTTCTTTTTTTTTCTCTTTTCTTTTTTTTTTTTTTTTTTTTTTTTTTTTTTTGGCTTTTCGAGACAGGGTTTCTCTGTCCTGTCCTGAAACTCACTCTGTAGACCAGGCTGGCCTCGAACTCAGAAATCTGCCTGCCTCTGCCTCCCGAGTGCTGGGATTAAAGGCATGTGCTACCACTGCCCAGCAGCTGACCGATACCTTATCTTCCGTTGCTAAAGTAACTGAAACCCCACCTTTTCGCCCGCACTCTAGTGGCCCTTCACCCAGGGCACGCAGACATAGAGGAACTTTCCAGAGCAGGATTCAATAGTCACATCCTGGAAAAGGCCAACCCCGGCTGCTCTGGGCTCACCAGCAGCACTCGCCCATGAGTACACCCCTGTCATTTGTTTCTCAAGTGAGAGTTTCTCCATCTATACATGCTGGTCCCTCAGCTAGGACTGTCCTGTCCACTCTGTTCACAGCTGTGAATTCTCCACTGCATTATAAAGGCAGGTTTTTGGAAGGATTTGTCACCAGGCCTGTGTGTGTGTGTGTACACGCGTGCATGCACTTGTGCGTGTGCATGTGTGTGTTTCACCTCATAGCTCTGTGTGTTTCCTTCATCACCCTACTGCTATTACCATTATCTACTTATTTATTCTACATCTTTCCCTTAAATTGTTTTACAACCAGGACCATTGTGCAAGAGACACAGGAATATTTGTCTAGAGTGAGCTATTAAGTAATTAACCTAATGAACGTATGATTCAAGAGGCACATTTCCAAGATTCAATGGGAAATTCTTTATGCCCAGCAGCTCTGACAGGGGCCTAACCAGGAACACAGTGTGTAGTTCTCATCCCGACTGTGAGATGGATGGTTAAGACATTGCTTGCTATACATTTCTCCAAGAAAGAGTTAAAAGGATGCCTTAGGCACATGCATGCTCAGTTTTATTACTTTTGTGCTGCTGTAGCAATGTCTGACAGAAACAACTTAAGAAGCCAGCTGTGAGGGAGCCTGCCTGTAACTCAACACCAGAGGGCCAGAGGCAGGAGGATGACCACAGGGTCAAGGCTTACTGTGTCTAGTGAGTTCCAGATCAGTCAGGGCTACACAACAAAACCCTTTCTCAGTTAATCCTGAGAGTGGGAGGTGGTCTTGGCCAACTATGAGTTAGACAAAGGATTAATTGCTAGGATAAATGAAGAACTTCAAAAACTAAACATCCAACCCCACCCCAACCATCCAATCAGAAGTGGGCTCATGAACTACGTAGACAGTTCTCAAAGAATCATAAAAGGGGGATGGCCTTGTCGGTCATCAATGGGAGGAGAGGCCCTTGGTCCTGTGAAGGCTCGATGCCCCAGTATAGGGGAACTCCAGGGCCAGGAATGGGAGTGGGTGAATTGGGGAGCAGGGGGAGGGGGGAGGGGATAGGGGATTTTTGGGAGGGGAAACTAGGATAGGGAATAATATTTGAAATGTAAATAAAGAAAATAGCTAATAAAAAAGAATATACACAAATAAAGGAAAAAAAAGAAAAGGAAAAAAATGTTCAAAATTCTGGCCATCAAAGACATGCAAATGGAAACTGTTTTGAGAGCCCAGCTCATTCCAGTCTGAGTAGCTATCCTCAAGAAGACAAACAACAACACACGAGGCAAGGATACAGGGGATGTTTTGGAGGGAGTGTAAACCCAGAGAGCCACTGTCAGCATCCCACACAGACACTGGCACATCCATGCTGAACTCCTGAGCCATTCTCAACAGCTAAGAAATGGAACCAGCCTAGACACCCATCACTAGATGAGAGAATAAAGTAAATGTGTAATTTTTTTAGCCATAAAAACAAATGACACCAGGAACAATAAAATGGATGGAGCTGGAGATTATGTTAGATAAAAAAATAAGCCATTTTTGAAAAGACAAATACTATGTGCTTCATCTCCTGCAAGGAATCTATATTTAAATTTATATTCATATGTGTGTATGTTTGTGTGTTGTGTGTTTGTGTGGGTGTGTATGTATGTGTGTGCAACTGTGTGTATGTGTGTGTATGTATGTGTGTATGTTTGTGTGTGTATGTGTATGCATGTATATATTGTGTATACATATGTATGTGTATGTATATGTGTGTATGTATGTATGTGCATGTGTATGCCTGTGTATGTCTGTGTATGTGTATGTTGTGTATACATATGTATGTGTATGTATATGTGTGCATATGTATATGTGTGTATGTATGTGTGTGTGTATGTGTATGTGCACACACACATACATGCACATGTATGGAGGTTATGGAAGTAGAAAGGAGGAAGAAAGTGATGCAACACCTGGTCCAGGAAAGCAACAGAAGTCTTCGGTGAGAAGAAAGGGGACCAAGAAAGGATGACATGGAGTGTGGGAGGCTGTGGGAGGGAGGATGAGCAAGAATAAGGCACAACGACCCAGATGTATGACAATGACAATGGAACTCATCTCAAGCTAATTTTAAAGAATAATAAATTGGGCTGGAGAGGTGGCTCAGGGATTAAAAACATAGGTGGCTATTCCAGAGGATCCAGATTGGATGCTCAGCACCCACATGATAGCTCACAACTGTCTGAAACTCCTCTTTCAGGTGATCCAATGCTGTCTCGCATCCGAGGACACTGCATAGACATGGTAAACAGGCACGCATTAAGGCAAAACACCCATATACATAAAACAAAATAATAACTTTTTAATTAAGAGAAACCGAGAGAGAATGAGTCCACACATGGGTGATGGTTGTGTGATTTTATCATGAAGCCATGTCTCCTTCATTTTTGATTTTTGTCACCCGAGAGAAGATGTTACCTTAAAGTTCCAAAGGATTAATGGAATGACTAAACCAGTCTATGACTTTCAGGAAAGAAGAAAGAAGGAAAGCAAAATGCTCCCAACCAAGCTAGCTTCAGTAAGAGGCCTCTTCCAGTGGAAGAAAGAAAAAGGAGGGAGGCAGGGGAGAGGAGGGAATGAAAGGAGAAGGGGAAGGAGAACTGGAAGGGAGGAAGGACGGGTGGGCCACTTGCTCACTGTTAAGACTTTCAAAATGTTAGACTAGAACCATTATTATCACGTGGGAAAGATCTGTAACACTCTAATACCAAACATTTTGCAAGTTCCCCGGGCAGAGAGATGCTCTCAAGTCTCACTTCCCACAGCCAAGAATGTTCTTCCTCCCTTACCAGAACCTCTCAGTTTGACTCTCCAAAACAGGAACTATACTATGTACCCAAAACAAGGATCCCCTCATTGTCTGGCTAGATTGGTTACAGGAATATGCTCGTGTGAAATTCATGGCTACAGTTCCATGAGCCAGAGTCATACACTCACCTCCCCGAGACACTGCCCCAGAGCCAGATAAAGACCCTCATATAAAAGTGAAGACCATTCAACGTCTCCCAAATGATGAGAGGAGAACTAACTTGGCAAGCAAACTCCCCTCCTTCCTTCATCAAGGGGGAACCTGGTATTTTACAGCTGGGACCGAGGGATGCCTCATTCCAAGGCTGAGACCTCAGAAAAGCCAAGGCTGCAGAAATACGGCCCCAAAGCTGAACCTGGCCAGCAGATGCATAAGACTTCTTTCTGTTGACTTTCCTGCATGGCGTTCACCCAAGTAGCTGCCAACATTTAAAGGTGAGGTGTTTATACATAAGATGAAATGTCTTCTGGTGCTCTTGGGATCGAAACCATCTCAAGAGGGAGATGACTCATCTCCTGAGCTGACTTGACTTGATTATCTACTTGAATAGACTGAGGAATGTCTGGAGATTGGGCGCATCCCCACGTCAGACCATGAGGACTCTGACCTAACCAAACGAGGAATCCCTTCGTACCATCGTAACAGGATAAGATCACTGGGAAATGGGGCAGATGGCAGGGACTTACCTAGGAGAAGTAGACCCTTGCAGGTACCTTGCCCCCAGCCTCCTTCCTCTATTTACCCTTTCTCTGCTTCCTTTATTGTCATGGGCTGAACAGCTATCCTCTGTCACATGCTTCTGCCACCATTATGGCTTAAGTACACAGACCCAAGCAGCCATGACAAGAGCACCTGAAAGTGGGAGCCCAAATATACCTTTCCGTCCTTGAGGTTGTTTCTCTTAGGTATTTGGTCACAGTGATGATAAGGGCAACTGTAGAGCCACTCTTGTGGCTCTTCCGAGTACAGACCTTCCTTCCCGCCATGTTTTTATGCTCCACTGAAGTACATCTAACCCACTTTCTTCATGGAAAACTTAAAAAGAAAGGCCATGCTCTTGATCAGTGGACATTCCTGACAGACATCAACACCACCTACTTTAGAGGAAAGGGCTAGAAGCACACGTAGCACCCCATACCGTGGTACTTTTTTGTTCAGGTCCTACGGTAGAGAACAGAGGGCAGGAACTGCTGCCACCTGACTTGGGGAGCACACTGGAGCCCAAGGGAAAGGTCACAGGCATAGAGAAAAACAGAGAAATCTTCCCCAGTCCTTCAGGGTTAACAGGACCCGGAGGGATAAGGAACAGTTTTTCTTACCTGCTGTAGGCACACTAATGTTATACTGAGGTAAAATAAATAGGAAGGCAGTCTTGGCTGTGACCTGGAAAACAAAGGACAAGGTTTCTGTTTACTCCCTGGGCCACATGAAAAGAACAAGCCAGGCCTCCTCCTACAGCCACTCCAGGATGCTGGCTTCTGCCCACCCTGGAGTTAACACCAGCTCTGAGCCACCTCTCCAGGGTGCAGGCTTCTACCCACCCTGGAGTTAACACAATTCTGAGCCACCACTCCAGGATGCAGGCTTCTACCCACCCCAGAGTTAACACAGTTCTGAGCCACCTCTCCAGGATCCAGGCTTCTACCCACCCCAGAGTTAACACAGTTCTGAGCCCACCCCAGAGTTAACACCAGCTCTGAGCCACCTCTCCAGGATCCAGGCTTCTACCCACCCCAGAGTTAACACAGTTCTGAGCCCACCCCATAGTTAACACCAGCTCTGAGCCACCTCTCCAGGATCCAGGCTTCTACCCACCCCAGAGTTAACACAGTTCTGAGCCACCCCTCCAGGGTGCAGGCTTCTGCCTACCCCAGAGTTAACACCAGCTCTGAGCCACCACTCCCAGTACCTGCACTGCAGAGAAACGCAGCCCTGGGCCCCAGATGATGGCTACACATGTGTTCACTTGCTGTATGAAGCAAGCTGTATTGACAGGCAGAACAATTTGTTCACTCGTTCATGTACTGACTCAGTTCTGGGCACCCAGTTCTGTGGAAGGTCACAGCTTAAAGGTGCCAAAGCCAGACTTCTTGGACGTTTCGGTTGCCTACACACTGGGCAGTAGCCCTGATGTTAACTTAAGCTTCAGAAACAGTGGGTTCTAGCTGTTAATTTCACATATTCCCCTCTGTCAAACTGGGAATGAGACCTCACAAACCCCACAATACTGGTTTGGTTTTTTGGTGTTTTCTTTGTTTTGTTTTCTGAAAGCTATCTTTACATGACTGTGGTCCCCATCTGGTTACAAATAGTCAAATTAGTTCTGAGACAGTTTCAAGCAGGTGTGAGATGGCAAAATGTGGACTTGAAGCTGAGATGCAGAAATTGTCTATGTTTGCTTGCTGAGTAGCTATGTAACTATGCGGAAGTCATTTCAAACCCTGAACCAAATCTCTTCTTGTCTATAGAGTTGTGGATATGTGCAGTGCCTCTGCTGTGTACTATTGACTGGCCTGGTACCGAGCTCTCTAGTGGCATTCTTTCAAATTCCAGAGATGTCCAGCCAGGACCAAGAAGTGCTCCGTGAGGCACGCACAGGGTCAGGTGAAGAAAGTCACTTCCCCAGAGGCTCTGAAGACACCTCCTCAGTCAAGGGTTATGGAAAACCCTCCAAACATAGAGGTCAGAAAGTTGTCTGCAGAGAGTGGGGCTAGGGAGGGAGGGATACACCAGCCCATGGCCAAGGCAGTGTGGAAACAAGTGAAGGATGGATGGTGTCTGCCTTTAGCCTATCCTACAGATCCAACCATCACCTTTAAAAGAGAAAAGATCCTGCCGTTACTCTTCAGTGAGGTATCATTTACTTATAGGCAGCTCTGTACCGAGTCTTCCTGTATCCGTGCTGATGCCTTGTGCATCCTCTGTCAAGTTTGTAAGGAAAGAACAGGTATGAGAAGGTCCTCTTCTCCACTCTGCAGCCCCTGAAACTGATTCCTTTGGTCCTTAAGACAGTGCTCTGCATCCCTGACCCCCTTCCAGCCCAAATGCCTGCATTTTCTTTACAATGATGTGCTTGGCTCCAGCCTAAAAACTGCCATTAGATCCCTCTTCCTCTACTACTCCTTATAACTTACCAATGTGCATCTCTCTTATGCATCATGCTGACCCTTAACTGTGAGGGTCACTACTTCTCGAGATCACTCCTTCATAGGCAGGAGAGCCAATACTGTACTATGCTGTGCTATCGTTTCTCCACAGCAGGCAATTAGCTCACCTCCTAATTGAAGGTAGGGATCCCACCTTCTCAGTTTTCATTGCATGCCCTTTCAAATAGCTAACCCAGAAGAGGTAAGTGCTAGGTGATTAAGACAAAGAAAAGAAATGCAGCTCACTTCCTTTAACTGTAGGTCGTTAGTCTCTAGTGGGAACTGCCCTCTGTCACCAAAGGCCTGTTCCTTGGGACCCGTCAGGTCTAAAACTCTGAGCCCACTCTCTCCTGGCTTGTGATCATCTGAGTCAGGCTAGAAGAGGTGCTGCCCAGGGCCTCAAACACCCACAGACTTCTGCTGTGGTTTCTGCTGTCCTGCTCCTAGAGCAGCCATGGGTCTTCAATGGGGCGAGTTGAGCCCTCTTGAAGTTGGCCAACATCCATTTGTCAGATGCACTGTAATTCTATGTGTAGAGGACCTCTGTTCAACCATGCCTTTGGCAGAGTCCCTGAAAGAACTTGAATTTTTTCTATATCCAGGCCATACCCCCTCCCCTGCACCCCTTTCCCCCCAGGCAACTAAATGAGCCGCTGAATGAGTTCAGTTGAGCTGGCTCATCAGCAGTCTAACACACAGCCAAGTCTCGGAGCCATCACACTTAAAACCAACAAACAAGACATAGTCGATTTTCATGCATGGCAGTTCTATGGAAACTCACAAACACCAAAGCACTGCACCAAGGGAAATACAAAGTTAGGGTGCTAAAAACCAGTCACATTTCACCAAGAGATCGACATGCAACCTTGCTTTAGGTGTGCTTCTAAAAGGCACCTTAGTTGATACATACTGCTGGTTCATTAACACTAAACTCTTGGTCAACAGGACTACTGTAGCTCATGTCCAAATGAGGCATGGCTTCTCCATAAGGCACGCTGCCTCCTTCTTAAGATTAGGGATAGCACGTCAGCAAAATACTTAAGGGCCATGGTAAAGAATGAAATCCCCACAAACACCACAAAATGCAAAACTGTGGCCCTAAATAGATGACAAAGGATGATTTGTTTACAGTATGAGAGCTGGAGCAGAAAGTGGGCATGGCCTTGTTTCGACTGAGCGGACGCTCAAGGTTTTGCACCTGTGAACTGTGAGCACACACAAGAGCCAAGTATGAAAGTGGAGGTCACAAGGACGTTCTAGTAAAGGAAGCAGACTCACAAAGATGAAATCTACAATCAGTAGTAGATGAACGTATCAGGACAAACTTGAATGTCAGTTCTACTGCACAATGAAGTTTGTGTGTGTGTGTGTGTGTGTGTGTGTGTGTGAGAGAGAGAGAGAGAGAGAGAGAGAGAGAGAGACAGACAGACAGACAGACAGACAGAAACAGAGACAGAGACAGAGAGAGACATGTGGAGATCAAAGGACAACCTTCCAGGAGTTGGGTCTTACCTTCCCCTTTCCTTTTGACTACACAGTCTCTTGTTTCTGTTGCTACTGCACATGTTCACTGACAGCTGGCTCTTGTCTCCCCCTCTCTCTCCGATTACAGACATGAGCCACCAAATCCAGAGTTTACACTATGGGCTTCAGGGATCACACGGGTTATCAGGCACATGCAGCAACTGTTTATACCTGCTGATGAGCCCGACCAAGGTAGAGGTTAACACCACCAAATATCAGTTCTAGAAGAATCTGCACCTACTTGTCTTGATTACCTTCTCTGCACAGCCTCCAGTGGTGAGAGGACAGAGCTGCCTGGGTAACGAATGCTCATCATGTGGACACAGCCCACCCCACAAGAAAGCTAAAAACTCGTCACCCTGTCACCTGCTCATAGTTCTATCTCTGTACAACTGTTTTCTCTCACTGTGTTCACCCCAGTACTGCCCATGCAGTAGGTGTCTCATAAATACCCATCTAATGACCTCATCCTGTAAGCAGCTGTAGGATTCGGTAACCACAGACGAATGTCTAACACATGTTTTCTGAACATAAGTCCATGAGAGCAGAGTTAAAGCAAAAATACTAGATTCCAGTATTTTTCCATATCTGCCCTCTGGATCATGGCAATAGAAATAAATTCTTTACCATGCTTGTTCCCATGTGACAGTATCCCAGATCCAGTTCCCTTGCTTCATAGGAAAAGAAGTTAAGCTCCCCTCACAGAAGGCATAGTGGCCTTCTACCACCCAGTGAGTATAAGCAAAACAGGCAATCGGCAACTTGAGATTTTCCAAGTTTGTTCCCAAAACAACTTCAGCAGGCATACAACACAGCCCAGGACAGAATGCCAACAAAAATTGGAGGACCAAAACCAAGGCGATCATGTGTCGAAAGCCTAGCGAGGAAGAACAGCGAGCGAATGAGGCTGACCCACAGAAGTGCATCCCACGAAGTCCTACGTTATCCTCAAGCTGCTCAGCCTAAGCTCGCTCCCAACCATCGAAAAGAGCAAAGTAAGATCAGCTCCTATCCACGCATGAAAGGGGGCACAGGGGACAGGAGGTAGAGGGTCTGGGAGCAGAGGGGTAGTGAGGCAACCCTCCTTGTGCCTCATAAAAACCACTCTGTGTGCTTTCAAAGGCTCCCCCCCGGCACCCCACATCTTCATTCCATTACTCTCTCCTGACCTGAGGTCAGGGGACCAAACAACTAACAAGCCCCCCCGCCGCCCCGTGTAATGCTGGGTCCACGTAGCGCAGGGGCTAAGAAACAGGGGCCTATTAAAAATGTCTCTCCAGTTATTTCTCGTCTCTCTAAGGATGTTTATAGGACACAATATTGAGTTTAATAGCATATTAAATGCCAAGCTCGATGGGTGAAAGGTTAAAAGTGACAATGTGTTAATATACTCATGCAAAGGGAAAGCACTAAATGACATAGAGGTGTGCTCTCTCTCTCTCTCTGTCTCTGTCTCTCTCTCTCTCTGTCTCTCTCTCTCTCTCTCTCTCTCTCTCTCTCTCTCTCACACACACACACACACACACACACACAGAGTGCCAGAGAGACTCATTACAATTTTAATTAGAACGTGCCCTTCTGAATCAAAGGCAGAAATGTTGCTCGTGCTCACACAGCTGTAACAAAACCAAAATCATCCCGCATGCCATGTTCCATTAGAGGCACACGGACCTGAGCTCTTGGTTGTAATGACACTAGGAATGCCAGAGAAATCCCTGCTTCCTCGAAGCATGCTGCATGTGGAGTCCTGACCCATGTCTGCTGTGGACCAGTGTGGCTTTGGGTAAGACATGTCATCTCAGTGGGCTCCTTTGCCCAATGATAACAATAGGGACAAATGATGCTATCGGGCGCTTGCTGGGTGCCGGGCATGGCTCTAAGGTTTCCCATAAATGATCAAGTGCAGCTTCTTCAATGGCCCTCCCCAGAAGGGAAGGAACGGCCTTGTTCCAGGCAGGCATGGAAATGATGCAACCCATCGAGGTGGCTGGAATGGAAGTCCATAAAGAACTCTGTCAGCTATCATTCTTTGAATACATTTGATCTAGGTCCAATAACGGCCTTACTGAAGGGCCTAACTTCCAGTTTAAAGCACAGTACTGCTTCTCCACCTGTGAAAATCCAAGTCCGGGCATCATCCCTGCCCCACAGGCAAGAAGAGTAAAGTCCTTGGCCAGCCCCAGGCACTGGCACACCAGGGCTTCCAAACGCACAGTCCCTTTTCCTGGAAGTTGACAGCAATCACCAAAGACAGAAGCAAAGAAGTAAGATGAAGGGGACCACATTGTTCCCCATGAGGTACTGGATGCTTCCCTTCAGCTGGTTCTGACTTGCTCTCAACCAGCACACCAGCAAGGGGCTGCATGGGTACACTAATTCAAGGCTCGGGCACGAAGAAGTCACTGTTGCAAAAGGGTTGTGACCCACTGGTGTCCTGCCCGAGGAGCAGAAATATCAAGTAACACAGGTCCCCCAACTGAAAGCGCAGAGACTCGTTAGTTGATATCACCTGGCTAAAGCTAGAGACCCATCTTGCAGAGGCTGGAGAACTTGCCTCCTCCCATGCTTGGCCCTGATCACAGGAAACCAAATATCCAGGCAAGCTGTCCTGAAATTGGTTTCACATCTTTCTGCTAAGGTGGTAAATAAGAAAACTTCAGGCAGACAGGAAAACACTGGAAAGTTACAGTCAACTGGTGAGAGAAAGATTAAAAAAAAAATAATAAAGTTTTCAGCTTTCTTTTCTGAAGTGGGTGCCTCAGCTCCTTGCTCCAGGAGAAGCTGATGAGACTACCACCGCATGCACAGCAGGACACGGTGTCTGTGGGCCTGCAATTCACTTCTCAGCAGAAGACAGACGGCGGGGACAAAGACGCTTTCCACAGTGGCTTTCTGCAAACCTCTGTTCTGGGTGACCATTATGACGTGAGCGCCCGAGACACAGGGGGCACAGTTCTGACAGTACCTTTTTTGTGTGGCTCCTTAGCAACATCTGAAGATTCCGGTTCCTTGTCTGAATGGCCTCCTTGATTCAAGAACAGGGCGGAGCCAGCCAGCCAGACCCCACAGGTTCTTGAGAGCCTATGGTCATGATGCTGGACAGGAAAGCCATTACCAGGCATGGAAACCTTGCTGTTGTAATGGCTATGATAACATGAGGCTGCCTTGGTTATATCTATCATGCCAAAGTCTAAACTACACAGGGAGAAAACGGAGTTTATACCAGAGCAGAAGGAGAGTTTTAGACGCTTGCTATATAGCCCAGGCTAGCCTCAGGGCCTCAATTTACCATCGTCTTGTTTTCCCTCTTGTTTTGATGTTATAACATATCTATTTCTTGTGGGAACTAAGAATTAAATAAAAACAAAAAAAAAACCTGCGCATGTAAAAATAATTTTTTTGGGAATATGATTTTTCTGAAACACGCATAAACATGTCAGGGTTTAGAACACTGGCTGTGTGCGGATATAAGCAAAACATATATATTTGTCAAAAACAAATATTTTACTTTTTTGTCTGAAGGAAGATGCAGTATCATCTTTCCAGAGAATTTAAAACACAGATAGGAACTTTGAGATGTAGAGTTGGGGTTAAGAGTCAAGATTAGGTATCAGTTTAGAGCTGATAACAAAACGAGCCACCTCATCAGCACATCAGTGTGTTATTTTAACTGCAGTTTTCAAAATGTTTAGCACCATGAAGATAAAGCACAGAGGGCTAGGGAGGGGGTAACTTGAGTTTCAGATGGGTCTGCACGAGCCTGCCAATCATTGATTGCTGGCAGTGTTATGACTGGATGCCCGGCAAAAAGCATCCCAAGGAATGTTTGGCACTGCCTGGCATTTGGGGAGACGAAGGGGCAATTCTCTTCATGGGGTCCACGGACTCAGCTCAGCAGAGGCAGGCAAGGCACAGGAGTGCCTTGATAGATATAACCAAGGCAGCCTCATGTTATCATAGCCATTACAACAGCAAGGTTTCCATGACTGGTAATGGCTTTCCTGTCCAGCATCATGACCATAGGCTCTCAAGAACCTGTGGGGTCTGGCTGGCTGGCTCCGCCCTGTTACACCTTTCTAGGAAGACACGAGTGTCCCCGGCTGATGTGCTGTGTTACTTTCAGGAACTCTTTGCCATCTGGGAACCGCACCACTCAGCATGTTGACTCCTGAGTCTTGTCACATGGATTGGAGCTTACTAGGAAAGTGAGCCTTGAGTTCACATAGTCAGAGCTAAGGGAAGCAGCCTTGGGAGGGCAGAGGTCGGGGTGGGGGTGGGAGCAGGGACTATAAACTGGCCTCCCAGCAGGCCAAGGTCATTATTGCAGGAAGCCAGAGGATTCCCCTAGATCCATGGCTCTCAACCTTCCTAATGCTACCACCCTTTAATACAGTTAAATACCCCCAACAATAAAATTATTTTCGTTGCTATTTCATGCCTATAATTTTGCTACGGTTGTGAATTCATTGTAATGTAAACATTTTTAGAGATAGAGGTTTGCCAAAGGGCTGGTGACCCACAGGTCTACAGAAGAGGGTGTTTATTTCTGTTGTGTTTAAATAGGAGGGGTTTCACAAACCTAAGCACACAGCTCCTCTATGGAGGTTTAAGAGCTGGTGAGAGAACAAGCAATGGGTGTATGGAGTTGGAAGACACAGGAGTCAGACTGGGAGCTCTGGCTTCTTAAGCCCTCTTCTGAATCAACTTTATGTCCCACTGTGCATCCGGCACCAACAGAAGAAGTGGCAGAACACCTGGGTGGGCACGAAGCCTTCTAGCTGGAGTTTTGAAAGACCCACCCAGGACTGTCTTCATGGGGGTACATTATAGGAAGAGTTTAAGAGTGATTAATCACACACACACACACACACACACACACACCCCTTAAATCAAAGCCTTGAAGGTTAATGAGAGACATCTAGCACTCAGACATCTCTGTTTGCAAGTCACAGACACTCATTATTACCTTCAAGTCACAGTGTCTTCATCTGTTCTCATGCTGTGAAGAGACACCATGACTAAGGCCACTCTTTTTTTTTTAAGATATTTTCTTCATTTACATTTCAAATGCTATCCTAAAAGTTCCCTATACCCTCCCCCCACCCTGCTCCCCTACCTACTCACTCCCACTTCTTGGCCCTGGTGTTCCCCTGTACTGGGGCATTCAAAGTTTGCAATACCAAGGGGCCTCTCTTCCCAATGATGGCCGACTAGGCCATCTTTTACTACATATGCAGCTAGAGACACGAGCTCCGGGGGTTACTAGTTAGTTCATAATGTTGTTCCACCTATAGGGTTGCAGATCTCTAGCTTTCTCTAGCTCCTCCACTGGGGGCCCTGTGTTCCATCCAATAGATGACTGTGAGCATCCACTTCTTTATTTGCCAGGCACTGGCATAGCCTCACAGGAGACAGCTATATCAGGGTCCTGTCAGCAAAATCTTGCTGGCATATGCAATAGTGTCTGCGTTTGGTGGCTGATTATGGGATGGACTCCCGGGTGGGGCAGTCCATCCTTTCGTCTGAGGCCACTCTTATAGAGCATTTAACTGGGAACTGGCTTACACTGTCAGAGGTCTAGTCCATTATCATCATGGTAGGGAGCTTGGCAGGTATGGTGCTGTATATAGCAGCTGAGAGCTATATGTTGATCTTCAGGCAGACAGAGAGAGAGAGAGAGGGAGAGAGAGAGAGAGAGAGAGAGAGAGAGAGAGAGAGAAAGAGAGAGAGACTATGCCTGGTATGAGCTTTTGAAAACCCCAAAATCTACTCCCAGTGGCACACACTTTTCCCCCCAAGGCCCCACTTGCTAATCCTCCTAATCCTTTCAAACAGTTCTATTTTCTGGTGACTAAGCACTTAAATATAAGAACCTATAGGGCCCATTCTTACTCAAACCACCACATATAGAAAGGAAACATGGAAGGAAGGCAAGATTCCCAAACTATGAATGGAAGCACAACTCTAGCACCAGAGGCCCGGCCTCAGGAAGACACGACCCACACTCACCCACAAGCCAGAGTCACCCAGCAGCCCTAAATTCAAGGTGCAAGGCCCGAGCAAATGGCAATGTTACAATGAACCCTATATTTTAGCTAGAGCCTGTGGTTCATATTTATAACCCCAGTTCTTGATAGGTAGAGGAAAGAGGGTTGCTACAAGTTCAAGGCCAGCGTGGTCACAATTTCAGACCAATCTATACTATAAAGTGAGACCCTGTCTCAACCTCACTTCAGAATGATAACTTCAAAATGTCATGCATTGTTACGGACCTTACTATGAAATTTCACTATCCAATTTTAATGAGATGTTTTAGCTGATGCTGGAAAAGGCATGGGACTATGGCTAAGGTCTAGTGCATGCAAAGGCTCTGGGTTCCAGGCTCAGCTTCATGGAACAACAAGAATGACAAACTAATGGCTGCACAGACTTGGTACTTAGTTTCAGGCAGGCTGGCTGGGCTTGTTACCATCACAGTCCTCTGTGTCCCAGCATGGCTGTGACTTCAAGTAGCACCCAGGAAAGCCAAACAACCAAGGGGGAGGGTGGACCACTTCGGGCATCAGGCATCTCACCCAGTGTTCAGGGCATCAACTCCCTCTTACTGATGAATCTAGACTTAAGCAAGGTCCAGAAAGCCAGGTATCCCCCCCAGCCCCAAGTCAAAGCCATACAACTCTATTCCAAACGGATGCAAGAAAGCACAGGAACTTGGAAGCTATCCTGTTGGTGGTGGTGGGGGGTGTGGTTTGGAGGGTGCACAAGTAACAGACATGGGACAGCTCTGGATGACTGATATGTGGAGTTAAGGTAAGAGAGTGATCAAGAGTGCTGCTTGGGTCTGGTACAGAACAGACACAGACATGTCCATATAAATAAAGCACACACGCTGCGGGGACAGTCTCTGAGTGTGCTGTGGATAGAGGAGACACATGGCATAGTCAGAAAGGCCACAAATGGTCCTAGAAGCCGAGACAGAGCAAAGCTCTAAGGATTCCAGCAGGTGCTTCAGAAAGCATGGGTTAATCCTGGACCACAGCGGGAGCTACATGAGTGTGGGGCCCTTCCCATGTTCTCCTGGAAGCTAAGCCCTGCTACTTCTCAGGCTCAAAAACTGACGCCGAGGAGACATCAGGAGCTGGTACATCAGGGAGTGTCGAGTGGGAGCTGGCTGTGGGGTGCTTGTCTGTCAAGGAAAGCAAAGGACAGCAAGAAAAGGCATAGGAAGAGACTTACGTGTGTGTTTGGGGGCGCGGCAGGGGGAAGGTCATGAAGAAGAAAGGCAGAAAAAGTGGGGGATGTAGGGAAAACCTGGGAGTCTGAATTACAGCAGGAAAGAGGTGATCAGAGAGAACCCTGCACCCAGAAACTTTCTGTCTCCTCAGAAAGACCCCAAGGCCCTGGGTAACTTCTGGAGTCTAGTCACCTCTATACATACACTAGACATGGGCAATGCTCAGTAAACCTCCCTGAGTAACAAACTGAGCTAATAAGAACCAGAAGATGGTGAGGGGTAGAGAAAACAAAAGGGAGCCCCCCTTTCTGTTACCCTGACAAAGGCACGAAGGACTTTTTGGTTCATTTGTTTTGGTTTTCTATTTCATGTTTTATTTCAAACTCACACCCCATGGTCACTGTCATCAGCCTTGACTTGACGTTCTCATGAGGATGAGAATTCAGTTGCTCTGAGTTCCCAGAAGGACCGTTGCTAGGGAGCCTGCGAGTCTTGGGACCAGGAGAACTACAGTCTCCTATCAGTCTGTCTGCCTTTATAATCTCTTGACTAGACTGATTGGTTTGGAATCGGAGCCAGCACATACACTGATAAGCGCCAACTGTAAGCCACTAGGGCTACCTCCTCCTCCTCCATCCAATTGTGGCCAGAGCAGTTTCCTAATCAGATACGTACAGGAAAGAATTAGAGTGTGTGTGTTTACACAGACATGCTAGTATACATGCACAAGCTGGATGACAAGGTATGTTCAATCCCTACAGACTCATCTGTGCATAGCATTGAACACGATTCGAGTCTCCAGATACATGAAACCTTAAATAAAATTAATCTTAAAAACAAAACAAAATAAGACAAAACTCAGCATTCTGGATGCTGAGGCAGGAGGATCACAGCTAGTCTGAGCCAGCTGAGCCAGCCAGTGACTCCTAATTAGTTCTGGACTAACCTTAGTGATAAGGTCAACACACATATATAGGCTTACACAGATTAAATCAATCTTTCACTCAGAGTATTTGTTGAATACATGCTCTGGGAAAGGCACAACACTAGAGAGGTTCAGACGACCACACAACTATTCCCTTCCCTCATGGTGCAGAGGCCAAAATCAGATGTGTTATCAACTGAGTGGAACTTCCTTGTACGTGGAGGTGGTCAAGCCAACCATGTTGCTCTGAACATTTGATGCAACCCAGCTGAGCATTGCCTCGATCCCTGCATTGCCTCAATCCTCCTACGCCTGAGAGGAAGTACAGCAATGACTCCTGGATGTGTAAGATGGCATGGCAGGCTCTGTGCTACACACAAGATGGTCTCATTTCACCTCCAGCTCTACCAGGAACTACATTGTGACTGCCTCTTGTCGTGTTCAGGATCACACTGAACACCCATAGAAATCTCTCCTTTAGACCATCCAGATCTCCTGAGAACACAAAAATGGAGGCTCAAAGAGCTTAAGAAACTTGCCCAGAGGCGCTCTAGAAATAGCACAGGAACCTGTGTGGGGTGCCTGGACTTAATCCCCCATGCTACCTGAGCACAGTGCCTAGCACCTAACGACCCAGCAAGATTGTGATGCAGGGAGAGTCTGCTTTAAAGTTGGTGACGTGACGATAGGGTAAAGGGAACTCTGTCGCTTGCTCAAAAGCCGACTATGACTATTCATCATCATCAATTCTCAATATCTTTGTCACGAAGGAGGGGCAGAAAATATCTGGTAGCACTGTGGACTTGGAGAGGACTTAAAAGATTTTCCCAAAAGACTGTGGGAGGGGTGAGCTGAGTCAGGAGAATGTAGCCTTGGGTAGGGAGAGGGAAGAAGATAATTAAGACAGCATCATTACAGGGCTAAGAAAGCACGGGAGGAGGCCTGAGTTCAGTTGAAGGTAGTCATGGTGCCCATAGTGCGGCCCAACTTCAGTCTTCAGATGCCCCACTTGTCTTGAACACACTGGCTTAGAGTGGAGAAGAGAAATGCAGCGCAGCCTCACAGTCCTTAGGCATTCACTGACTCCTTCCTTCTGCTCCTGTGCTGAGGCTACCATGGTGGGCAGTGGGTAGAGGGGTAGCTCAATCATTACTGCTTACAGAGCAAGCTTGAGCCTTGGAGCCACACAGAAACACCCAGCACAGTAACACAACTGTGATGCAAGAGCTAAGGAAGGAGACAGGCAGATCCTAGAGATTTACTGGCTCTCCGCCCTCAGTCAGCCACTCAGACAGCCTAGCCTGCTCAGTGAGTCCCATGCTAAGGAGAGACTCGGCCTCAAAAATACACGGTGAATGATATCTGAGGAAGAATAATACCCAAAGTGATCCTCTGGCCTGCATACATGCCACATGCATGAGGTTCACATGTGCGGGAGCACATACACATGCCACATGTATGCAAATGTGTGCACACAAACACACACACACACACATGGTAGGAGGGGAAAAGAAAAGAGAATGGATACTGAATAGGAAAAATTGAAAGCTACTTAGCTGGATTCCAGGCCCCCAAATTTTTTCATTTTGTCTCCTGGTTCATGGGACAGACACCACCCATCCTAGCACCTTGCATATTCAAAAGCCTTGCTGCCCAGGATAACTCAAGGGGAGAGATGACTGCTTCCCTCAAGGTAGAAGAGGATACCTTGTAACGAGTTTCAAATGCTTCATACGCCATCAGTTGAACTGCTTGTCTAATGCTGGGTCAATAGTGTCAAGAAAGTGTTTTCCCTGACCATGCATGGAGGTGCATGCCTTTTGCCCCAGTATTAGGGATGTGGAGAGAGACAGACTTTTGTTAAGTTGGAGGCCAGCCTGGTCTACATAGTGAGATTGATAGTACACTGGGTTACACAGTGAGACCCTGTCTCAATAAATAAACAAGCAAGCAAACAAACCTATTTCTTTGTTTGTTTGTTTGTTTGTTGAAAGCTCCTGGTAACTGTCTCATTGATCAGAGCCTCATGCAGGCTACCCTGAAAGCTCTTGTCAGTCCCAAGGCTGTGTGCACAGCACAGACACCAGAGAAGGAAAGGGGTTTAAGTGGCACTTGAGTGTTATCTGAACTCGACGCAGGAGATGGAGGCAGAGGCATTTAATGTGTTGCTGCTTTAAGAAGCAAGAGTGCTTCTGTCCCCGCAGAAATGGAGGTAGTAAGTAGCCTCCAACAGACCTGGGATACTATTGGCTTGTTACACTCAGGAAAATGCCTCTCCAAAGAGCCTGCTGTCAGGAGGATAGTGTTTCACA
This sequence comes from Mus musculus, assembly GCF_000001635.26. Classification (NCBI taxonomy): domain Eukaryota; kingdom Metazoa; phylum Chordata; class Mammalia; order Rodentia; family Muridae; genus Mus; species Mus musculus. The sequence goes on from NC_000067.6 coordinate 21,051,219, forward strand.
GACCTCATCTAGGCTGCCTCCCTTGCAGATGACATTAGCATTCTCAGAGGAGGCAAAGGAGCATCAAAGTGCTCCTTAACCTGAACTCTCAGCTGGGCTTCGACAGGATAAGGTTGGATGCATAGAAGATTAAAGGCCCTGGGCAGAGTGTCTGTCTTTAGTCACTGCTCTGCTGCTATGAAGAGACACAATGACCATGGCGACTCTTATAAAAGTAAGCGTTTACCTGGGGGCTGGCTTACAGTGTTAGAGGTTTAGTTCATTATCACCATGTCCGGGAGCACGGCAGCACACAGGCAGACTTGGTGCTAGAGAGGTGGCTGAGAGTTCGATATCCTGATCCAGAGAGTGAGACTGGCATGATTCAATCATATGAGCCTATGGGGGTGGGCATGCATTCTTACTGAAAACACCACAGTATCCATTTCTCGCCTCCAGTCAGTCTTCTTCCACAGTCACAGGTACTTCCCATCTTAGCTCTGCAGCGGCTACTTGCCACCCGGCCATGTTTTTATAGGATGTCTCGGCTCTTAGAGAAATTTTCACTCCTTATCTGTTTCCAGACTCAGTCAATGCTTAGTCAACAGTGCGTTCAATATCAATTCCTCAGTTATCCCTGGTTTCCTGATAGGACCCTACTTATACAGCCGTGCTTCTCAAGGAAAACACTACACGCCACCACATGAGAGTAACCAACAAAGTCAGTTCCACCATGAGCAAGATGGCACTAACACAGGACAAGCGTCTTCCTGACACACATGCCTGTACAATGAGAGTCAAACAGCCACCCAAATGCTGATAACCAGAGTCTGTCATGGTGTCCCAGAACAGAACACCCTGCTGCACCTGGCCTCTCAGACTGTTCATGGTGACCCAGCACAGGGCCTGGCAGCCTCCTGGGTGACTCGGGGGCTTTGCTGGAGACAAACAGATGTAGGATGCAGAGAGCTGAACCCAGGCAGCAGCCGCAGCAGCAGCAGTGGCAGCAAGTCCCAGCTCCAACTTAACACTCAGCTTGCCACATAGCTTTTATTACTATTTTAGAAAGACCACACCCATCATGCGTAGGAACTGGCTATATACGGATGAATAATGTCTTGTAAATACTATCTGATCTGCCACAGCCAGGAAGCAAAGACCTCCGTGTGCTCAGATGCTATATCAGGGTTGCCGAGGGTGGGGTGAGGGCTTACCCAGAATCCCATTCACCTATCACAAAAGGCTTCTCTTATCCATCCTGTTAGAGAGGCATGAAGGGTAAACAAGAGCCCCACTTAGCTCAGGGCTGTCTTTCACTTTGTTTTATTCTTTGAGGGTGGGTTGAACAGGGTCTCAGACTATAGCTCAGGCTGGCCTGGAACTCACAGAATATATAATTCAGGCTGGTCTCTACTCTCAGTAGCTCTTCTGCCTTGGCCTGGCTGGAAGTATAGGTGTGACCCACCATACCCGCTGGGGTTGTCTTTCTACCTTTTCCTCCAGCTAAGTAGCTTGGGGGCAAGTTGTCTGCCAAGCTTCCCGCCCATGTAAACACTCTGGCACCAGCTGGGGTTTGGAATCTGCTGTCTCTGCCAGCTGGCGACCTGAAGATGGGTCAGATTAAAGGAATGCATAATGAAGGAGGGGGAGACAGAGGCTGTATTTACACAGGCAGGGTCTGTGGGGGTAGACAAGGACTGGCCAAAGGAACTGGAGAAGTGGAAACCATGAAGAGAAGAGGAAAGGGTCGCACTGTACCCAAGTGCCCCACCCTACCCAGAATCCAAGGCTATCGCCCTCTTCTATTTTTTGCTCTTTGAAAACAGACATCTTTGTCCTCGTCTCTGTCTCCTGCAGCATCTCTCAGACGAAATACACACAGCTCTTTGAAGAGTTTGCAGCTGGCCACATGGGAAGGCTCAGCATGATCACACAACGCGGACACTTTATCCCCTGCGATCCCAATTTGGGACCTGTAACACAGAAACCCAAGCCACGTGCTGACAAGCAGGGCCCCGGGCCACCAGCAGCTCCAACTGAGGCTGGGTGAGAGGGGACAGCACTGAGAGCCAGCAGTCTCAGGCAGCCGCACTTGCTCCCAGCCTTGTAGACGTCAGCTCTCTTTGGCAAGGCCCAGAGGGTAACCATGTAGATAGAGAGGGTAGCCCAATGAGCAAGACCAGCCAGCCATACCACCCCTCACTGACCTTCAGATGCAGGAAAAGAAAGGTTGAAACTATATATCCTTGTGGGCACTATGTGAACATATATGCTAGGAAGGCCACCTGCAACCACCTTAACTTCAAAAGGAGATACAAACATATGTGTGTGTGTGCGTGTGTGTATGTACACACACACATGCACACACACACACATGCACACGCACACGCACACACACACACACACACACATTCTATATACAGTCCCATTAGCAAGAAGATTCAGGCAGCAAGAACACCTGTTCTCTGCAGCCTCTGGCCATTCCCCCTTGCTAGGCCAGGAGTCCTTTTCTCTTCAGGACACTCTCTGAAGTCCCTTTGCTTCCTGGATTCTTCTAGGGGCCCCTGGGACATCCATGGCCCTCCAGGTTGGGGTCCAAGCCCTTGCTTCTCTCACTCCATTGGGCGCCCCTATTGCAATGATCTCCTAATCAAGCCTCCTGACCTTTCCAGATCTTTCCTAAGCAACACCCCAGCAACTCCCATGAGACACGAGTGTGTGGGACCCAGGAGGCAGCAGCGCGAGAGCTCCTGCCCAGGCTGCCGCCTAGTTCTCCACTGTCCCTCAAGCCCTGCTGGCTTTCCCCTTTACTATCTTTTTAAAAGATTTCATTTTCATTCTCAGAGATGGGTATGTGCTTGGGTGTATAGGTGTATGGGTCCATATGAATGCCTGTGCCTATCAGGGTCAGAGTCTTTGGATGCCCCTGTTGGAACAGTTACAGACAGTTGTGAGCCACCCAGCAGAGATGCTGAGACGGGAGCTCTGGTCCTCTGCAGAAGCAATACAAGCTCTTAGCCACTGAGTCATTTTCACAGACCCTCTTACACTCTTTTACTACACTAACTTCCCCTCTCAGGGCTGTGGCTGTTATACATACCCATGGCAACAGCCGGCAAAGGACGCTAGATTATCTGATCCCTATGGCCTCCTTCCGGGTCTATCCTTGACTATAAAAATCCCGTACAGACTCGGTACCACTGCGCTGGGTACAGAAAGGCTATTCTGATGCTATCATTCCACGGCATGCTTCCCAGAGTCAGTGAATACGCTTGGCGTGGACACGAGACAGGTATCAGTTATAAGTGAATGGCTCCAACAAGAAAAATGTTTAGGCCAGCCTATCCATCAACAGAAGCTTTTTGTCAGGTAAAGCCTCTTAATTACTTCTCAGTGGTTCTCTGAGCATCGTTTCTTGTCTGGAACACCAGTTCTCCTTTCCATTTGTCCTTCTGCCTTGGTTTCCTTGTGAGGGCTAACGTTGGCTTTCTTCTGAGGGCTAGCCTTGGCCTTACCTCTAGAAAGAAGCCTTCCTCTCCCCCATCCTACCTCAGCCTCATGGCCACTCTGGGCCTGGAGAGATGACAGAGTGCAATGGCTTCACACTGGAATTTTACATGTGAACCCAACTCTGCCCTCACCATGTCTTAACTCAACAGTCACTCAGCTTGCTCGGGGAAGACAGAGAGAACACATTCACAGAGATAGCTGAGCGGACGGTTAAAAGGTCACGTGCAAAGTGGGTACAGCATTCAGCAAGTAAAAAAATAAAATAAAATAATTAATCTTTCCCCTGCCTTACCCTGTTCTTTTTCTTTTTCAACAGGATCTTGCTCTGCATCCCAAGCAAGCCTGGAACACACTACACAGTCCAGACACAGTGCAGACGAGCCCTAAACTTACAGCAATCCTGCCTCCTTCTCTTGTCCAGTGGGATTATAAGGTGAGCTACCATGCCTGGCTTCATTACTCTTCTTAGAGACGCTGTTTTGTCGCCTTTGGTTTTTGGTCTTTCTTCTCCTGCTCTTGTTCCAGACATTGAGTTTCACAAGAGTGGCTAGGCAATGCCCCCCACCCCAGCACCCCATCTAGAGGGACCACAGGAAACAGTTTCACCCACAAGTGAACCGGGAGACCCAGTCCCTCAAACTTCTATCAGCAATGAACAAACTAATTATTCAATCACTGCTGGGCTTGTTTTATATATATATACATATATATATATATATATATATATATATATATATATATATATATATATGTGTGTGTGTGTGTGTGTGTGTGTGTGTGTGTGTAAATGTGTATATTATATATACATATATATACACATATACATATACATACACATACACATATACATATACATATACATAAGAACTCAAGTGGGTTCCCAGGATCAAACTCATGTCATCAGTCTTGGTGACAAGTGCCTTTACCCACTGAACTGGAGCCATCTTGCTGGCTCACAATTCTTGTTTTTAAAGCTTAGAATTTGCTACAAGCCATTTCCTTCACATGTTGTACTCTTAATTTCCAGAACCCAGAAGTTTCCCTTCTGGTTGGGGATGTCCCTGCATTTGGAACAGTGCTCACCTAGCACCCTTAGTCAGCACCACAGAAAACCAGGTGTGACCAGGTGTGGTGGCACAGGCTTGTAACCCACTTTTAGCCCTGTAGAGGTGGAGACAGAAGGACTGATAGTTCAAGACTAAACGCTGCCTCAACAATAACAACCCCAAAATGTCTTTCCACTCCTAGCCATTCTTAAGTTTCTTCTTGATTGTTTTGTGTCCAAAAGCTCCCCCATTAAATAGCTATGAGTACGCATCTTCACGCGAGTCACTCTTTGAAACTCCTGCAAATCAAGAGCATCTTGTCTCTAAGATCAAAGTGTACTCCTCTTCCTGGCTGCTCTGCTGACCCTTGTCTCTCTCCAACTCCCCATATGCCAGCTCACCCTATCTTTGTCCCACACACCTGTCCCAAGTAAAGAGCTCTGCCAAGAATACAAAACTTTGTGCTCTCCCTTTTTCATCATGCCTTTTAAGTTCTGGACACTGAAGAAGTGAGAACCTAACTAAATGAAGATCACCAGTCTGTGTTCTGTCCACCATGAGGCAAGTAGCCTCTGCCACAAGCTCCTGCTGCCACAATGTTCTGCCTCGCAAATGGCCCAAGACCAATAAAGCCAAGGACCATAGGCCAAAGCTTATAAAACTGGAAACCAAAATAGATACTTCCCTCCTTAAGTGGTCTGGCTACCATGTCAATCACCAGTAATAAAAGCTCACTGCATCAAATATGAGTGTGTGTGTGTGTGTGTGTGTGTGTGTGTGTAGACAGATACACTTACGGAGAAAAATGTTTACATGACTTGAGACTCTGTCATACAGAGAAAACTTTTATGGTTGTTTCCCGAGTGTGTGGTGTTGGGGTCAGTATCAGGAGTTCAGCACACTCCAGGGCTGTGCTCCACTCTAGCTTTCCATAACAGTGTTTTGATGATTACCATGCAGGTATCTTTCTGGAAGAATAATGGACTTCTACCTCCTGACCCCCACACACAAAGTCTCACTCTGTAGCCCTGGATGGTCTGGAATCCATTTTGTAGATCAGGCTGGTCCCATCTCACAGAGATCTGCCCATCTCTACGTTCCCGAGCTATAGTGAGAATCTCTTATAAGCATCACCTGTTAATAATAATAATAATAATAAAATTTAAAAAGCCAATGCCCAACGAGTTAAGACAGGAAATGGGAGGTGGGACACTGGCAGGAGGCAGAAAGGATTCTGGGATATAGCTAGACAGGGGAAGGGTCAACTGGGAAGATGTGACAAGATGGATGCATGGTACCTGAGCACAGGTAACCAGCTATGTGACAGAATGTAGGTTCAAACAAATGGGTTATATTAAGTTATAATCTAGTCAGAGAAGAGCCTAGTTATATGGCCAAGGTATTTTATAAATATATTTTTAGTCTGAGTCTTATTTCTGGGAGCATGGGGCTGGGAAGAAGAACCTGACCAAGCTTCTATACTGAGCACTGGGATTAAAGGTGTGTGCTACTGCAACCCACGAAGACCCATGCCTTAACAAAGAGGAAGAGGAAGAAGAGGAAGGGGAGGAAGGGGAGGACGAGGAGGGGGAGGAGAAAGAAGGAAGAAAGGAAGGAAGGAATTATTCTTACCAATGTGGCAGTAATCTGCTTTTAAAAGAAACACACACATACAAAACAAACAAAAACAAAACAAAAAAAGCCCCTGGGCCATGTACTAAGCTTCATTTGATGACACTAGGTCCAGATTCCTGTCGCTCATTAGCAGTTGGTCTAACCAATCCTTTACTAACAAGCTCTTGGGAAACCACCTCATCTTTTAAGAATGTTAACATCTCAAAATATTTGAACACACTATTGAGATGGGAGTGGGAATCAGAGTCAGTCTGTGCATTTTTATTACAACCATGAAAAGCCATAGTATCCAGCCAATAAAACATAGAAGTTAAAACACATGTAAAACTTGAAGAAATCTGCTATAGAAGTCATTTTTATAAGCGAAAACAGTCCTTCAACAGTAAGAATCTCATATTTAAGGTAAAAGATTTATACGATCTGAAGAGAAACCAGAGGTAGCACACGCCTTTAATCCCAACACTTGGGAGGCAGAGGCAGGTGGATTTCTGAGTTCGAGGCCAGCCTGGTCTACACAGTGAGTTCCAGGACAGCCAGGGCTACAACAGAGAAACCGTCTCGAAAACCAAAAACAATCAAACAAACAAACAAAAAAGAATCTTGTATTTAAAATAAGTAAGTTACTGCGGCCAAGTCTCACTTCAGTGTGAGATGCTTCACACACATGATCACACGGAACTCAACCCAACGTCCACGGATTCAGCAGGAAAGCGGCTCACAGCTCACCAAATAGAAGCCCCAAGAAGACCTACACAGGCTGTATATCCCAGACAGTTTCACTGGCTTATTCAGAGATGCCGGAGGCAAAAACATGTCTTGAAGGAATGGACACACCAGGAAGAACAGGCTGAGTGTAATCTATATGCAAACAAGAACCAGGCATGGCAGTTGTGGTGGTTTGAATATGCTTGGCCCATGTGAGCTGCTATGACTGGGAGGCCTGGCGTCTTTGGAATAGGTGTGGCCTTGTTAGAGGAAGTGCATCACTGTGGGCAGAGGCTTTCAGAGCACCTATGTTCAAGCTCTTCTGGCTGCCTCTGGATTAAGACACAGACATTTCGGCTCCTTCTCCAGCACCCATGCTTCCTGCCTTGAGGATAATGGCCTGAACAGCTCAAACTGTAAGCCAGACACAATTTAATGTTGTCCCTTGTAAGAGTTGCCTTGGTCATGGTGTCTCTTCACAGCAATAAAACCCAAACTAAAACAGTGGTACAGCACTAAAATCTTGGCACTCAGAAAGGTGAGGCAGGAAGAATGCTGTGAGTTTGAGGCCAGCCTGGGCTACCCAGCACCATGCCAAGCAGGGTTACATAGCAAGGCCCTGCCTCAAAGGAACGTAAGAAAGGCAGGCAAATGGCAGATTAGTTATAGGGACAATATTTATGGAATTAGTTTTTAGGCACAACGAACTCAGCAGACTGAGACCTCAGTATGTATCAGACTTGGTTTAAAACACTACACATGTGTTCTGAGCTCGGCTTGCTCCGGTGACAATCTGTAAGAGGCAGTACAAGTACTTTTATCCCCTTTTACTGAGAAGAAAATGGGTCCAATTAAGTATCTTAACCAAGCTGTCCTCCTACATGAGGAAAAGCAAGGGCTTTAGATTCAATCAGCAGTGACACCTCGGACACATGTCCCACCCCCCCCCCCCTCCAGCTCGACCTTTACAAGCTTGACACAACGTGGCAACACAAACTAGAGATTCAAAGTGCAAATCCACAGAGAAAGCAATGGGGACTCAAGTCTGTCTCTTCTAAGGACTGAGCATGCAGGGAGAGCCTCCAGAGTGACAGCCTCCTTCTGCACGGGAGTCTACACACCGAATGCGAAGCCACCACTGCTGAAAGGCCACTGTGGAAGAGCAAAAGCCAGATGCTACCTGCAGCCCATCCTCACTAAGGACTTTAGTTTTACACGTGACCCTTGGGCCACATCACCATGGACATTTTTCCAAGACAAATTGAGAAAAAGCACTTTATAATAATTACTGCAGTCACCCCTGGAGGAAGCCAGGCCTCCAAACTGAAAGACAGTATATTTAGTTTATGCATCATGGCTGAATTCAGGGCCAGGAGGCTATATTTGGGCAAACCGTTGATTTGGGGTTTGGTGAAGTTCTGGTTTTGGCAGAGGTGTCCTTCTCCTGCCCTGCCCCCTCCACAGGCCACATGGGCATGGCTATGGAGCAAAGTTCCAGACACTCACACTGGCTTCATCCACAGACTTGGTAACAGGCCCTGATACTTCCCAGGGCGCCACAGAGCACAAACTGCAATCCTTCTAGACAATCTGTATAGCCATGGAGCTGAGGAGAGGCAACCCCAAGTCTTGGTTGATGAGAACATGGTTTAAGTTGAGGCCCAGAAGCCCACCAAGGATCCAGCTCTTTAATATGTACTTTATTTCTCTGTCCATGCTGAATTCTCACCCTGACTCAGATCCATCCGAGACTGGGTGGAAGAATGTCTGTTTGTTTTGTAGCCCCAGGTCACTCACCTCAAACTCATGGCTGCTGGGGTTACCTTCTTGTACGCTGTATAAAGGTTGTGTTTGTGTATTCAATTGTTGATGGCTGAATGGGCAGAGAGTGAGTACTGGCCAGATTTTGATATTGTTATTCTTAAGGCTTATCACTTGCCTCAGGATTTTGAAAGAAACAGCTGACAGCCAATAGCTCGGCAGGAAAGGGAAGGTGGGACTAGCAGGCTGAGAGAGGGTCTCTGGGAGAAGAAGCAGAAGCAGGAAGATTCACCAGCGGTATCCAGAGGTGATCAGATATACAGGGATGGAGAGGGAGGTGAAAAAATAGTTGGTAGAGTGTCATGGACTAGGATAATACAATTAAGTGACAAGCTAGCTAGGAGGTAGCCTAAGCACTAGTAAAAATGAGTAAGTCTCCATGTCATTATTTAGACCGCCAGTGGGTCCAGGAAGTCCCCCTATACATGGTAATCCCCCTATCTAAGTTTCCCAACTGGTGGGATTACAGGTGTGTACCGTCACACCCAGAAAGAAGTCTGTCTTCACTGTCTCCCAGGAGGTGCTCGAGAAATGCCTAAGAAGCAAATGAGAACAGTTTTGGAGACTGACTGGACCCTAGACTACACTCAGAACCATGGTGATATACCTCAGAATGGCCCAGATGGCTCTCTTTCTATTAATCTCAATTTTCCTGCAATCACTTTAAGAACATAACGGTACATATTAGGATGACAATGGAGGAAGAAGAGGATGAAGAAGTGGTTGCTTGAAGAACATCTGGTATTGTAGGCTGAAGAATTTAGGATCTGGGGGAGGATCAATTAGTAACCGATCAACAATGAATCATGACCTATGGAAATGAAATGCCACAGGAGGATGGGTTCTTTCCCACAGGATCCAATAAAACGCACAGAAGGCCAGACATGGACTTCCAACCCACCCATGAAGCCACCCTCCCTAACTCACCCAAACTCTGGTTTTCTTTTTTTCTTTATCTTTTTTTAAAAGGGTATTTATTTATTTTATGTGAGTACACTGTAGCTGTCTTCAGACACTCCGGAGGAGGGCATCAGATCTCATTACTGATGGTTGTGGGCCACCATGTAGTTGCTGGGATTTGAACTCAGGACCTTCGGAAGAGCAGTCAGTGCTCTTAACCACTGAGCCATCTCTCCAGCCCCCAAACTCTGGATTTCAAGTTCAACCATGACCGTGTCAACTGACACTCGCGCTCACTGAGAGTTGGACACCTTCAATGCTCAGCATCTGCTACAAAGAGGCCTTCCATCGAGTGCTACCTGTCAGAAACACTGCTCACCACTTGAAGAGAGATGATCACTCAGGTCTGAGAAGAACCGGATACTCCCATAATAAAATACGTGTGCCTATCATATCGGTGCTAGCAAGTAGAGGCAAGAGGTGGGGAGCTCAAAACCTCAGCTATATAGTAAGTTTGAAGCCAGCCTGAGCCACATGAGAGCCTGCCTCAAAACAATCCACAAATTTATATGACACATGACTCTCCAAGAGGAGTCCAACATGCCTCTAACCAGAGTCTACCAGCTCCCATGAGCGGTTCTGGGAACTCCCAAGGAAAAGGCATGTAACAGAAACAACAGGTTTTAGGGGAAAATCCTTGCCCTCCGATGCATAGAGTCATCCCAAACGCAGAGCTGGCAATATAGCCTACATCTTAGATCAATGCCTAGTGCTTCCGGTGGATTTTATTAGCAATGCTTTGTGTCTGTGAGAGAGAAGTGGGGGTGTGAAATCAATTCAAAAGCTATACACACCTCCTGGGGGAGAAACACATCACTGAAAGCTAAAACATCTCCTGTAGCCTTCCTCCCAGTCTGTTTGGACCTTTCTTGGCTTTGCCTCTGCCTTCATAAACATAAGCTTTTTATTAAAATGGGCCAGTGCTATACATGCTAATCTCCAGCCAATATTTTCCACAGGCATCAGTCCACGCCAATACATAAGGCACGGATGGCCTCATCACGTTTTGAACAGCTACAGTGTGCCCCTGCATGGCTACAGCCATAATTTGATAAGTGGGTCAACACAGATGGATAGTTAGATGGCTTGAAATGAATGATGGTATCGGGGCAAGATAAGCGTCCATCAGCCTCCATAGTCAGCAAAGCACAGAGCGAGAGGAAAGCAGTAAACATCGCTGTTGTATGAACTCAGACATCTGCCTGTGAGTTGCAGACGAGCACCCCACAGTCCATCAAATATAACTCCAGTAACTGCTGGGTGAAGGCGGGATAATGGTGATATATACAGTACTGGCCTGGAGATAAAACCCTTGAGTTAAAAGGACAGTCTGTTCAATACACTTTCAACCCTGGCTCCTCGCCTACATGGGAATTATGTACTGACCTAGCAACTCCGCTCAAAGGGATACACTCAGGAGAACCAAGCACATGCTATCTACACCAGTGCCTACAGAGGAGTGTTCAGAGAGGCATTATTCATAATTCTCAAAGAGCAGAAAAGCTCAAATGTTGATCAAATGGGCAAGCCACACATGGTATCTTCATACAATGGAACAAGTCAGACACAGAGTGAATGAAATACTGATGTGTGCTATGGCGTGCATAAATCTCAAAAACATTATGCTAAATAAAAGCCAGGCCTGAAGGCCATATGTAGTATGATTGCATTTATATAAAATGTTCAGAACAGGCAAGCCCAGAGAGAGATTAGTGGTTTCTGGGTGCTGACATGGGAGCGAAGCAACCATGAGGAATGGATGCTAACGTTTCTTTGAGGAAGGAGGCAAATGTTCTAAACTGTGATAATGTGAGCTGAAAAAAACTGGCGACTGCTCTGAAAATCACTGACCTGTAAATATAGCATGATTAAAAATGTAGGCAAAAGTTTTGATAAGATATTTATCAACTAAGTACCAGTCCTCCTTTCCCATCCACTTGCTGAATATGGCATGAGAGCAAACCAGATGTTTAGTGCTCCTTTACCTGTTACAGAGGCTGATCCATCCTCCAGGAACTGCCCAGTCAAGAGTATGGGGCAAGGAGGCAGTACTCAGGGGGGCTGTCATCTCAGGGAACCTGGGAGCTGAGGAAGGAGTTACTATACAGCCAGCGGGGAAAGAAGGCTTTCCAGAAAAGGTATGTGGAGCCCAAGGAATAAGACAAAGCTGCAGAGGGAAGAGTTTATCCCGAGGGAAGACTTGAGTGAAGGGACAGAGCAAAAGAAACTACAGGAAGATATGCAAGAACTTTGATAGGAGGGTTGGGGTGGAGTGGATGGAGGTGGGATGGGGTGGGTACCATTCTTTTTAGTATGACCACTGGTAGCTTTCAAACACTCCAGCGGATGGCCCCACATTCTGCCCATGTGGGCAGCACTAAATGAACTTAGTGGGTTGTTTTTAAAAAGATATATTGAGAAGGGGACATACTGAGGGGGGACCTGGAGAAAGTCGGAGAAGGGAAACAGGTATAGGTACTGCATAGATGTATGACAGTCTTGAGAATAAAGAAAAAAACATATTTCCAAAGAAAATCAGTAGGAAACGTTCCCCTTATTGAAAGGCATGAAGCAGTACATTAAAAAAAAATCATTTTTGTTATGTGTACAGTGCTGTGGTAAATGGGGAGAACACAGATGTAACCACAAAAAGTGTGGAAATTGGCAGAGCTTTTAGTATCTAGCCATATACAATAGTGTTTTGTCACATAGTGAAATGACCCACGGGTTTGAATACACTACTGAAAGGACGGGAAACATCAGCACCTCTCAAAACTAAATACACTTTAACTGGACTGTCCTGGCTCTGAGAACCTCCCTGTTGGATGTTTCCACAGAGGAGCAAAGTGAAGCACTACCCACATATTCTCTGTAGCATCATTTACAAGGAGCAAAAGACTAGAAACAAGTCCATCAACAGGGAACCCAATGAATGGGCAGAGAGTCCTGCTGTACTGACAGGAAGTCCTCCCAGACTTCTGGATCAAAGGAAATCACTAGGTACAAATCAGTTTAGATAACTGTGTCTTACTGTGTGCCATCAAGGAGACAGCAACATACATGCTTACGGGTATGTGCACAAATACCGATACACTGAATCGCTATTATTTTTATTACTACTATTTTATTATTTTTATCATTATGTTATTGTGTGCATCTGCCTGTCTATCTGTCTGTCTGAGTGGTTTATGTAAATCCATGCACCACAGCATCCATACTGAAGTCAAAGAACAGCCTTGCGAAGTCAGTTCTCTCCTTCCACCTTTACGTGGGTTCTGGGGATCGAACTCGGGTCATCAGACTTGTGTAGCATCTCTACTCACTGAGCAATCTTGCTAGCCCCATATAACATTTTTATGGCTGCTCACATTGGCATAAATAAGGTTAACATGCAAATACCAAGAATAGTAAAAGAGGTTCATGAGGGTGGAGGAGGGGAGATGGATGAGAACAGGTGCTGGGGGCGGGGGATGGGGGTACAGGTCTGGTTTTGAGTCATCAGTGTACTACCAAGTGGTATCTAGTACAACTTCCCCACCCACTCACCCTTCTCTTTGGAAGCTACGACTGCCAGTTCTCTGTGTCTGTTGTGTACAGTAGCTAGCATCTCTCCTGTGCTCTCAAGCACCTCTGATTGGTAGCCTAAGGGCACGGACAGAGGGGCTGGAAATGGCCATCAGTGACAGAAAGTATACACAACACACACGCTTTCCTGTGGGCACCCAGGGCCACCTCAGAAAATCCACATCCCACCTTCGTATTACTATGGACCTGCTTGGGACACGATGAGTGGGAGCTGCCCCTTCCCTCGCTGTGAGAGAGGCCCTAGCGAGTGCAAAGACCTACACTGGCCTACTGTTTATAACCTAGGTCACTCACTCCATTCCTCCGAATTCTTTTGTGGCTCCCTTTTGCATAGGCTGACAGCATTGCTGTCTGCATCTCCGGTATGGTTGGCTCATCTTTCACTACCACATCCTTTCCTAGCCTTCCCACTCAAACACACACTGAAAGGCAGGTGTGGTGTGCACCACACCTGTGATCCCAGCATCGGGAGGCTGAGGCAGGAGGATCATGTGTTCAAGACCAGCTTCAACTTCAAAGCGAGACCCTTTCTAAACAGACACAAATGTCCAAGTGCACACCTTGACTCTCTCCATAACAAATCTGCCTCGCTGACATGCTTTAGGTAGACGTCCAAATAAATGTATCTTTTTAAATACAGACTACTGGGTAGGGCTCCCTTCATTACTGCCACTGTACCTTGTATACCACATAACAATAACCCTGTTACCTTTCGGCCTCTTCTATCCCTGTCTTATCTCCAGCTCCGAGTACTCCTGGCAGGCAGCAGACGCTCCGTCAGCCATGGCTGACCGGGTGAGTAATGAACAGCAAAGATGGCCAAAGGAAGAAGGAGCTCCATCAGAGGACGGCTGGGCCAGGGGAGTCCTGTGCAGGGGTGATGGCTAAGATCTGAGCAGGAGCATTAAAGAAGAACTAAAACCAGGAGATAAGGAGGAGCTTGGGCAGCCATGGTACGTGGGGAAAAGTGATAAAGACACGGGATGTTCAGGAAGCGCCAGCAGACTGGTGTGCCACACAGGTCCGGACACGGCAAGGCTACTCAGATGCCCAGAAGGCGGGCACCCTAGGAGGAGGAGAGAGGACCTGGACTCAGCTCTGTCTGAGAACAACCAAGGTAGTGCTATAGAGAAAAGGAAAGGCTTGGGGTTAAGTCAGAACCCCCTTCTGCAGTGGTTCTCAACCCGTGGGCTCCGACCTTTGGAGACTGAATGCTCCTTTCACAGGGGTCACATATCCTGACAACCAGATATTTACATTACGAGTGATAACAGTAGCAACATTACAGCTATGAAGTAGCAATAAAAATAATGTTATGGTTGAGGGTCCCCACAACGTGAGGAAGTGTATTAAAGGGGTTGCAGCATTAGGAAGGCTAAGAACCACTGCCCTTCAGCAATTCAGCCAAGAGATAACAAGCATCTTAATGAAAGGTCACAGAGAATGACAATTGGGAACTATTCGGGAGCTGATGCTGAAAGACTCCATGGTCACGCGGATGAGTGAGTTTTTGCTGTTACTCGTCCTCCTAAAGACATGCATGGGGTCAGGAGCTAGAGTCCTGAGTGCTCCTTAGATGTCCTTTATAAGGACCCCTAGCCTCATCTCATGGTAGAAAAAATAAATTGTGTGATGACATGCCCTTGGTGCTCCCGAGAGCAATGCACACAAAGACTGAACACCCTGCAAGTGTTTACTGCCTTTCTGAATGACTGCTACAGAAAACAGTCTAAGCATAAATCCCTCTGTCCTCCACCCTCACCCTGTCCCACCTCATCCCCACGGTCTCTACAGACCCTTCCATAAAGGAAACCCCCATGCTCCTGCCTCCCCTGCCTCCACCATCCTAAGGCAAGGCAACGGTACTCTCTTTGTAGCTTCTTAGCTAAAAAGAATATAAAGGGGTAGAGGGAAAAAAGCTGTAATGCATGAGCACTTTCCTTTAAAAACCCACAGATGCTGCATGCGATTCAGTAACATCTCCAGGGGTCTGAGGAACACTTGGTCATGGGAAAGCAACATAAGTCGGTAAAACAGGGTGAGAAGATGAGGCGATTCGGGGGGGGGGGGGGACAAGGTGTGTGTGGCAAAGGTGGGAAAGGCACAGGATGTTCGAGAAGCAGCATTCCTGTACAATAACAACCTTGTATGGTGACAGTGTTAATCACATAAGCTCAGCTCATACAAGTACCTGCTGTTACCCCAGGTCATATAAAACACATTGAAAAGACTGAGACTTGACATCAGTGAATGTTGAGGAGCATGGGTCCCCGATGCTTCTTACAACTCACTTCTAGGCCAGAAGGTGACACAGAAAGATTTCCAAAGGGCAGTTTGCACATAGACCAGCCCCACAGCCGCCTGCCCGGACTCTACATCCCACCTCACCCTCCATCCCTCTCTCCACTGTCTCCAGAGCAACCTCCTCATACCGCTGTCCTCCTGAAAACTCTTCAAAGGTTCCTGATTACCTCCAGGATTAGCTCCACTCTGGCCATGACCTCCCAGGCCTCTGTGATTGAGCCCCACCTCCCCTCTTGTATGCTCTTTCCCCTTTGTCCCACCTCCAGAATAAGCAGTTTAATAACCCATCAGCTGAGCATGCCAGTTCCACACTAGCCTCCCCTTTCATGAGGATACACTGCTCCTCTGCCTAGGTTCTTCCGGGGCCACTCAATTCTCCAGCCTTAGTTAGGAATGTTTTCCTCATATTCTCAAAGCATCCTCTCTGGGAGATACCACACATTCATTGCCACTTCGCGCTACACAGAATACCAATATGGCAGCTCAGTAGGGAAAGCTCAGTCTCTAGTGACTTGCCTACTTCCAATCTGCCTCCCTTCCATGGGGAAAGGCAAGGTCTTTGTGGTTATATAATGTATCCTTTCCCTCTGTGCTTTCAACATCCACCTTGCTGGCTAGTTTTCTGTCAACTTGACACAAGCTGGACTTAGCAGAGAAGAGGGAGCCTCAATTGAGAAAATGGCTCTACCAGATTGGCTTGCAGGCAAGCCTTTGGTGCTTCTTCTAGCTGATGATGTGGAATGGCCCAGGCCAGTGTGGATGCTATCGCCCCTGGGGGACATGTAAGAAAGCAGGCTGAGCAAGCCATAAGGAACAAGCGGTAAGCAGCAGCCCTCCATGGTCTCTTCATCAGTTCCTGTCTCCGGGCTGAGTTCCTGCCCTGCCCTCCTCAGATGACGGACCACAGCTATAGGATCAAATACACCCTTTCCTCCCCAAGTTGCTTTTGCGCATGGTGTTTTATCACAACAACAGAAATCCTGACAGAGACAAACACCATTCGATTAGCATTGCAGAATGCAGACAAGAACCAGCTCATTCCAGACTCCCCTCCCTGGATTCAGTGCCACTCGACAGGTTGCACCTGGCTACAGAATAGCTGAATACTAAGATGGGGCAAGTTACCTGTCACAATCTGGAAAGCCATAATTGTCACGCCTGTAGCGATTTCCACTCCAGCAACTCAGGGAAACCTGGCCACAAGGCACCACCACTTTTTCTTCCTTCTCAAGCTAGTTTGCCAACAAATTTGTTGGCTGCCTTCCCATTCAGATTTCAGTGCCTTACATAGAGTAGCTGTATGTGATGGATGGGAGAAGAAACGAATAGCGAAAAAGAGAGAGGGAAGAAAGGAAGAAGCCAGGTAGGTGAACAGTACTGAGTTAGTACATTTCCCAGGCAGCATGATAAGAAGCCGGAACTGCTTCCTCAGTAGACATGCTCCATTTTGTTTCTGTGCTATAAACCTAGCACTTTCTGGATCATTCTGGACAGCTAACTTCCAACAGGACCACTTCTAGGTTCCAAACTCTAATATTAGCTATTGTGGATATATAAAAATCTATGCTCAGACATGGGTTGGGAAGGCTTCTAGGCTCTTTCTTTCTTCAGCACATGGAATATACTTGCATATATGTAATGAGATACCCTGGGGATGAGACCCAGCTGCAAACATGAAGTTCATTTGTATTTAGATAAGGCATTAGATAAGTGGTAGAGAATTTGCTAGATTCTACAATAGCCTGTGTTCAAACCCCAACTCCCCACCCCAGGCATAATATCAACCAACAAACATATTCAGGTTAAGTGCAAGTAAGATGTGAACTGGACCTGGAGGTCAGGCCAAGTGTGCAGTTCCTGCCAGGGATTTGAGGCCATCATCAGCTCTGACCTGCTTCCTGTTTCTTGGCTCTGTTCCAAATGGATGACACAGCCACAAAGAGGAGCTATATATAGCCAAGATACCATGCAGCACTTTCAGGATGTAATAAGCCATAAGTCACATGTACGAGGCTCTTATCAGTACCTGTACCTAGTACCCTTTTATGTATTATATATTAATATAATTAAAGTATGTTAATATACTATGTATTTATATTAACACTTCATTACTCCTGACATCTCTATGACATTTTTAATCCTCTGTTAAAGATGAGAGATGGAAATACAAAAGCTAATTTGCAAATACAGCAGGGCTAGAGCAAAACGCAAACTCTAGCAGTCTAGTCGTAGGACTGTACGAGACCTTGACCTCTGTAAAATATAGCCTCTTATGGTTTCCTAACAGAGCCAGGTCACAAGGACCTCTTCCTATCTCGTTACTACGAAAACAAAAACAAAGTCAGAAAGCAATGTGGTAAGTAGCACCATCCGGGTGGTAGAACATTCTGGGATCAAAATATTCTATCTAAAGCGGAATTTCTCATAGCATTTTCCAATTCATTTATAAATAGTTAAACATAGCCATACTTAATTAGGTAGCTACTGCTTTGGAGTCAGTAAAAAAAAAAAAAAGTGGTATTTCATTTTATCATTTATTTATTTACTTACTGTGTGTGTGTGTGTGTGTGTGTGTGTGTGTGTGTGTGAGAGAGAGAGAGAGAGAGAGAGAGAGAGAGTCAGAGAAAAACTTCTCTCTACTAATATGTGTTTCAGAGACTGAGCTCAAGTCATCAGGCTCAGTATAGTACCAAGGGTCCTTTACCCGCAAGCTGTCTCATTGGTCCCCAACCTGTAATGTTTCAAATGTTAGCTGTAATGACTAATTCTATTCTTTTTTTTGGGGGGGGGGTGAGGAGAAGGAGCTCAAGATAGGGTTTCTCTGTGTAGCTTAGGGTGCCCTGTAACTTACTCTTCTTACTTGAAATTAGGCATTAGAAGATCATTAAGTACTGATGCTGTCCATTTGCAATTCAGTTCTCAGAAGTGGATTTCAGGCCAGTGTAGACAGAGTAAGAGCCTATCTGAAAACAAAGAAAACCTCTCCGTGTGGGATCCATTCCCAACATTGTGAGGAAGAAAGCAAGCCGCTTTCTTGGTCAGAGTAGGAAAGAAGAGAAGAAGGGGAAGTAAGGTCGGATAGGTCACCAGGTTGATTTGGGGGTCGGGCAGAAGAACACAACAGGGGTGAGGGGCAGAGTCACACACACAGAGACATCCATCTATGACTAAATGTGAAAAATAGGGTTTTTTAAGTCTAAGGTCCCAAACTGCCCACAGAGAGCTGGGGTGACAAAATCTGATCTGGCAGAGCAAAGTACATAGGACAGTGAGGCCAGGCAGGGCCTATGCGATCTGCTCTGTCCTCTTCCCGGGTCAACCCTGCAGAGGACACCAGGGACCTGACTCTGATTCCGTCAGAATATGGGCTTTTCTTCCTTCCCTACTTCAGTTCTCTACACTGATAATTAGATGCTAAGCCCAAACGTCTGAACCGATTCTAACTCAAATCACAAATGAAATCAAAAGAGAAGACAAGGGTGCCCAAGTTACATGTCACAATCTGTGTGGGCGGAGGCAGGCAGGTTCCTCCTTCTATCCCCTTCCCCTTCCTTCCTGGCAATTTAGGTCCCGTGCTCATCCTCGGCTCTTGTACAGGCACACGAGAAGAAGACAGCTGAGCTACAGGAAAGCCATCCCCCCACCCGTGCCCATCCACTCACCAACCCACTCACCCCAACCCCCATAAAGCAAAAGTTAGCCCAGAGAAATGAAGGGTCTTCATGGGCCACACAATTTGCAGGAAGACATACCTCCCTCCCTGCTGCCAGCCACTACAAGGCTCGAGCCACAGATCTAACGCTGAGGAAAACACTCTAGACTTCTGGCCCAAACTAAAGACAAAAACTGCTAATGAAAAAGGAAATAAATAAACCATCCCCCAAGCATTCCTTCCCAGTTCGCCACCAGCCCTTCATATGGCAGCTACGGGATCCATACAGACAAGCTGCCCCTTGTCCACTGAGGTCAAAAGTTGATCCGGTACCAAGTACAAGTTAAAAGCATCCTCTAAAGTCTAGAAGTCTGGGGTATGAAAAGTTCAATTCTGCTCCAAGTCTAATGGAATTTGTCTCAGCCGGAAGTCGAACATTCTGGAGCAGTGTCTCAGCCGGAAGTCGGGCGTTGCGGAGCAGACCTTGGAGTTTCCTGTGGAACTCTTAAGAACCGCTGGAGGGGAGGCTCGTTTTCCCAAGGACTAGATATCCAAGAATCCCCAAACTGCTTTTAACACTAGCTAAGACACCTTTAAACACAAGCCATGCCTAACGCCCACTTCATGAAGGTCCCAGCGCACACTAAACACCAAGCAGAAACCAACAAGTGCTGACTAACTAAAGCCATCTTCCCTCTGTGGAGCGGAGGTCAGCAGGGGCTGGGGAGACAGCAAGAAGAATTCTATGTGTATCTGCCCCACTGTCCTGGCGTCTTTCTCTCTCCCTGGTAGCCACAGACGTCTATTGGTGGTGAGCCACTCAACAGAATTCCCTGTAAAACGAAAGTTCTAAAAAAAAAAAACAAAAACAAAAAAAAAACCTGAAGAGAAAAAGAAAAAAAAAATACTCCCTGTGAGAGAATCTAACTTTACAGGATGTGAAGTAACTCAGTTCTATGAAGAAGTCCTGTCCCACGGATACAGCAACTTACACCTGTAATGGCAGTAATTGAGAGGCTGAGACAGGAGGATAGCCTTGAGTTTAAGGTCAGCCAGGCTACTAGTGACACTGTCTCAAAAGCAAACAAGCAAACAAAAACAGTGGTCAGCACAGCATATACCTTTAATCACACTTAGGAGGCTGAGGCAAGCAGATCTGTGTGAGCTAGAGGCCAGGCTGCTTCACAGAGCAAGTTCCAGGCCAGCTAGGACTACAGAGTGAAATGTTATCTCAAAACAAAACAAAACAAAACACAAACAACAACAATCACAAAATCCAAGAGCAGGGGATGTTGTCTCAGGGGAAGAACACTTACATAGCAAGTGCGAAGCCTGGGTTTTATTTCCAGTCCTGAAAACAAGATTCTTAGATACCATGCATGTGACAGGTTAGGGAGATGGGTCAGTCAGTAATCTTCGAGTCACAATTAGGACCTAACTTTGCATCTCCACCACCCACATCGAAGCTGTCCATGGCAGCAAATGTCTGTACCTGCAGCAAGCAGATCCTGCTGCTCCCTGGCCAAATCACTAAGCTGTGCATTCAGCGAGAGACCCTGCCTCAAAACCATAAGGTGGAGAGTGACAGAGGAAGACACCCAAGATGGCCTCTGGCTTTCACACGCATGCACATATATGTGCTCACATGGAACACACACACAAACACACAGAGAGTCTATTATGGGCAGAACTTTTGATGGCTGCTACTAAAAGTTCCTGGCTAGAAACATATCCCCAGTGCAGTGGCATTAGGAGGTTCTTTAGGGAATAATTAGTTCCAATTACAAAGCCCTCCTGAATGGGCTTGGTGCCCTAAATAAAGAGACCCCAGAGATCCAGCGCCCCTCTCTGTCCCTCCTCCCTAAAGATATAGAGACGCTTCTACAAGCCAGGAATAGGACCCTCCCACAAGACAAGATCTGCCAGGGCCTTGGTCTTGTATTTACTCAGACTTCAAAACAGTGACAAGGAATTGGTGCTTTCAAAGCCCCCAAACCTATGGGAGTTTTGGAACTAGCCCCTCTGCGCTGTCACAACGCAATCACATGCATGAGTGTCCGATGTGCCTGGCAAGATCTCTAGGCCCTGACCATCACTCTTTTTTTCTAAACTCTGACACCCACAGCTAGGGTGCCAGTTCTTAATAAATGTTCTTCCACCAGGACTTAGTGGCTCAAGGCTGAGGCCCAAGCATCTAAGGAAGGTTGTATCTGTCATACGCATCACGTTTATGGCCTGACTCTCATCCACAACGTTTTCCCCTCTGTGGCATGAGTTTGAGTGTAAGGCTTCACACATGCTGGGTAAACATTTTACCAACGAGCTCTACCCCTTTAAAAAAGGCAGTATCTCACTATGCTGCTTAGGCTAGCTCTAAACTCTGTTAATATTCCTGACTCGGCCTCCTGAGGAGTTGGGCTCACGGGCCAGTGCACTGCAACCTTTTTTGAGGACAGGGCCCTGGCCTTCTTCATTTCTGTATTCCCCAAGTTCACGGCAGCACAGCACAGGTACTCTGCCATTCTGTGAAAAGGCAAAGCGTTCTTCCGCATCATACAGCACTTCCAAGACTTCCACACAGACTGGCATTCAGAGTCAGAGTCTAGAGTTCAGGGCAGAGACAAGAGGATGCACCAGAGGTGGACGGGGTGTGGCTCCAGGTTTGTCAAACATTTATTCTAATTGTCTTGGGCAAATCTCTCAACTGCTTTGGGGGTGGGGCTTATTTTCCTCTTCTGTAAACACGGCAGATAATTTCTTAGGTTGCCCTCTAAAGTCATGAACTCACAAAACAGAAAATGTGCCCTTGAGCTATGACCATAATATCGTGAGCAAACTACAACCAGAAAGCCCTTATCTCACGCAGATTATGGCAGGCAGTGATTTCAGTAGTGGGGGAAGCACCCGCCCATTCATCTGCGTTCACATGTGACAGATGAACACATTTGGGTCACTCTCTAAAGTCTCCGGGAGGGAGATGGAAATTTCAACGATCATTCCGGGCAGAAAGGCTCCAGAGTGAGATGGCTACAGACATTACTTCCAGGTAGTCAACAGACCCACTCGGACCAAGGTAAAATAAGGCCGCCTGTGGCTATGTTCCACAGACACCCTGCTTGTGGGGGCATCAGAGCTGCGTTCTAAATGGGAGCCAGACACTGCTGGATTCTTATTTTTGGCTCTGACTCTAACGCTGAGTGGATGGTCATTGGCCAAATCTCTCCTCTAGAAGCCAGGCTTCTGGATGGGTATGACGGCCCCCATAAACCATCCCGATTACAGGGTGAGGCCAGTAAAACATTTCACAGATGTAAAATGCTGCCAATTCCTCCAGATAAATGAAAAAAGACATCAAGAGGCCACGTGGCAGCCTCCCCTCCTAACCCTGGCCTCCAACAAACTCACCGGAGGACCCCAGAGGCCTTGGCACCCCCAACTCACAATCCGGCTCCATTCCCTCTGTTCAAAAGCAAGAAAAGCTACTTGATCATACACTATTCAGAGGAATCCCTTGCAAAGCTCTTTAAACCACACAGACCACAACACTAACCAACTGTGTCTTTAGGTTTGGTTCTCCTCCACAGCAGAGCATCTGAGACAGCAGAGGTAAATCAGGGCAAGGGAGCACAGTGCCTAAAGGATAAAGGCCCGCCCATGAAACAAGGAGGACTGTTCAGTAGCCCTACCCATAGTTTCGATGCCCCCTACCCCGCCCCTCCTTCCTTTAACCATTAGGTACCAATGGATACCAGATACTCAGCACTGCATAAGAAGGTTAAGAGATAGCATCAGTAAAGTTTCCCACCAAAGCAAGCTAACAGCACACAGGCTGGTTAGAAAGCATTTCTGGCCTGTGGGGATTCTAATCCATTCTTATCAGACATCTGGCTTCATCACTTTATCAGGGTGGGAATGAGAGGTACATCAGCTATGCCATGGAATGAGTTCTGGGGCCCCTGCCCACATCGAAGCAGATCAAAAAGGAGTTCATGCCTGCCAGAGTGAAGCTTTCACCATAGCAACTCATGTTATTCCACAAACAGCCAGGACTGGGGCGCTCTGCTGTGACCAGCCTGGATAGCTAGCGCGCCTGGGAAATAAGCCACTGAAGGGCTCAGACAACAACAGAGCCAGCAAGAGAAGCGACACCTATTTAGCTTTCAGGGCTGTTCCCTTGTCATCTCTACTGCCCCAGAGCTGACAGGGGATGGCATCAAGACCCTCGCTACCCACCCTATGTGTTCTAACAAGACAAACATCTGAGAGAAGTATGCCACAGAATCCTTGGGGCAATGGGGGATTAGAGGAATCAGAGACGGTCATTTGGACAGTATAAGGCTAGTGCTGTGGAATTTAGGAGAAAGGTACTCATCTTAAATGACATAGGCACTCATCCCTAAATGACATACAACCAGGGCACTCAATGAGGGGATACAGAGACAGAAAGCAGATGCCCAGACCGGTAAAAGAAGCAACAGTTCTCAGTGTGACTGTGTGGAGCACCAATCAATAAAGCATCCCCATGCTGGGTCTTCATCCTGGACATGGAGTCAAAGCTCCACCAACTATTACCATCTTTCACTTTCCACCAAGTAAGAGAATAATCCCACAGAGTGGGGTTAAACTGGAGTCTTGAGCAAGAGAGACTCAAACTCCAAATGTCTGTCCTGTCGTTCAAGTCACCGAGTGCCACATTCAGGAGGAGTTCACCCATGGGAATGAGGGACCCCTCTGGGGTCCCCTAGCATCCTCAGCAGGCCGTGTCTCAAGCTCCAGGGGTAGAGTCAGGAATTTCAAAAGCTGACAAAGTAACATCCTTAGAAGTGCACTAGAAGTTAGTAAAAATTAGCTGGCATCCACGGGCGTTTCTATATGCTGTGTATGCACTTCTATTAATACAACAGAAGAATCTTTTCACGGTGCATAAAGTTATCTTTGCACCTAGCATCAAGAAACAGAACTGGTTGCCACAGGCCCCTCAGTCCAAGCACGTATGACATATGCAATGGGTTTCCACTGTATATGCTCCAACTCTTTCTTCCTGATGTCATGGGGTCAGGAACAGGGAAGAAAGTAGTTCCTGGAAAAGGGGGCTATCTTCCACACCTGCTTCAGAAACAATGTCCAAAAAGCCCAAACCAGCCCCTATCCTCAAACTCCCCTGGCTCCAGAACACTTCCATCGTCATCATGGTCTCTATAAACACTAAATACAAACCTGCAAATGACCCTCAGAATCTCAGAAACATTTCTCTGCAGCTGCAGAAACGGAAGAAGAAACTAGTTTCTGCCTCAAGATGACATTTTAAAGGTGATACTGAAATTGCTTCCTTTCCTCCAGCCACCCCCTGTTTCTTATTCTCCAGTTGCTAAATGAAAGAGTTTTCCTCTTCCCCTGCCTGTTTCAGTTGGAAACGTGGCACCAGGCACTGGAAAGCCGGCGAAGGGGAAGAGGGAGGAGGGGATGGCTACTTTCAAATCTGACTTATGCACACATCCTAACTGGCCACCCACACCCTGAAGAACCACACTCCACCTAAGAAAGTCCAAACTGTGGAGAAAAAAAACAGAGCCCCTGCACCACCTCCCCCCCCCCCCCAAGCAGGGTTAAGAAGGAGAAAGCTGGAAAAGGAGGGGGAATAAAGTTCCACATTCCTGACATTTTTTTAGCCAAGTGCAGTGGCTGCACAGAACAGCTCTATTCCAAACAGACATAAGATGGGACAAAACCTGGCTTGGGGGAAGAAGCCGTCCCCGCATTGGAAATAAGATAACCCAAAACTAAACTAAAAGTGTGTCTGAGCACAGCTTGGGGGAACAGAGGCCAGACAGCCTTTCATGTGCGCCCAAAAGGAAGTGATCCCGAGGGAAGGAATTTGGCGTCAACATCTCCCTAAAGACAGAGCTGAAGCCTTGGGGATCCTGCAAGGGAAATCAAGCCCATGAGTGCTGCAGAGGTGACTAGCAGGGGAGTACTGACATGGGTGGGAAGGCTGTAGCTTGCTAGGGTGTGGAGAGGGTATAGGGAACAGTAGAGGCTAGGCAGGGACGAGTCACATTCTATTGCAAGAATTACAGTACAGTTTCCTGGCTCAGCTTCCCAAATGAAGGAGTCCTACCCTGACCCAAGATACAAACTCAGGAGCCTGATGGCTTTTCTCCCTGTTCCCCCACCACCTCCTCCTTCCCACTATATGCCTACCTATAAACACCACCAAAACCAGCACGACCCCAAGGAAAATCCCAGAAATAGTCAGTCAATCCGAGGCTAGGTTTGAGGTGCCTCCCACCCCCCTATTTTCCAGGATGTTTCTGTTCTCATTTAGTAATGATAGCAGCGTTCTATGATAGCTGATCTCACACACACACACACACACACACACACACACCACAAAATCTCTCTATAGTAGGTAGGAACAGACACACTCAGTATAGATCAAGATTCAGCTCCAGATACTGGAGATTCAAGGGAAAGCCCCCTTCTTCCTAAACCAGCTCTGACTGGTAAGCCCTCAAAGCAACTTCAGAAAGAAACATCTGCTCTCAAAGTTCCATAGGGCTAAAAGTACCACAGAAGAAGATGGAACTAGGAAGACGGGTGTGTTGGCACCTCAACCAAGTCCTTTCTACAGCCCTAGGGCTAATCCTAAGGAAAAGGAAAATGGCTAGTTTGTTTTTTTTTTCCATCACCTTAGTCCTTTCTCTGGCATCAGGTACTAGGAGTGACAATCCCAGAAGTTGTCAGTTTCCAAGGACTACCACTGATCTGAAGCAAAGCACTCCAGAAGGCTAGAGACAGGGAACAAAGGAGGCAGTACAAACTCTGTGCGTCTCTTTTTGCACAACACTAAGACAGGTAAAGCCCAAACTCTCAACAAAAGCTAGAGACACCACAGAGAGCCACAAGCTAAGCACAAGGCTCTGGCCAGCTGTGGAACACATGGCTATGAGGTTTATGATTGACACATGTGACGATCTGGCCCTAGCCTGCAAGAACTGGAGCATGACACTGAGAAGCGTCTTAGAATGGAGGACTGCACATTGACATGAGGCAAACGTGAAGCAGGGCAGGTCCCCTGCCTTCTCATTAAGCCACTATGTTAAATAATAACAAGGGTCCAGGAGCAAGAGACAGATTAGCTCTTTGGCTGGAAGAATGGCTTTTGTTGCGGATAAAACCTCAGCTTTAAGCTTTATAAATCACTGCATAAGGAAGGTTGGTTTTAATGGTTTCTTCAATGATGAGGAAACTGAGGTCGAGGGAAAATGTGAGTGGAGGAGAGGAAGAAAGTGAAGTGACAGAATTTCCAGAAGAATGTGGACACCAGCCCCAGTCCCAGCTTCTCTCCTGCAAACCCGACAGCCTAGCTACGAGCATGCATTCAGCTCAGACCCGGCTAACCCAAGAACAGCCCCAGCGCGAGGACAAGTTCTTCAGCCAAATAGGTCCTGAGTCGGTAACAGGGACATATGGGTAGATATGGGTAGATAAGGGAGATATGGGTAGATGCAGGGATAGACAAGTAACTCTTAAATGGTGCACCTTCTTACTACCCTGTAGAATGCAGATCAGGAAACTTACACAGAAGAGAGGATAGGAATGAGTGTTCTCAAGACCAGGCGACCCAAGCCATGGGACTGTCACCTATTACCTATGGTGCTCTGGAGACAATATATACTATAGTAAGTCCTTCCCACTTTTCAATATCACCGTTTTGCAGCACTCTGGAGTAGGGACCTCGGATTCTGACCCCTTAGTGGTTTACACAGACAGCTCTGAGGCCTACACCAGCACAGTGCTGAATCCAGGATCCCTTTCTCTGTTCCCACCCCACATCCCTGCAGCGACTAGGAAATCACCTTTCACAGAGAGTATCCCTCTACTGGCTCCTGCAAAGGGGATGAGGCTCTGGGTCCAGTTCACACAGATCTACAGGAACAGTTCAAAGTGCCAAAGGATATCTTAAAACTAGCCCTTTAGGTCATATTTAAAGAGAGGTTGGTAGCAGAAGGTCCCTCTGGGATGGAGCCAGGGCCACATGTGAACACCTGGAGCAAGCTCCAGAGGTTAGGATGAAGAACTTCCAGAAAGCCACAAGAGAGGTGGAGAGGGTTAGGGTCCCTTCCACTAGAAAAGCCTAGAAGATCTGGAGGCCCCCACTAGAGAGAAGGAGGGGGGATTGTGCAATTACAGCTGGTCTAGGAGTTTCCCACATTGGCACCAAGTCGCCAGAAAGGAAACCCCAACCATAGGGCCAGGAAGGCAGCTCTGCAATTGGTTCGAGGCCAGGTATGGGTTTCTGAGATTCAGATAGAGTTGTAGGATGTGGTGGGTGTCCAAGGGGGGCGACAGAGCATGGCACGGCCCGCACAGCTAGGAGTTAGGGGTGCTGTCTGGACTCTCTTAGGTCCAGGCCAGAGTGGATACAGTGCACAAAGCCAGAGGTGCAGATAACGTGCGGGACATCCCAGCCGGGCGCGCTCCAGCCCAGATGAGGTCCGGGAATCCCTGTCTGCGCCTCGGAGGACGGGAGTTAGGACCGCCAACCCCTGCAGCACCCCCTCCCCGCTCTACTCACCTCGAACATAAGCCCGATGAGGACGCAGAGCACCAAGCAGAAACCGATGTCTGCATGGTTGTGGATGATGAACTCCTGGCTGAAGAGCGGGTAACTTTTCGTCCTCCTACGGAAAGCCATGGCAGCGGGCGTTCACCGCCTGCGGGGGCCCGCACCCTCGCTCAGCAGCCCCAGCGAAAACTTCTCCGGCCCGGCCCGGTCCGCACGCCAGCCCCGCAGCCCAGCGCGGAACAACTTCGGGCCCCGCCCCCTTCCTCTGCCCGCCCCGCCCCGGCCTGCCGCCCGGAACCGCCCCCGGCCACAGCCCTCGCCCCGCAGCGGCTGCACAGGCGCGGGCCTCTAGCCACACCCCCTTCCTCCGTCCGCCCCGCCCCCAGGCCGCAAAGGCGCGCGCCTCTGGCCACACCCCCTTCCTCCATCCGCCCCGCCCTCAAGCCCTTTGGCCAGCGCCACCGGCCACGCCTCCTGGGCGAGCCCGGCGCGCCTAACCCTTGTGCCGCGCTCGCTACCGGTGCTTGCGGCTTCCACCGGGGGTACACTCTTCCGTGAACCTCGCTGAGACGCGGGAATGGAAGCCCTGTCCTCCGGCTTTGAGAGGAAGCGGCTCCCGAGCTGCTGGACAGGAAGTGGGCCGGGATCCCACTCCTAGCGCCCAGCTTCTTCCTCTGCAGGAAGGGCCCGGGGCGGGAAGCTTCGTGCCGGCCTGTGGACTGGCCCCAGCCCTGCGCTGGATCTTAAATGAATGCATGGCTACTCCTGTGTCTGAAGGATTGCACAGTGTAGGTTCAACCTCTCAGAACCTTCAGCAGCTACCCCAAGGCCTTGCCTTAGTAGAGCCTACTTTGCAAGGGCGTGCAGGTACCCCGCGTTTTACTCCTTCACTTAAAAGGCCAGGTACTGCCCAGAATTGGTTTTTCAGGGCTCACTACCTTCAATATTAATTGATCAGAAGTGGAAGAATAAACACTGAAGAAATAAAAAAAAAAAAAAAAAAAAAAAAAGATCCTCACCCAACGTTTCCATTTAATATTAAGTTTCAAAATTACTTCCGGAAGGACAAAAGGTCTTTTAAAATAAATTATACTAGCAAATATTGGATTTAATCCTGCCAGTAATGAAGGAACAAATAATCGCTTCTAAATGTACAGAAATGCAAAATGAACAGAGGACTGTTTAATTTCTTTTCTTTTTTTAAAATTAGTTTCACGGTTACGAGTTTGCAAAAATAGCAGTCTGAAGGTAACTAGAACTGAATGAAGTTCCTTAAAGAAATTTATCTCCTGTATTCTAAACTGTGCACTATTTAACAGACAGCCCTAGGGCTTCTAACTCCACGGGCGGGGCGGGGGGCATTAATGCCTATATTGGACTAACCTTTGTTTAAAGTTAAGACCGGTGCGTGCGTGCGTGCGTGCACGTGCGTACAGTTTATGACATATAGGGGCTGCACATGCATGAGCTCACATATTTATGTATTTTCGCCCCAGTGACCTCCGGTGTCAGGCCTCACCTTCCACCTGGTTTGTTCCAAGGTCTCTCTTTGTGTTGACTTTTCCACTAGGTAGGCCAGGCTAGCTGCTCCTCTAGCTCCTCCCATCTCCCAGTAGAAATGCCCCTTGTGGCCAACTTTTACATGGGTTCTGCGGATTCCAAGTCAGGTCCTAGTATTTGCACAGCATGGACTATCACTCACTACGCTGTCTCCCCAATCAAGACTCTTCTGAAATTCGGACCTAGCCTTGTAAAGAACTCTGGAGCACCTTGACTCTCAATGTACAAATGTTCTAATGGTCAATGATTTGTGGGAATTTCCTTCGCATATGTAATGGTGTCAATCTAACGTTTAATACTTGAGGCCAAAATCCATGGGAAACAGTAGAACTCACCACCCCTCCCATTTATAAATAAAACAGTCGAAAAAGCAGAGATGTTTTAGACATTGCTCTTGCAGCTGATAGCTCTTCCCTTTGCAGAATAGTTGAACAATAAGACACAAGATTCTAAGATGTATGTTTGATGGTGCATCACATTGACAACTGCCGAGGGAGCACCAAAAGCTTCCTTCAGCCATCACAGCCATTTCTAAGTCCAGGTTGCCCAGGCCATCTTTAATACAAACAATGGGTTAAACACTTCCCAGTGCTTGCAATACACACTCTTAATACTAAGAATTGACAGCATCCTGCATTTTGCAGGAGTTTTGCAAGCCCATTCCCAGCCTTTCTTATTCACTCAGCCACAGAGTCCTGTAAAGGCTCATCTCAGAATTCTCACCACTCCCCTTCTTCATCATTCCACATGTGACCCCCACAAATCACCCGTGTATTTCCAAAGTTTGTTATTATCTTGTTTATTAGCCATTTCATTTGGCATAATACCCTTGGAGCACCTACCATGTGACAGACATAACTAACTCCTGAGAAGAAAGACATGCTAATCCAAGTGTGGCAGTTTTATATGTTTCCAATCCAGCTAATTCCTCTTCCTTTGAACGTGGGCTTGACTTGGTGGGTTTACTTCTAACACAAAATGGTATCATGTTTTTGTTTTTGTTTTTGTTTTTACCTCTAATACTAGGTTCTAAAAGGTCTTTCTAGGTTTTCCTTCAGCTTGTATCAGCCTCTCTGGGACAAGCCAGATGCCATATATTTATACAGCAGAATTCACATGGCAGTGTCTGAGACCTCTTGCCAGCAGCCAGCAATGACTTCATGCTTGGGAGGGAGCTACTTTGGAAGAAGATTGTCCAACCCTATGAGTTCTGTACTAGCATCTTGACTACAGCCTGTAAACCACCCTGAGTTAGAACGAGCCAGTGTAAGCCACTCCTAAGTTCCTGACCCACAATGATAAGATAATAAGAATCTGAAATCTTAAGCCACTAAATCTTGCCAATTGTTTTGTACCAAGAGGTAACAAATACACATTTGTTGGAGCTTGCAGTAGTTTTCAGTGATAAAGACATCATTACAGTTCAATAGGGTGGTGGTGGTGGTGGCTCAAATAATTTGAAATAGGGTAGAGACTCATTTTGATCATGGTCTAGGAAAGGGGGAAATTTGGGCTGACACACCTTTTAAGGATAAGAGTATGTAGGCTGTGTGTGGAGGTGCTCATGTGTTATCCCAGCAGTCTGGAGGTTGGAGCAGAAGGACTGAGGGTTCAAGACCAGCCTGAGCTACTTAGGTAAACTTTCTCTCAAAACAAAACAGGAGAGAGAGAGAGAGAGAGAGAGAGAGAGAGAGAGAGAGAGAGAGAGAGAGAGGAAGGTGCAGAAATGGGAAGATAAATTTGGAGAGAGATAGAGCTGGATTTTTAAGACATTTTGAGAACTATGCTAAGGATTGTGACTTTATTCTGAAACAATGAGAACTTTTTAAACATGCCTGTATCAGCCATGAAAAGGCTAAGGCAGGAAGATTGCTATGTGTTTGAAGCCAGCCTGGACTCCTCACTACATTCCTGGCTAGACAGGGTTACTGAAAAGAGAATCTAGCCCAAAACAAATCAGTTGTTTTAAAAAGAAGGAAAAGTCTGATAGAGATCAGGGAGCCCAGACTGGGTAGATATTCAGTTACCCCTGGAGGTGGAGGGAACAATAACCCTCTTACATTTACACTGCACTTTGCAAGTGCCCTGTGAGCAAAAATGACAGTAATTGGCAACCTCTTCTTGCAAATGCTCCAAGACATATGGATGACCAGGGGCCACATAATTAGTGGGTAGCTGAACCTGGACTCAGACAGTGGAATCAGTCTCTCCGTGCCTAGTTCCCGGTGCTGTACCGCACTGTTACTTGCGAAGAATATCAGGTAAACCCCAGGGACCCCACTCTGCCAACCCAGTGATGACTGCCAGCAATTTGACTGCATCAATGCTGATCTAATCACCCTCTCTAAAGCTCTGGGAATATCATAGAGGGGGGGGGTGATGGAAAGAGTTGAGTAAGAGTCAAGGTTGGGAGTTGTGCAAAAAAAAAGACATTTTCTGGGTATGACATAGAGGTTGCAATCATAAATTTACCCCAGCTGTGGTTATCTGCACAAGCAAGACCTGAACAAGATTGGACCTATTAATAATATTGGACCTACTACAATGGGGGAGGGGGCTATGAGACCTCATTGCTTCCCGGAGGGACTATTCCAACTAAAGGTAGTTGAGTCTCCGGTGTTATTTTCTTTAGTGATGTAGCCACAGGTAAGTTGCCTTTGCTCCAGAAAATAACCTCCCAGCATGCTTGCAAGCAGCTCTTATGAAACCTAGAGGGCCACATGCAAAACAAGGACTCAAAAGCAGCAGAGGCTTGTAAGGAAGAAGGGTTCCAGCAGGAGAGGAAAAAGGGTAGGAGAGGGGAATAAAAGGTGTAAATGACTAAAGTTCATCGTATAAATGCATGAAAATGTCGAAAATAAGACAATCAAAGGTTATCTATATTAGACAGATCTTGCTCTTTCCATTAGGGACCCGATAGTTGCCAATCCCCATGTTTTCATTTGCCTTGGTGCCTGTGTGTCTCATCCTTTTGCCTGGAAGGTAAGCATCCTTGAAGAGAGTTGTACTGCTTCCTTTACTAAGTTTCCATGCAGCAGGCTCAAGGCCTTGGGAGTACCATATGCTCACCTCCCAGGTAGCACCAAGTACGCCTGTATTAGATGTGCATGCCTCTGAATTTCACCCCACACTGGACGATGTGACATTTCTAGGCTGGTATTATGGTTTGGAATAAAGTGTTCCCCTGAAAAAGGTCACACAGTGAAGGCTTGACACCCCCCTCCCCTGGGCTGCTGCTGTTATGCAGAGGTGATTGGACCATGAATGAAGATGGTAGGTTTACTGGTAGGTTAATCCTCTGAAGAGTTCAAAGAAGAATAGGATTGAAGTAGAAATTTTTGGGTTTTTTGGAGACTCAGTTATATCATGTGTGTGTGTCTGTGTGTGTGTATTTGAAACTGTCTTATGAGAGGATGTTTTATTGCAGCAGACACATGGGAGGATTTTTTTTTTTTCTGAGAACAGACACATGGTATTTGTCTGTAAGCTGTCTGGAAAAGGGGCATGTGATGTTTTGTTAAAGCAGATGCTTGAGAGAACACATGATGTTTAAAATGGGTATAAAATATAACCCAATAGACAGTGGGTGGTGCTGTGTGGTATTGGTACACCTTAGCCTTCTTTGCTGGTCGGCTTTGGGTTTGCTTATGCTGGTCTTCGCTGACAATGCTGTGTGGTATCCATTTGCCTTGCCATTCTTTGCTGGTGACCATTTATTTGTAGTGACTTCACAGAGAGAAATGCCACCAAAGAATCTCGTGGTGTTCCAGTGGCTTCTTGCCGCTTCCTTGGACTTGGCTGTTGCTGATTTACGAATGGTGTTTGCAAGTGAATTTGAGCTGCGCTGCTGATTCATGTGAACTGAACTGCTGATATGCTGACCATGCAAACTGAATTCTCTCCCAAGAACTATTTCTAAACAGGTCCACCTCCTCCTTTGCCCTATTAACCTTTCCTTTCCACTACGTTTGGTGGGTGGTGGGCTAGAAGGGAGGTTAAGGCACTTAAAAACCCTTATTAAAAGTAGGTTATAAAAAATATAATCTTACAGAGAATATTAAGAGGGGAGGCAGAGGCAGGTGGATCTCTGTAAGTTTGAGGCCCCTGGTCTACAGAGCTAGTTCCAGGACAGCCAGGGTTACACAGAGATACCCAGTTTCAGAAAACATACAAACGGGGAAAAAAAAGAGGTGGGCACTAGTTGGAGAAATTGCATCATCTTCTCTCTGGAGAACTCCCTCCTGCTTGCTTGCTTCCTCCATGAAATGCCATGAGGCGAGCTGCTTGGCTTCACCATAGCTGTCTGCCAAGATTCTCTGCCTCACCACAGTCTCAGAAACAATGGAGCCTGCCAACCACTGGCTGAAATCCTAATAAATCTTTCTTCCTTCAAGTTCATTCTTGTAGTAGAGAAAAGGGTGACAGGGCAAGCATGCCACCCTAGGTGGCTGTCATATTGATACAGAGATAGGACAAGAGTCCCACATCTGTACATTCAAGTGTTGTACTCATGGCTGAATGAGAGAGGCTTGTGAGGTGGACTGTACAAATACTGACCACAGCTTCTGGATGTCTAAGTGGAGTATAGCATGCTTTTATGCATTTGTGTATTTATGCATTTATTTATTTATTTTTGGGCTGGGTTTCTTTATATAGTCCTATCTGTCCAGAACAGGCTAGCCTTAACCTCACATAGATGCACCTTTTTCTGCCTCCTGAGTGCTGGGATTAAAGGTGGGCTCCTCTGTTGGCCTCAGAGCATGCCTTTTTGTTGTTAATGAAGGTTTTTCCATCAGTCCTCAGTAACTTTTAGGTTCCCCCAGAAGAGGAAAATGTATTTCCTCACATAACAAGGGGGTCAGGCATTAGTTCATGCACAGAAATAAATAATGCAGCTGAAGGTCAGAGTCTCACTGGTTTTCCATTTTGGAACATGACATTTGCTTCTGTCTCAGGTTTGTCCACCATGGTTATAAATTAGCTGCCACAGCTCCAGGTATTCTGTCCTTTGACAAAGGATAACTCAAACAATAAGGCTCACAATTCAGACAAGAAGGAAGAACAAGGTTTGAGGAAGTTACCCAGTAACTCCAGACTTCTCACTAGCCATCGGCCAGAATTACCTTCCAAATTCACTCCTAAAGCAAGCATTGGCACACTTGATTAAAGTCTACAAGAAGGCATTCTCATAGAGCCTGGGATGCCCAGATGTCCCATAGGAGGACCACCCTGCAGATCCTTACTCAAAGTAATACAACTTAGGGGAATCAGTGGTATAACGAGGGTGGCGGGAACATTCATCTCCCAGGACATGTGACAAGGCTTTGAAAGTAGGTATTTTAAATAGTAGTAAGCCTCTAAATGCAATGTAATTCTTGAACTAACTTGCAATACAAGAGGTATTGTATTGGAAACACCAGAGAACTCCACATTAAGTCTGTAGTTTGGATAATCGTGTTGTGTCGGTATCTGTTTGGATTAATGTGCAGTGGCTGTATAAACCTAAAGAAAGATGTATGAGAACTCCCCATCCTATTCTTCCAATTTTCCTGTAAACCTAAACACTACAATTGCTTTACATTAAAGTGAACTTTGGTCTGCTTTTGTTACTATATGAACTGCCTGTTAGAAGCAATGACATCCCTCAACTAAGACCCCATGCATTAGACACTTCCTTAAAGGCCATGTATATGTTCTCCCACCTTCAGAAAAAGGGAGCCCCAGAAAACTGTTATTAATAAGGATCTGGAGAGGAGGCTGAGTACAGGACCCCCTGTGTTCTGACACATCACTCCCAGCACCAACTGCACCCAGTTGCTGGCTCTCCCTTTGCAGAGACACAACCACTCTGACAATTGAACTTCCTTGTCTAGCACAGCCTAGTGACTCAGTACCAGACTGAGGCATGGGAAGCAGCTCTCCTGGTGGCTCCAGGACGTTAGCCACTGCATTTCATTTCCCCTTTCCAGATGGATGCCAGGTGACTAATAACTGTACCGCCTGACTTTGGATGAGAGAAGGGCTCCATCCTTAGAAAGGGATGCAGCTCTACATTAAAGATGAGTCAGCCAGAGCTCCTGCCACCAGGAAAATACTAACGCTCATCTGTGAAACCGGGCAAGAACTCCGGACACTGAGTTACTTCTCCAGTGGATGGAATCATTTTTATGGATGGAAAAGGAAAGAGATTGGGGACTTAAACCTGCCCAATAAACTGCTTATCCTCAGTAATACATGAGAAGAGTAAAGGAGAAAGTGATAAACGATCAGAGTTATGACGCTGCAGGGTGAGCTGTCATGCCAAGGAGAAGCTACCCAGTAAGAGGTCTCACAGAGCTGCCCTGACAAAACGCAGTTGCCATGCCTGGCTTCTTTAGATGCCATCTTGATTACTTTTGTTACCAGCCCTCAACATTCATCCCACCATCCCTGCTCTCACCTTGCCTCTGCCCAGTGATAGGGAAATATTTAATTGTGAATAATAAGATATGGCCACTGAGTACAAACTGCCAGGTTCTGCTTTGCACTGATACCTTTATAGTAATTAGTTATATTTATCCTGAGACCCACTGGGTTAATTACTGACTTCCTGCCCCATTCATGGAAAGATGATAGATAAGTGAATAGATGAATAAAAGGAACTTATAGATGGAAGGGAAGATAAATGAAGATGGATGGATGATAGATAGATAGATAGATAGATAGATAGATAGATAGATAGATAGATAGACAGATAGATATGGATGGGTGGACGGATGGATGATGGATGGATGGATAGATGGATGGATGGATGGATGGATGGATGGATGGATGGATGGATGGATGCTGGATGGATGAATGGGTGATGGTAGATGGATTGGTGGATGGATAGATGAGTGGATGGATGGGTGGATGATGGATAGATGGGTGGATGAGGATGATGAGGGATTGCTGGGTGCGTAGGCAGACATTTGGATGGATGAGCAGATGGTTAGGTAGATCAGTGGGTACATAAATAAGTGAGTAAATGGATAGCTAAGCGAAGAGTGATTGGTATGTGGAAGAGCTGGTAGATTAGATCAGTGTATACTAATCCATTATCATTATATTTTTAGCCCGGTGATACCCAGAGGACTTGCATAGCATAAGGACCTCAAAGGATTCTGTGTTCCTACAGGAGGCATATCCAGGAACAAAGCTGTATTTACTTAAGCTTAACAGAAGTGTGACTGCAGAGGTACTCTAAACCTGAAAGACAGGAGTCTATCCATGTGCCTTTGGAAGCAGCCAATTCTTGGCCATGTGCTACAGACAAAGTGGAAAGTAAAATGAATGAATGAATGAATGAATGATTTGAGGAACACAGGAGATGCTCCCACATTTTGACTTTAGTTTATGTGCTAAAGTTAAAACATCATTATAAATTAACTAAGCCTGGCATCGTAGCTCATGGCCATAATCCCAGCACTTCAGAGACTGAAGCTGTAGTTTTGACTCATGCTTGAAGCTACATAGTTAGTTCCAGGCTGGGCTTCAGAGTGAGACCCTGTCCAAAACCAAAAGCAATGAAACTAAACCAAAACCCAAAACCAAAAGCAAAATAGAAAACCCAAACCCAAACCAAACGGGAACAACAACAAAAACAACAAACAAACAACAAGAAGAAACTAAGTAAATAAAAGAATTGTTTTGGCATCTAGGACATCCCAGTGAAGGTACAGAACATTCCTGGATATTTAAACCATTCAACTTGGGCTGGAGGGATGGCTCAGACATTAAAGGCTAGGCTTACAACTGGGGAAAAAAAGTCATGAGACCTTTTTATGTGTTTTGTTTTGATAAGAATTAGCGCTACTGCTGTCTGTCTTGACTCTTTGTTGAGGAGGCTGAGCATGCGCCAGGGCCAGAGAGTTCTCTGATGAGGATGATGCATTCTCAATGAGAAATAGCAAGACTCTTTCACGTAGGAATCATCGTGGGGAGGAAGGCAAAGATTCCTTTCATCATGAATTTGGGCAGTCAGTCCCTGGTCTCAACGACTTCCCAGCAACCCCTGCTTCAATGTAAGGATTTCCTCACATTGTCCTGGCTCTACTGGAATAATTCACTTTGTCCAGTGAATTTCTGCAAAGTGAGGAGGGTACTGAGACACAGCAAGAAAAGAAACAAGGAAATCAGGGTGTGTTGGGTCTTGTGTTTGTAACCCCAGCCTTCAGGAGGCTAAAGCAGGGGGGACTCATTGAGAGTTGGGGCTATCCCGGGCTGTGTGATGATTTCTCAAAATCACAAAAGAAAGAAAATATAAGGAAAGAGAACAGATGAGGCAGGAGGAGGGGGAGGGAGGGAGGGATGGACAGATTGGGGGGAGCAAAGGAAAGCAGGAGGAAGGGGTAGAGAGAAAAGACTAGGAAAAAGTAAAGTTGAAAAGAGCAGGGGGCGAAGAGATGGAAGAGCAGATGGTGTCCCCAGCACAACACCTATAGTGATGTTATCATTATCTTGCCTGAACAGATGTGTCAGGACTCCCAGCTACTCATTATCCTCAGTGAAAACAGAACACATTTCCATCATTCCCATCCTGGCAATAGCGACAGACAGTGTGCCCTGTTTCTGAGATGTGATTTTTCCCTTTTAAACAGTCCTGTGTGTACACAGAACTCCAGGCCTTGGTCATGCTAAGAATGAGTTCCACTGCTTCCTCGATGTTTGCAGTATGCTTTCCTTTTCAATAGCACATATTGATTATTTTATAATACACATTGATTATTTTATAATACATATTGATTATTTTATTTGGGCTGGGGGAGCAATGGGGGTTGTATGTGTTTTCTTTTTTGTTTTGTTTTTAATCTTGAAATCCTTTACCCTAAGGTGTCCCGCTTTGGATCACATTGAACCCCTGTCCTTGCCACCTCAGCCTGGAGCTGGCTGGCAATCATTGCTCCACTGTATCCTGTGCTAAGGGCTCATTCTCTGAACAGCCCCTCACTGCTCTCATCTGCCCGTTCTCCAGCACTAGTCACAACTCTTCTTCAGTGCCCTGACCTCAGTCCCTTTCTCTCAAAGACATCTAAAATGTATACAGTTAAAGGAAAGAGCATTAACTCCCATCTGAACAAGGTTTGGGCAGCCTGCAGTCCAGAGAAGGGAGTGGGCACCGTTTGCCTCTGAACTACAGCTATGTAGTGTGTAAGTTCTCCATAGCAGACACCACCTTTCCCTGGGAAGGCAGCCAAGGCCTGGAGCCCTGGGTAGGAAATCCCCTGTGAGAGGCCCTTCCTGAGCCCCACAGAAAATGGTTCTTTTCATACTCTCTGAGTATCCTTCCTTTATAGCTGTAAATGTCCACATCACATCCCCCTTCCTGGCTGTCTCCACCCGATTCACATGCCAAGTACCCCCACCCAGGCGCCTCCCGGCTCATAGATCTCCTTCTCGGTCCCTCCACACTCAACTAGCCTCTTCAGTGCCGAGAAGCCTCCTCCTTTCAGCCTTGCTGTGCTTATCTCTTCAGCCAGGATTTGGTGCCTCTCTGTGAGGCCATCTCCCATCTCCAGAGACTTCTCTTGGGTTGAACAGAAATCATTTGTTGATGTTGTGAGATTAGAAAGATGAACGGATGGTAGGTGGAGATATCTCCACTTCTACACCTCAAAGTTGAACTCTCAGACATGCTAGCAGAAACCCTGGGAGATGGCAGGAAAGATTCACAACACTGACCACCTCTCTCTGTGCAGCGATCACCAGCAGGCGGCAATTGCCCAACCCCTTCACATGCAGTTTTCCATGTAGTCTTTCTTCGTCACAGACTGCTGTGGGTAACTGTTTCGAGCACCATTTGGGAAACCCAGAGTTACTAAGGAACTTACCTGAGGCACTAGGTAGGTAAGACAGAGTGGTCCCCCGGGATGAAGCTCTGCGCTGTTGTCCACAATTTCTGGCATGCCCTCAAGTGACAGGAAATTGCATTCCAAGCCAGTTCTGTCATTCTTCAAGCAAGTTAGTTGAGTCTGCCCCTTCTTTTCCCAAGCCTCTATTTCCTCATCAGAAAAGAAATGGGATTTAAAATGATCTCTTAGAGTCCTCTCCGTAGCTATCTGTGACACTTTGTCCCAGTGTTAAAAGCACTCAGAATAACCTCAGATGTTTCTGGACTCTGGTTTAACCAGAAGCAACGAGATGAAAGAAACAAGTTGATCTTTGGTTGTCCCTAAAGTTCTCCACCTGTGCAATATTCCCTCTGTTCTGATCAAGTCATTGAGGTAGGCCTGGTTGGCTCTTTTCACCCCATCAAAATCTCAGGCAGGTAAAATGAGGGGTTGCCCACCAGCAATGGGCAAAGTACACAATGCACTCCCCAGGAGGATGTCCAAATATGAGCTCCCAGATAAAAGCAAGCTCCCCTCGCAGACAACACTAGCAGCTGAAATTTAGGAAAGCCAGGCAAGTCTTACTGAAGACAGGTTCCTAGAGTCACCCTCTAAAAACCTGAAAGTATATTCTTGGTCACCACAAAAGCACAGGCTGGCAAGAGCAATTCAATGTTCAAGGTGAAGTTGCTGCAGATATGGGAGAAAACACACAGCCTCCATCTGTGCAGGACAGCAAAGAGAAAGAAGTTGCTGAAACAGGTGTAGAAATTAAGGATATAGAATCGGAGAGGTCTTGGGAACAAAGGAAGTCAAACTCGAACAGCAACAATAATGATACTGTAAATGCTCTTACAAAATCAATAGTGGGATGAAGAGATGGCTCAATGGTCAAGGGCATGCACTTCTCTTATGGAGGACTGGAGTTCAGTTCCCAGCACTGACATCGGGGTTCCTACGTCACTTGTAACCCCAACTCCAGGAGGTCCATCTGATCTCCTCGAGTACCTGCAAACATGCATATATTCCCCCCTCCCATTACACACACACACACACACACACACACACACACATCATTAGAAAGAAAAATAATTTTTTTCCAGAATTGAAAGAGAAATGAAGACTCCTTTTCCTCCCCAAAACCAGCTGGGCTTGCTTGGAAATTTGTATTATTTCTATTGTTTTCACAGTTATAGATTCTTATTGGATGGTAAAAGGTGGGGACCTGGAACTGGGGCTCAGTGTAGAAACATATGCAGTAAGTGTGAATGTCTGGGCTTAATGCTTTGAACTAGAGCAGAAGAAAGGGAGGGCAGGTAAAGGGGGAGAGATGGGGGGAAAGGGAATGGGAGGGGAAAGAAGGAGGGGGGGAGGGAAAGGAAGGGGATAGGAGAGGAAGGGGAGGGGAAGGGAAGACAGGGAAGGGAAGAGGAAGGCAGGGGAAAGGGAGGCAGGGGAGGGGGGAGGGGACTGAAGGGAAGGGGGAAGAGAGGGAAGGGAAGAGAAGGGGAGGGGAAGGGAAGGGAGGAAGTTTCTTTTCTTGAGTGTGTCTTCATATAGGGTAAAGGTGAATGTTCTGGCCAGTTCGATTCAAAGTTAACCAACCCCTGCCTCAGACCAGACACCTTGATGACTACCTGTAACTGTATAACTTAGGAGGCAGAGGTAGAAGTTCATGAATTCAAGGCTGATCTACATAGCCAGACTTTGTTTCAAAACAACAACAAAAGCCAAAGGTAACCCAGCCATAGCTTCAGTCCACCCATGTTGGGCACAGATCTCTCAACCTTGCATTAGAGAGAAGTCATAAATATCGTTTCAGGTTAATAGAGGTCAAGTGATTGTAGACATTAGGATCATACTTCCCAGTGAGAGAGCCTTCAGCAACTGCAAAGGGCCTGCTGGAGGAAGCCCTGGAGCCCGTAGCCTGGCTATTGGGAACTTCCTGTGACTCTTCTACTTTGCCTTTGGCTTCCTGGGAAAGTGGTGAGCAGCTGGTTTCTAGAAATCCCAGCAGCATCACAAGAATTAGCATCCAGCATTGGTGGAGAAAAAAATCTGTACAATATTTGATGGGTCATAAAATGCATATTTTCCCCCTTTTAACATACTACTTAGCAGTGATATTAAAACTGATGGTCGACCATTGTTCATTCTGCAGCATTTCTTTTTAAAATTGTTTTATTTCTATTTATTATACCATGTGTGTAT
The DNA here is from genome assembly GCF_000001635.26 of Mus musculus. NCBI lineage: Eukaryota > Metazoa > Chordata > Mammalia > Rodentia > Muridae > Mus > Mus musculus. Next base: position 21,092,604 of record NC_000067.6, read on the forward strand.
GCGTGCACATTTTGTATGTGTGCACATTCTGCAGTATGGAGGTCAGAAGGCAACTTCTCAGAGTTGTGCTCTTCCGTCTCTGCCTGGGTTCTGGGAATGGAACTTAGGTCTGTCGAGTTTGCATGGCCATATTGACAGTTCACTTTTTTCTTTTGTAATGTAATAATATAATCCCTTGCAATGGAAGACATCTCATATTTAATAAAGTATGCTACACAGCATTCTCTAGATTCAAATGTTAGCTGCTCAGCCAGAGGCTGGGAACTGGTAAGATTGTTCTTAGGGACTTGTCCTCCTGGGATAAAGATGGCTCTCTGGGTTATGGGGCTTGCATTAAGGCTTTCCTTAGTCATAACTATGAGGGATGTTCAAAGTGTTTAACGATAATCAGAAACAATGATACACAGACGTACCTGGCATGTCTGTCCTGAACCTCACCTTCTGCTCCTCAGCCTGTCTGTCACTCTTGTTAATGTTGGCTCTCAATCTTTCCAGTATCTGCCCTCAATGATCTGATAGATAGTTGATAGCATGTACAGAGAAATGAGCCTGCCCCTCCAAACCCAGGCAAATCCTAGTTGCTCTAAACTATATGTGGTTATACCATTATTGGGCTTGTGTATTACTTTTAAGTTGCTGTCTCAGCAACCATTACAAACATAGCTTACAGTAGACCTTATTTTGTTATAGTTTCATGTTCCTGATGTTCAGCCCGCTTGTCTAAAATCGCGGCCCTATTCCTTTCTGGGGATTCAAAAGAGACTAGGTTTCCTTGTGTTTGGGGTATGTGGAAGATTGTGGTTTATTGAAGCTATAGGACTACAGCCCCTGTTTCCTTGCTGGCTGTGAACTCAAGACTCTTTTCGGATGTTAGCAGCCTCTCTCAAGTTCTCCCTCGCAGCTCTTGTATCTCAGAATCAAAGCACATTGTAGCAATGTTGCAATCAGTAGCACATTGTAACAATGTTGTCATTGTCCTCTCCCAGCTGGGCTGATATACTTAGATAGGGCATATGGTAGGACAGCCTGGCTGTGCCACGGGTCACTCCTTAATCCAAAGTGTTTTCTTCTGGGTAAAGTGAAACCACAATAATTTGCATGAGGCTAGAGTGTGATCACCTCTGAAAGTATTATTCTATCTACTAAAGTGTGTGGACCATTCTGGCTAATGGTATTTGTCTTAGTTAAAGTTTCATTACTGTGAAGAGACACAATGGCCAAGGCAACTCTTATAAAGGACAGCATTTAATTGGGGATGGCTTACAGGTTAGGAGGTTGTCCATTATCATCATGGTGGAAAGCATGGCAGCATGCAGGCAGACATGGTTCTGGAGGAACCACTGAGAATTCTACATCTTGATCCAAGGCAGCAGATTCTCCTCCACACTGGGTGGGGCTTGAGCATAGGACGTCAAAGCCTATCCCCACAGTGATGTACTTCTTCCAACAAGGCCACACCTCCTAATAGTACCACTTCCCATGGGTCAAGCAAGCTCATACCACCACAGTATGTAAAGGGAAATCAGCTGAAGAATGGAGGAAAACGTTCTCTGATTACAGAGATGTTTGCGTTTGCCTCAGGCATATCTGCTCTGCTTCAAATGACATGAGTTATGACAGATGTCTTATGACTATAGGGAGTCAGCCACAGGAATGAAAACTGACATACAAATAACAGCACTGACCATATCAGAACAGAAGAGTTTGGCCCTCCGATGACCACGGTTGAGCACTGGCCCAAGCCAACCATCATTTTCAGACTCTTGTGAGATACTTAAATAGCCTTTGCTTAGTAGCAAAATGTTTTAGTCCTTGTAGCTGACCTTCTCCTAGAAGAGAGTCAATTCCTTCATTATTGGCCTATTCCATTAATTCCTTGATTAGCCACATAGTCTTCTGTTGCCTGCTTTACCTCAGTCTACTATAGCACCTGTATCATCATTCCAAAGTTTCCTAAGATTCCTAGTTCCTCCTTCTGGCTCCCTCTCTAATGGCTAAGTGAAGGCCCTATAATTTCAGTTATAGCTCGATCTAACCTTGGATGAGCAGGTCTCCCACTACCCATCACACTGTCTGTCCATTCTATCCCCAGATTGAATGATTATGCATGAGCTTGCTGTCTCTCAGACACAAGTAGTTGGGTTGTTGGATGCCTTTGCAACACCTCAGTTTCCTCAGCCCTGTCCCCTTCAGTCTCAGTTTTCTCTTCCTATTACTCCCTCCCCTCCTGGGTTACATCATATCTACTCTGCTCACTCGATGTTCCTGATATATCTTCACATCTGCATACTGGGCCACTAGCCGTTCTCTCACTGCTCCTTCCTGCTGTTATGTCTTTCTGGTCCCTTAATTGGAAATGCCTTTAGCCAGCCAGATGTGATGATTCACATCTGTCATGCTAACCCCCAGGAAGCTAAAGTAGGATGACTGGCAAGTTTGAGGTCAGGCTAGGCTACAGAGTGAGGCCGTGTCTTTGAAAAGGAAACTAGCTCTGTCTGCAGCCTCAGATCTTCACACTGAGTCTTCATTGAAGGCTTTACCACTGCCATTCCCCTTCTTGCTCCCCGTATAGCTCAGACTAATCTTGAACTTACAGTCTAGCAGAGGCTAATCTGATTCTCCTGCCTTCACCTCTGGATTACGGGGAAGTCTTGAGAGGCGGTAAATGTCTGTGAAACCCATAAGTAAGGCTGGTAATGAATAGGCAGTAAAAGAATTAACCAGAACATGGGAAAACAGAGAGAACTTATTGAGATACACTGGAAGGAGACAGTGAATGGGTTTCCAGAGAGGAACCTGGCTGATAGAGAACGGAAGGATTAGTTTGTTTTGGTTTTGTTCTGTTCTGTTCTTTTTTATAACAGTTGGGAAGAAAGTTTCTTGGTTCTATCTTGCAGGACACTGGTGTAGTAGCGTCCATATCTGGAAAGACAAGTAGGCATCTCATTCCATTAGTATGAAGTAAAATTTGTGGCTTGAGGTGTTTTTCTTGAGTTTGGCAACATAGATTCTTAGGAGGCAGGCTCCAGATGACTGGATAGCTGCATAACTGTATTAATGTATAACTTCATTACTGTATAACAGCTGGGATCTGGGTGCCATGGAGTCATGGCCTGGTTGTTGAGTGTGAGAAGTTAGCTTTGGGTGATTGTGCACAATCGGGAGATACCACCATTCCTCATTTGCAAGCAGTTACAAACTGAGAGGTTACTATTTCTGGTGATGAGGTTAGCACCTGCGATAGGAGGGTGCCTAAGCACCTGCGGTAGGAGGGCGCCTAAGCAAGTTTCCCTTACCTCTCCTCTGTCCCTTTATCCTCATCTGTAGCCTTTTTTCAGGAAACTGTGCCCAGCCAAGGCTCGAAAGACTTGTTTTTCTTCTTGCCCTGTAAGTATCCAAGGCACGAATCTTTGTTATCTCCTCCTGACAGCAGTATGATTGTCCATGCAGGGAGAAAGAAACCCTGGTTCACATATTCAGGTCTTATACAAGAAGTGGTCCCCTTCTTCCCAATTTCAAGCTTACTAGAATGGGCAGGACAGTGCACGGAGTCAGGCAAATCCGAGAAACAGCACAGCAGAGTGCAGGATTTCCAGCACACAGATCCGATGCAGTGAGCACCCTCCGATGAGACACACGTGATGAGCGTGGGTACTTTTTACAGCTAATTAATTTTATTTACTTATTTGTGTATGTGAGTGTTAATGTGAGTGTGGGTGTGTGCCCATGCACACCCATGCCCATGGGCCCCAGAGTGAAGAGGAAAGAGATCACTGGGGTCTGTACACTCATTTTCAGTTCATCTGCTCTGGCTTGTCATGTGGGTGCTGGGATCTGAACTCTGATCCTCATGATTGGGTATCACACGCTCTTAACAGCTGAGCTATCCAGTCTTTCTGTTTAAATTATTAAAAATGTGAATCCAATGTATTTGCGCGTAAGAGTGTGTGCATCCTTAGCACACAGGAGATGGTCAAAGGACAACGATTGGGAGAGGGTTCTGTCTTTTCACTACACAGGTCTAGGTGAGAGCAAATATCTTTCCTACACAGCCATTTCATCAGCCATAGCTGTTTTAAATCTCATTTATCCCATTATAATGATATGTAATTCAATCTTTTAATAATTATGTTTAACAATCTGTTTTCAATGTTTCTGAAAAGATAACAAGATTGATAAACTGGTTTGACCCAGCCACTAGTAGAATCTTATATAATGTTTTGCTTTTTAATAGGCATGGCATGGTGGGGAGGCTGGTAATACAAAGAATGTGGTTATCTTCTGGTGAGCTTTCCCACAACTGGCAACCCGGGCTCGAGTTGTTTCTACTGTCTGAGCGCTGCTCGGCTTGATCTTCATACTTTACAAAAAAACCGGATGAATAAGATGCACTTGAGGGTGGAGACTGAACAAAATAGATAATGGCCTAGTTTTGGGCTGTGAATACTGACCTCTGCCTAGGGTCAGGGTGGAGCTCTTCGATTGCTTCCAGTTCTGAACTGAGCTCAGCTGTAACTGGGCTTGAGCAAGCATTTCTGCTGAGTCTCCTCTCCTCTCCTCCCTCTCAGCTCCCAGCCACGCCCACAAGATAACCGATTATTATTCTATTACATTGCAGAAGGCGTAGCCTCCTAGGAATTGGGATCCTCGAAAGAAATGACTAGTAAAATGCGGAGATCCAAAAGCACGATGCCCTGGTGCTCTTTAGCTATCTTAACCTTTTATTATGGATGCCGTGCTGACCTCAATGGAAACCGGAGTGGGCCAGCGCTGCTTAGGGAGCCAGAGGGACAGCTGGTGAATCAGCTGTGTTGCGTTATAGTCTATTCTACTGTTGGCTCAAAGACTGTACCATATATGGACCGAGGCTCAGGACTAGCATGCCCTTTGATTTGCCCCAGGGTTCCTCTAAAATTGCATCTTGGGATTAGATCATTGTTCCCAGCAAAAGGGAGACCCCCAGAAAAGTTGATGAGTATGAAGAAATTGAAATGATTTATAGTCTGGCAAAGAAGAGGAGGAGGGCAGAGCCTCGACGCAGCCAAGCCGTAGTCGCAGATGACGGGCTGAGGCTGAGAAAACCATGCGAGGGTTTCTTTGCAGAAGTTTCAAAGGGGGAGCCGCAGACCCCTTCTGCGAACTCAGGCCTGAGGTAGACTCAGATCAGGGTCAGAGGCGCTGAGCCAACTCCGCTCTGTAGAGTAAGACAGGCAGCCTCTCTGGCTGTGGATGAAGGTGTCTGTGATGCTACTGAAGACACGGACTGTACTGCCCACTAGGGATGGTCCAGGCTCTGGATTATTTTGAGTATGAGACAGGTTAAGGAACCTTGGAGCACAGTTCCTTTCCTATCTGCTCAGGCAGGGTCAGGCTAGTGAGACATTGCTAGGACTGGATGAACTAAGGAAAGGGACTGGGTGTGGGAGGAGATGATGGGGTACTGATTTGGGAAAGTGACTCTTAACAGATCATTATATTACATTCTATCTAAAATTGAAAGAATTCTCTCTCTGTGTTAGTAACTTAGTTTCTGTCTGTCTGTCTGTCTGTCTCTCTCCCTCTCTTTCTCTCTCTCTCTCTCCCTCCCCTCTCTCATTCTTCCCATGCATGTAATTGTGTTCCACAGTCTGGAAGTGTAGAATGCTCTACTACACTGAAAATAAGTGGCTTGCTATGCAAAACACAGGCAACGCTTGCAAGCATAACTTGAAGCCAAAAATCCAGACACACACGAGTACTGGACAATCCCATTTATGCCAACTCAAAACCAGATAAACCCAATCTGAGACATTAGAGGTCAGGAGAGAAGCTCCTTTGCTGGCCAGTGCTTGGAAGGGGCTGGCGGGTTCAGAGGGTGCGGTGGATGTCCTCATTCTCTGTCTGGTCACTGCTTACGTTGATATAGGCATTCTGAATATTGATTATCTGGGTCATTCTGCAACTGTTCACATGAAGGAAGGAAGGCAGGAAATAGGGAAGACAGGCAGGCAGGCCGGTGACAACCAGAATAGAGTCTTGTGAAACTGGCTGGCATTTACAGGAAAAGTGAATGCCTGTGTGCCAACCTAGAATGTAGTCTGCAATTGGTGAGGCACAGCGATTACTTGATTCCTAAAGCTCATTGGTCATCCACTCTAGCCTAATTTGTAAGTGACACTGAATTTGAGTGGCCCTGACTCCAATAGTTAGAACAAAATAGTGTACCCTCATGTACATGTGCATATACACACATGAACACGTGCGTACACCACAGTATAACACATATAAGCTAAATGCCTGCTGCCCTAGGCTGCCATGCCCAGTTGGGTGGCTTTAAAGGTGTATGTCACAGGTAGTTGTGGGGACTACTAGTCTAAGGTCAAGATGTGTCTGCAAGACTCTGCTGGCTCGGAGGGGGAGGGGGTGCTGAGAAACATCTTTTCTATGACTGGATCGTAGTTTCTGTAGCTTTAGATGCTTGCTGGCTTTGCACCCTGTACCTCTAGAGCATGGCTCTGCCTGGGTCTCCACAGAAACTTCACTCAGAACATGACTGAATATCCAATTTTTTTTCCTTTTAAGAAGGACACCAATGGTATCTCACTCCAGTGACTCCATTTTTAACTCCATTACATTTGCAAAGGTTCTGTTTCCAAACGAGATCACCCCGAATGGTACCAGGGATTAAAAAATCCATCACACATTTTAGCCACAAAACTCAGAAGTACTAGTGCTGAGACAAATGCCTCCGGGCCGTCTAGAACAGTCCAACTCCACGCCTTGTTTGCTTGAGGATCCCAGCTGAAACCCAAACACTGAGCGGCTGGGTATGAACTCATAATCTGTAGTGTGTACACAGTGATCCCTGCTCCCAGGCACAGTTGGAATTATTGCCTTATGTGAGACTTCATGGTATCAGAAGTAAGAAGGCAGGCTCTGGGCCAGACTGCCCCGTGTGGGCATGAAATGTCACTTCCCTCTGTGACTGGCTGCGTGGCCCTCAACTTGTGTGTCTTAGTTTCCTAATATGTGAAACTAGGATGTAGGGCATAGTCACAATGCACTAGTACCAATGGCGGCCTGCAGCAAGGTTAACGTTTGATAAATACTAGTCACACAGGTACAAAAGGCAGTCAGTGCCGTGGGCATTTTATAGATGGAGAAGTTGAGGTATACACAATGATGTCACATTACATCTACAACTGCAATCCAGACCCTCTGTCTGCGTCGTCTCTCATTGCTTGCTGTCACTGTCATGCATTAATTAAGAAGACTCTACTGCTGCGTGTTGATACCCACAGGAAATAGGGCTGGCCCTATGCTAAGTCCACATACAATATCTCACTCAATCCTCATAATAGTGCATGAAGTAGTTTAAAAAAACCTAATTATCCTCATCATTATTAGGTTTTGTTGCTTGTTTGTTTTTGAAAAAAAAAATCTGGCTAAGTACACACACACACACACACACACACACAATACACATTTTTTTTTCCTTCCCAGAACTGGTGATTAAGTCCGAGGTTTGTATGTTTGTCTATGTGTATGTATACGCATATAGTTGTCAGGGTGTTAGATCCTGAGCTGGAGTTACAGATCACTGTGCGTCCCTCAACATACTTTGGTATCCTGGAAGAACAGTGAACACTCTTAACTGCTGAGCTATCTCTACACACTCTGTTATGCCCATTTTAGGGAGGTGAATACCAAGACCTAATCAGAAGGCAGGGCCAGCAATATCTATTCAATCCCTGGAGCCCAAGTAAAGGTGAAAGGAGGAAATCTATTCCGTAAAGTTGTCTTCTGATCTCCACACACATGCTGTGGTATGGGTGTCCACATATGCACATCCTGAAAACACACACACATGCACACACTTGCATACCCATATGCACACTTACCCACAAATACATACACACACATACACACATATACATGTATGAACACACACATGCACACACACATAGACACATACATACATATATACACATATGCATACACACATACACACCTTAAAACAATATAGAAGGCAAAGTGGGCCGTTCTGCTAGTAAGAGGCAGCCAGAACCTGAGTGAAATCTTTACAGCCTCAGAGCCCAAGGTTTCAACCATTTATTTTCAGTGGCCTCTAAAATTAAAAAAAAAAAAAAAAAAAAAAAAAAAAAGGCTATCAAGATAGTGGCTACTTTATAAACAGTGTCGAGCTGAGCTGCCAGGACAAACTGGGTGACATTTGTGAGCTCCTCAGGGTCAAAAAGTAGTCCTCGTTATCCCTCATCTCTCCTTCTGCATCAGGCACTAGACCCCCACAGGTGACCATATGCTCCCATGGAAGGACCTTAAGAAGCCAGGCCCAGGAGAGGTAGATGCCAGGGGAATACTTGGTAGCCAAAGCCAAGGCTAGGGCTGGGGCCAGCGAGATTGTGATGGAGCTGAAGAAACAGAAGTAGTAGATGCCAAAACTCAGAGGGACGGAGTGTCTGATCACACAGGTTTGTGATGACTGGTGATTTTTCAGGAGGAAAAACTCAAGGTGAGAAGGTTGGCACTTCCCAAATGAGCCTCAAGTGCTGCTCCTGTTAGGGCCTTGGGTGGCTGCCTGCTTTAAGATCACAGCATAGGTCTGAGGGACACAGCCCTTTAGCAGGCATTGATTGCCTGGGCCATTCTGACTCTGACAAGCTCCCATGATCACACATGGTTGTGGCTGGCAGCTCAGACAGACACGACTGTTTTGGCTTCTGTCGTTTCTATTTTTCCTCTATCATCAGGCATAGACTCAAGGTCCTGAGCCTAATTGGAATTGGTGGCCAACCCAAGTGCCTGCTGGCGCCCTCTGGTGGAAGAGCAAAGGCTAAAAACACCATCTGGCCCAGAAGGAAAAGATAAGGTAGGGCCTGGGATAGAGGGAGCTAAGTGGATCTTCCCAGCTGACTTTAAAGAGCTATGGTTGCGAGTCTTCCTGCTGTCCTCCATAGGTAAATGATTTACTGTGACTTAAAGGTCAGCAAACACAACAGCTCTGACTCTCAAACGGACTTTGATGATGGATGCAGAAAGGTTTTTCTGTTTTGTTTTGTTTTTTTAACCTTGGCTCCCTTTGGAGGCCCCTCGGCCCTCAGGAGACTTAGAAGGTCATTCGTTCAGAGCTTTCCCAGACAGAACTCAGGGCTGTGACTTGAGCAGGAGGTGTTTACTCCCACACACTTGGGATTTGTATTGCTAGGAGGTGTGAAAGCTGTGTACAAATCTTGCATAGCAGTGCTGCCTTGGGGCGGGCAGCGGCACAGGAAGGGGCTCCAAGCGCCTGGCTTCTTTCACGCTTAGCTGCACAGGAAGCCTCTGGGACCTTGTGATGAGAGGGTCTGGGTAGGACCTGGGGTCGTTCCAACTCTCACGAGGACTGCGCTGGAACGTAAACCTCTTCTCTTCCTATAAACCACACACCTTCCTTATAGCTTTCTGACCTACGAGTCAGGAAAAACCCCAAAAGCTGGAACCTGCATTTCCTGGAAATGGCTTACATGATCTCAAGCAACAAGGAAGGGATGTCCCACAAAGAACTTTCTCATTGAGGGCTGGTAAGATAACTGCACGGGGGAAAGGAATTTTTGTGAGCCAAGTCTGACCACCTAAATTTTATTCCTCTAACCCACATGGTGGAAGGAGATAACTGGCTCCTGAAAGTTGTTCTCTGATTTCTCTGTGGGAACCCTGGCGACACACACACACAGTCACACCCCAAATAAATAAATAAGTGTAAAACAACAAAACCAAAGAACTCTCACTGATATTGCCTCCACGTCCCCCTCCCAAGGCAATTTTATCAAATAAGCACTACTCTTTTTTTCCTTCAAAATACAGTCTTAAAAATAGTTTTGATAGACAGGCGTGCTTGAGAATAGTTTAAAGCAGGGCTAAAAAAGCAATTGTACTATCCCTTTGTGTTATTTCATATTTTTAAATTTTTATGCAGATTAACCTATACTGTTTCTTATTTCTCTTAAAGTGTACACTTGAAACATCCTGTGCTGTTGATGTTCACCCTTTCTTTTCCCTGGGGCTAGCTGACCCAGATGGAGTTTATAAAACCTAAGGGTTAGGACTGTAGACATAGGCACCTGGTGCTAAGAGGATGCTGGCAAAGGGTACTAAGTCTGTTTGGCACTAAAGGGCGGTAGAGAAGGCCAGTGAGGGGCACGCAGTCTCTGCCTTTGGGTCACGCTGACTGCTTGCTGGCCAGAGGCCTGATTTATTTTGGTTTCTTTGTCTGGGAGCATAACCAATTTGCACAAGTAGTTATCTGACATCTTGATGCACGTTTACAGATCGATGAGTAGATGACCCAAGTCAATGCTCCACGGTTTTGTGCGTTTTATAGATGGGAGAGGAAGCCTGGACAAGGTAATGACAGTCATGGAAATGAGAAGTTCATGACTCAGTTTCCCACTGCGTGGGACTTCCTAGAAATAAGACATCATCAATCTTTGGAAGTGCCTGGGCACCGTGCCTTTGGGTAAACAAACTCCTCTTTTATCAGATTTTATGATTTTGTATACAGTAAGTACTTGATAACTTTTTTTTCTAGGAGAGCTTACAGATGACGCTGCTCAGCTGGCTGTGGAGGGGGTGTTGCTTCTTGGCTGGTGTGTGTGTGTGTGTGTGTGTGTGTGTGTGTGTGTGTGTGTGTGTGTGTGTAACTTTGTGCATGTGCATGTGGCACTCTCTGCCCATGGTCTAGGGACTTTTCCCCTAGGCAGAAGGATAAAGAATACATCCCTCGTAGCCTAGGAAACAGGCTTTGAGAGTGAGTTACCTGGGTTTCAAGGCGTGGCTATAATTTTTTTTCTAAAACAGCATCTCATTATTTAGCCCAGGCTGGCCCCAGACTTGCAATCCTCCTGCTTCAGCCTTCTGACTGCTGAGATTACAGGCATATGTGACCATGCCTAGCTTCAATTTTTAGATGAGTTTTGTGATATTCTTTTTTAATTTTTTCCTCCCACAATAGTCTAAGCATACAGCACAGAGCCGTGTTGGGACATCACCATTTCTACAGGAAGCAGTAAGATTTTTCAGGAGGTTTGGCAAAATAGAAACTCACACTTCCTTGTTAGGCATACTAAAAGAAAACCGAAGAGATATGGTTTGAGGTGATTAAAACAGCAAAAGAGAAGGAGGGTTGGGAAATGGGCAACTCTGAAAGTGGCAAAATTCTGTTTAATTGAAGCATCTACGAATAGATTCAAGCACTTGATATCCAATATTTGAGGCACCAGGACTCAAGGAGAGTGCCTTCCATGGTTCCCTTCACCCACTGTGGGGGAATGAAACACACACCCCTTGTGTCTCAACCTTGGCCAGGCTGTCTGCTGAGTTCTTTCAGTTCCTGTCAACCCCTACCCTTCCACACTCTGGCCCACCAAGGTAAATACCAGCAGCATTTGTTCCTCGTGTTCCCTACCTGCATCCTGCTGGACTCTTATTCCCTCTAGCGCTTTGCTCCAGGGGTCCAGGATTCTCACGGCTTCCTTTTATGAACAAAAGAGGACTAAATAACTGATGATGACCTAGAGTGTTAGTCTGGCTCTGCTCCAGGCCAAAGCACGACAGACGTGTGTCTCCAAAGGCTAGATCCACTTCAGGGCTAAGGTGCCTGTGACGCTGAGGACGTCACAGGTGTTCCCTTAGCTCCAACAGGCCCCCTTCTTGGCTACTGTACCCTGGCATCTTCTCTCACCATCTCACCCAGAGTTACCAACTTTTGTCTTTAATTTTAAAAAATGTATGAAGCAAAGTTGAAGTTTGTTGAGAATAGGGTTGATGCCTATCTGTTTGTTTGTTTGTTTGATTGATTGATTGACTGATTGATTTGATTTGATTGATTGAGAGACCAAACTGGCCTTAGACTTGCTACATAGCCCATGATGGTCTTACAGTCAGCAATACTCAGTCTTTGCCTTTGTGAATAGTGGGCATGATGGTTTGTATATGCTGGGTCCATGGAGTGGCACTATTAGAAGGTGTGGCCTTGCTGGAGTGGGTGTGGCCTTGTTGGAGTAGGTGTGCCACTGTGGGTGTGGGCTTAAGACCCTCATCTTAGCTGCCTAGAAGTCACTCTTCCACTAGCAGCCTTCAGATGAAGATGTAGAAGTCTCAGTTCTGCCTGCACCATGCCTGCTTGTATGCTGCTAATGCCGCCACCTTGATGATAATGGACTGAACCTCTGAGCCTGTAAGCCAGCCCCAATTAAATGTTTTACTTTATAAGAGTTGTCATGGTCATAGTTTCTGTTCACATCAGTAAAACCCTAGCTAAGACAGTGGGATTATAGATAGGTGCTCCCATACCTGTCTAAGAATAGCTTTTGAGGTTCTTTGAGAAAAGACCTCATGTAGCCCAGGGTAGCCTAGCATGTAGTTGTGGGTGACATTTTGTTCTCTTACCTCCGTTTCCCAAGTGCTGGGATCATATTCATATGCCATTATACCCAACAAATGTTTTTAATATAAACATTTTTTATTCATGTGTGTGTGTGTGTGTGTGTGTGTGTGTGTGTGTGTGTGTGCATGTACAGCTAAGTGTCCAGGCTAGCCAGAGGACAGCTTTGAAACTCTGGCATTGCAGTTATGTGTGGTTGTGAGTCACTAATCTGGATGCTGGGAACTGAACTCCAGTCCTCCTCTTGCAGTTAAATGCTCTTACCTGCTGAGCAATATCTCTAGCCCCAGGTTTTACATTCTTTTTGTCAGTATATCTTCATTGTACATAAAAATAATTTCCATAAAGACATTTTCATATCATACAAGTATAGCAGTTACCTTGACTACATGTGTATAAACAATTTTAAGTATTTATAGACATGAGAGACATGTCATCTTTCCTTCCTTCCTTCTTTCCTTCCTTCCTTCCTTCCTTCCTTCCTTCCTTCCTTCCCTTTTTTCCCTGAGACAAGGTTTCCTCATATAACTTAGGCTAGCCTCAGACTTGCTTTGTAGCCCAGACTAGTCCTATCTCAGCGTCCAGAATGCCGGGATTAAAGGCAAGCACTGCCATACCTAGCTAACATTTGTCTTTGTGAATCTGACTTATTTAGCTTTATGTGATAATCTCACGTTGTACCTATTTTCCTGCAAACAGCATAATTTTGTTCTTCTTCATGGCCAGTTGATACGCCACTATGAATATACACCATTTCTTCCTCTATTCATCTGTTAACAGACATCTAGGTTGATTCCACGAATATTCCATTATTGTGTATAATGCCACAATAAATGTGGATGTGCAAGTCTCTCTGGTGTGTTGACTCAGACACTTCAAGAATATGTATATATTCTAGAGTGGTATAGCTGGGTTATGTGCTGATTCTATGTTTATTTCTTTGAGGAGCTTTCCTACTGCTTTCCATAGTGGCTGGATCAGAAGCATATAGATTTTTTCGGATTTATTTGTATATTTACATGTATGAGTGTTTCCTGGCATGTAAATATGTACACAGGTGTATATCCCTGGTATAGTGGAGGCCCGAAGAGAATGACAGGTCCCCTGGAGTTACTGATGGTTCTGAACCACCATGTGGGTACTAGGAACTGAACCCAGCATCTCTGCAAGAGCAGCATGTGCTCTAAGCTACTGAACCATCTGTCTAGCCCCTGGGTGATTGCCTTTGAGAGATGGCTCAGTGGGTAAGACCACTCCATGCCCAGCCATGCATACCCAATCGAAATTACCAGTACCCACAGAAATGTAAGATGTAACTGCAGGGGTTACCTGTAGCCCCAATGCTACAGAGGGTGGAGTGTAACTCCAGATTCTGCGAGAAACTCTGTTTCAGGGGAGTGAGGAGGAGAATGATGGAGTAGGACACCTGATATCTTCCCTTGGCCTCCACACATTCATGGATGAATGGACGAGTGTAGATACACACACAAGTACACATACTCCTCTTGATACACACCATTTCTCAACAAACAGCATTTGCTGCTTATTTCCTTTTAAAAGTTGTGTGTGTGTGTGTCTTGGATGCATGTGATGCACATGTGTGTGTTGCTGCACTTGACCATGAGAACCCATGTAGAGGCCCGAGGTTGACATCAAGATGTCTTTCCTCAATTGCTCTCCACCTTACTCCCTCGAGGAAAAACCTCTCACAGAATCTGGAAGCTTGCTAGTTTGGCTAGACTAGCTGCCTGGTCACCTCCAGGATCCCCCTGTCTCTGTCCCCTGACACTGGGAGGGCAAGCATGACCTGTCTTACTTGCCTTTTGCTTCCAGGGAATATAAACTGAGGTGCTCAGGTTTGAGCAGCCAGCACCTTCCCCGCTGAACCATCTCCCTAGGCCTTCTTTGTATCCCCTAGCCATTTTGACTGGAGTGAGAGAGATCTCAGTGTTGTTAGTATTTAAATTTTCTTGATGACCAAGGATGTTATTTCATACACTTATTAGCCATTCGTAGTTCATATTCTGAGAATTACCTGTTGGCCTGCTGATTTCATTAACCCATTTGTTGACTGCAACATCTTCCTTCCTTCCTTCCCTCCCTCCCTCTCTCCCTCCCTCCCTTCCTTCCTTCCTTTGAAGAGTTCCTTCTTTCTTTTCTTCATCTTTTAGTTCTTCTTGTGTTGCAGATGCCAGTCCTGATCAGATATGTAATACCTAGTTTGTTTGTTTGTTTGGTTTTAATCCCATAGGCTGTCTCTTCGCTCTCATGATTGCCTCCTGTGTTGTGAAGAGGGTATCGAATACGCTGTAATCTCACTTGTCCTTTCTTGCTTTTATATCCTGATTTGCTGCAGCCCTGATCAGAAGGGCCTTACCTGTGTCTGTATCCTGAAGCATTCTTTGACCCATTTTGGATTGATTTTTGTGCAGCCTGAGAGATAGAGACCTAGTTTCATTCTTTGTTCATGTGGACATACATCAAATTTCCCCAGCACCACTGGTTGAAGTGGCTGTCTTTTCTTCCTATGTATGTTGTTGTCATCTTTGTCAAAGATCAGGTAGCCCATACCGGCACAGGTTTATTTTTGAGTTCTTTATTCTATTAAACTAATGAGTCTGTTTTTATACCAGCAATGTGCTAGGTGTGAGCTATCCTTATTACTAAAACTCTGCAGTATAATTTGAAACAATGAATTGCTCTCTCTCTCTCTCTCTCTCTCTCTCTCTCTCTTTAACCAGGCATTGTTTTGGATATCTGGTGTTATTTGTGATTTTATATGAATTTTGAAACTTTTTCTTATTTCTACAGTGAAAAGCATTGTAATTGTGTGTGTGTGTGTGTGTGTGTGCGTGTGTGTGTGCGCGCGCGCGCGCGCGCGCTCATGCATTAATTTGTAAACACACATGAAAGACAGAAAAAGACATCAGGGACGTATCTTGATCTTTCTCTGCCTTATTCCTTGGAAACCTGGTCTTGCTGAACCTGGACTTAGGCTGGTAGCTGTCAAACCCAGTGACCCCCCCTTCCTTTCAATGCAATCAGCCATAGCCAATCTTTTACACAGGTTCTGTATATTTGAACTCAACTCAGGTCCTCATGTGTGTGACACAGGCAGCCTTACCCACTACTATCTTTAAAGATTTATTTTTATTAATTACAAACCGCATCTATGTGTTTTTGTATGGATATCTATGTGCAGGTGTGTATGGATATAAATGCAGGGTCCTATGGGAGCATCTGATCCCCCTGGAAATTGGGAGTTAGAGGCAGTTAGGAGCCACCTGACATGACTGCTAAGAATTGAATTTGGGCCTTCTGTAAGAGTAATACAGTCTTGACTTCTGAGACATTCTGCAGCTCCTTAATATAACATTTTAATCAATTCGTTGAGACCTTTACACGTGCACATAATATAATTTGATAATATTCTCCTGCTCTGGCTCCCCCATAGCACCTCAAGATTCAGATAGTGATCCACCCCCACTGTCAAGCCCTCTCAACTTTGTTTCTTTTTTTAAAAAAATATACACTTATTGATTATTTGAGAATGCCACACAGTGTATTTTCATCATATTCACCTTCCGCACTGGAGGAAATTATCTTCCAGATCCACCCCAACTCCCTACTCTAAACCTGCTTTATGTCCTCTTATTTGTATTATAAGCTAATGTGTACAATTTGTGTTGCCCATATACTCCTAGGTGTAAGACCACCTACTGGAGTATTGCCAACCAACCAGGAGCTTCATCCTTTGGAAATCTGACCTAGAAGCCGTCAACTGCCCATAGCTCCCCCATCGGGGTAGAGTTTGTGAACCCCCTTTCCCTCCATGGTAGAATGTCGACTGCCTTGATCTTGTGCAGTCAACCATGTGTGCTGGGGGTTGGGGGGAGAGATAGCCATCTTGTTAGGTCCAGAAGACACTGTGGTCCTCCCTGATCTCTGGCTCTTATAATAGGTCCATGCCACTTTCCATCATGGTCCTTGGGTCTTGGAGGGTGGTGGAAGTTTAGATATTCCATTTGTGGCTGAGCACCCCAGGGATGCTCTCCAGACTTTTGACTAGTTGTGAGTTTCTGTTCCATCTACTGCCGAAGGAAACTGCTCTAATGAAGTTTGAGAAGATGAATAGAGAAATGTCATTTAAAGAGAAATTTGGTACTATGTCCATTTAGTGAAATATTATTCACCTATGAGTCACAAATAAGTTTTGAAATTTTGATAAACATGTGGAAGACCATATACTGGTTAGTTTTGTGTCAACTTGACACAGCTGGAGTTATCACAGAGAAAGGAGCTTCAGTTGAGGAAATGCCTCCATGAGATCCAGCTGTAAGGCATCTTCTCAATTAGTGATCAAGGGGGAAAGGCCCCTGTGGGTGGGACCATCTCTGGGCTGGTAGTCTTGGGTTTTATAAGAGAGCAGGCTGAGCAAGCCAGTAAAGAACATCCCTCCATGGCCTCTGCATCAGCTCCTGCTTCCTGACCTGTTTGAGTTCTAGTCCTGTCTTCCTTGGTGATAAACAGCAGTATTGAAGTGTAAGCCGAATAAACCCTTTCCTCCCCAACTGGCTTCTTGGTCATGATGTTTGTGTAGGAATAGAAACCCTGACTAAGACAAGGGGTTTAGGGAGATTGCTACGTGGACAGAATGCTGATCATGAAAGCACGGATACTGGAGCCAGGTGGGCTTGGTGGCTCATCTGTAATCCTAGAGAACAGGATGTGGAGACAAGGAATTCCCCAGGGCACGCCAGCTATCAAGAGGTGCCCAATTGTGAGTTCTGTGTTCAAGAAGGGGACCCTGGCTTCCATGAGAAACAAAAGATGAAGACACAAAATGTCAACCTCTGGAATCCATATACATGGACACCTCCACATGTGAACCAATGTGCCCGCAAATGCACCTACACACAGGGACCCCGTGCTCACATACACATACAGCAAACAACCCAGATGGAAATATATGAGATAAAGGAGCCACCTGCCTAGGACGGGGGAAGTATGCTGTCAAGCAGGGATATTTTGATGGAGTCCTGAAGATCTACTTTTAAAGAAAGGTGTGCTGGCTAGTTTTATGTTAATTTAACACAAGCTAGAGTCATTTGTGAAGAGAGAACAGTCATTGAAAAAATGGTTCCCTAAGCTTAGGCAAGTACATACTGCATTTTCTTAATTAGTTATTGATGTAGGAGGGCATCCATTGTGGGTGGTTACAATCCCTGAGCAGGTGGTCCTGAATGGTATTAGAAAGCAAACTGGGCAAGCCAGGAAGATCAAGCCAGTAAGCAGTACTCCCCCATGGCCTCTGCTTAAGCTCCTATATCCAGGTTCCTGCTCTAACTTCCCTGGATAATGGACTATAATCTACAAGAGGAAATAAACCCTTTTCTCCTCAAGTTGATTTTGGTTATGGTGTTTTATCACAACAATGGAACCCCAGACAAGAGAGGAGGAAGGATATAGTGGGTTGGCCTAATGCTGTTTGTATTCTAATGTTAATTTTAGGCCTCCAAGACTGTTGCCCCAGAGACAAGAGACACTAAGTGTCCTGATCCCCAAGTTATTTCTGATTGGCAAATAAAGAAGCCAACAGCCAATAGCTGGGCAGAAGAGACATAGGTGGGGTGGAGGTTTTGAGGGATTGCGGTCAGTGTAGAGGAAGGAGAAAAAGAAGGTACTGGAGAGGAGGAAGGAGAAGCCACCATGGGTTGGGAGATGAGGGAACATGGCCCTGCGGGCTGGCCAATTGGAATTGAGAGCAGCCCAAATGAAATATAGCAAGTCATAAATTGGGGTTATCAATAGGGAAGGACCTGTGCAAAGGTCCTGAGACAAGAGCACGCTGTATTTGAGAGAGGAGCTGCTGGAGTTTAGGGTGAGGTGATGGGAAGAGTAAGAGGAGTAAGTGGGATCTCATGGCTTTCATTCAGGTGTCAGGTCAAGAACTAGAGACCAAGGAGAGGCCTTTAAGAAGAGGCATCACCTTTTGCCTTCTCCTGAGGCTTTCTCTCTATTCTGCAGACCATTGGAAGCTGTGACCATGTTAGGACAAAACTGTTTCCTCTAGGGTCTTATGGTAGCATACTGAGTCATCATGCTGGGAACAGCACTGTCTCCTTCAGGGTCCTATGGCCGTGTACTGACACACTATGTTGGGATAATGCTGTCTCCTCCAGAGTCTGTTGGTAATGTCCTGAGGGATCATGTTGGGACAATGCTGTCACCTTCAGGGTCCTCTGGTAACAAACTGAATGAGCTCCTTTGGTCCAATGACAGTAGAATAGCCTCTTCCCCAAGGGTTGGTGCTTTTTAGGAACTAACAGAAACAGGCATGAAATCCCAATCTGAGAGAGAGAGAGAGAGAGAGAGAGAGAGAGAGAGAGAGAGAGAGAGAGAGAGAGAGAACTCTTATAATCCAAGAGAATGTCACAAGAGGAAAAAGCACTGAGACTTATTTAGCACATCCAAGGTGCTCTCCAAGGTCAAATATGCCTCTGGTGTGTCCACTTTTCTTCCAGTTACACATTCATTCAGTTGGACTGAATGTCAGCAAATACAATTATTCACCACAGAATTTTGAATGGTCACAGCTTATCAAGGAGAAGCCAACAGACCAACAGAACCACAGTGCTAGGATTCTGAAATGGGAAGATCAAAGGCTACCACTTCATCCTCCGTAGAGCCCTGGTGGGAAGGAAACACCACAGGTGGAATATAAAGTGTCTGCTCTCCTGTCCAGTAGCTAGTGTTGAATACTGACAACCTGTGAGGCACAAAGGTCATTAAGATGGTCTTTATCCAAGGGGGAGTCCATGTGGGAGAATAGCTCACTGCGGTGCAATGTGATACACTACTGCAGAAGAGTTGTCAAGGAACAATGGTGGCTCCTAAGTTTCAGCCATGAATGTTCCACAACTGGAAGATGCTGGAGTAAAAAAGGAACTTGGATTTGCCCTTGCATCTGAAGCCACCCTGTTACTCTTCCCATTTTGGACCACAGTGTCAAGATGGGATTGTGGAAAATGTTCCCACTGTGCTCACACAACTGTCTTGGACTCCATGCAAAAGACTGCAGTTGGTAGGTCACTTGGTCTTTAATGTCAACTTGGCAGAAGCTGGAGTCATCTGAGATTAAGTAACTTCAATTGAGAAAAAAAATCTGCGTATGATGATCAGAATGTAGTCAAGTTTGGAGTGCACTTTCTTAATTATTCATTGAGGTAGGAGGGCCCAGTCCATTATGGGTGGTGCTACTCTTGGGCTGGTAGTCATGGGTCCTATAAGAAAGCAGGCTGGGTAAGCCATTAAAGAACACGGAGATCACATATCTAGCATGTTCTGTTGATCTGCTGGGTCCTCTCTGGTAAGTTATGACCATACAGAATTCAGTGTCTATTCATATTTGCTGACACCAACCCTGTGATGGTAAACTTAGCAAGTTGTTAAACAGTCTGCTGAGAAATTATAGAAATAGTGTGTTAGAACCTGCTGTTGTTCTAATACACTATTAGAGTATTAGAGTCTTCCTGAGTTCATGAAATGCTTCATCCATATTGTTCCTTAGCATTTCCTCCCACTTCCAAAATACAGTGCAGTCATACAGGAGGTGGGTAGTCTATAAACACATCGTGTGTGTGTGTGTGTGTGTGTGTGTGTGTGTGTGTGTGTGTGTAAGAGTTAGTAGGGCCCACCAACCTTAGTGACAGAGAGTGACTTGTGTGTGATTTGTTGGAGAAAGGCTAAGCAGGATATTTGGGTGAGCAGCTGCTGTGAAGCCTCCACAGACTCAAGGCTAAGCACATTTGAGAGTTGATGCCTTGCAGGGAAGGAAATCAACTCCCATCAACCTGTGGGAAGGGTCATTATCATTTATCCCAACTTGGACTACAAAGACCTCTAGGCTCTGCTGGATTCACTTTATTTGGGGAAAATTTAATCTTTTTTAAAAATCACATTGTATTACCTTACCCAAGAGAGTTTTTCTTGAAAATGACAAATGTGAGAACAACATGATTTATTTCTTCTCACTAGAGCCATTTACTGAGATGGAAAGTGATTCTTTGGGCAAGATGAAAACTTGAGGTTCATGTTAGTTTTACGTCCAAAGTGTCATAATGCTCACACTCAAAGACAGGCTTTATCCGCCTTCAGACATCAGACGTGGTCTTAGTCGGTAGCCGCCAGAGAATGTGTGGCATCAGACGATCAGACTTTATGAGGGTTGTTTTATAATGCAAGTGTAGATGCTCTAAGTTTTTCATCTTGGAAGGGGCAGGGCATCTAAACTCAGCATAGAGTGATTCGGTCACCACTTGGGAACTTTTCTTTGCCTTTTAAAGCTCTAAACACGAAGAGGAATATTATGTATTGCTTCTTGGGCGTAAAGGAATTATGACAATGATTTGACTTTTGTCCACCCCTTCGGGGAAAAGTATACCTATGAAGTATGGATTTCTAGAATTTTCTCTATGCTAGAAGCTCTACCTGTCTCTTCTATTTCTGGCAAAAGAGGTTTTGAGGGTAGGAAGCTGTGGACTAAAGTCAAGATACCCAAGTTGGTGTTCTGGTTACCATAAATGGAAAGAAGAGTATGCACTGTGTTAAGAGCATTGGCTGTCTGTCTATAGGAACCAAGTTCAAATCTCAGGACCCACATTGTGACTCACAACTACCTGTAACCCCAGTTCTGGAGGAGCTGATGCTTTCTTCTGGCCTCCACAGGCACTGTACACACAATGCATAGCTAGACATGTATGTAGGCAAACACTCATACATATAAAATAAAAATAAATATGTATTTTTTAAAGAAAGAGGAAATATGCCTTGCTCTACTACACCATTGGAAGCTTACACAGCTGAAGGCTCACAGCGATGCATCTCTCCTAGGGCTTTTCTCCCATGACAGAAGAAATGAACTCCAGCCTTCCACATGTACTCTCTTATTCATTTTGTCTGTCAAGAACACTGCTGCCTCCTCATTGTTCCTAAATAACCATTCTATTTGTTTATTTAGTTTAGCAACCATGTCTTGCTGTGTAGTTCAGGTGGCTTAAAACTTGCTATGTAGCCTATGGTGGCCTTAAACTTGTGAGCTTTGGCCTCCTGAGTACTGGCAAGGTATACACATGCCACCATGCTCCCAGCTGAATGAACATTTCAAGTGTGTTATTTTATAGATTTAATACCTCCCTCGTGTTCAAGTCCATCTCCTAATTTGAATGTTGAAGAGCTTCTAAAAACCAGGAAAGAAAAGATTTACTGCTCTGATTCCTCACAAGTTCCCCCATTCTAAAATTTCTGCTTGGTCATTCTGTTCAGATCACGACAGTAAAGGTGCATCTTCCATCACTGTGGTCCATTCCTTCATTCATATGGCCAGGAATGCAGTGGCTGCTTCTGTGTGGCCAGGCTGTGATGAGAGGTTTTTGCACACAATAAACTTATTGTTTAGTTAAGGATATGTCAAATGGGTTGACTGTAGCAGTGCCGGAGGAGCCTTGACGGGAGTCACACTGTACTTAATCTAGCTTTGGAGAAGGTAAAGGATGCAATTCAGAAAGGGGAGGAGGGTGAGAGAGGAAAGGAAGGGAGAGGAAGCGGGGGGGGGGGGAGAAGGGAGAAGGAGAGGGGGAGGGGAAGAGGAGGGGGAGGGAAAGAGAGAGAAAGAGAGAGAATCAGTCAAGACACAATGAATAGACAGAAGTTTTAGCACAAGTTGAAAGCAGCCTGCACCAGACAAGAAAACTGTCCAATGGCCTGTGAGAACACGGTGGATTTGAGTCACTAAGAAAATTATACTCAGAATGGAATTTGTAGCATAGAGGGCATATCTTGCGCATGCTCGACTCGACCAGCAAGAACGACGCTGCAACAGGATCCTTCTGCACACGTTTATTGGGAGAGCTTGATTGCAGAGGCGAAAAGACCTTTTGCCCAGAGCTGGTGCTGCTTTTATAGGCCTAGGAGAGGCGTGTCTCATACCCTGATTGGTTATGCACTAAGCCTCATTTGCATGTTCCTCATCTGATTGGCTACTCTCTCTCAGTACCTCACTGAGCCTCATTATCATACCTCATTTGCATGTCTCACATCCGATTGGTTATACTCTCAGTACCTTACAGAACCTCATTATCATGCCTGGGCCAGGCAGTGTTTTTGCAAAAAACTTTACTGCATATGTACACATTGGTTGTTTGTCCAATCTTATGCATGGTGGCCAGCAGTAGTCAGTGCCACTCAGCAACGGCACATGTGGCTTCCCACATCTCCCCCTGTTTGTTTTAATAAAATGAGGCTGGACTAGGCCTGTGCAATTATGCCCATCCGCCGTGGCTCCTATTTTAGGTCGTTCCTCTAATGTCACAGCCTTACCCGTCATAGGGTAACCCTATCGCCACCGGGCCCCATGTCTTAGGTTGGACTGTGCACGAGGAAAGTTGCCCGTCTCTGGATACCGCAGTGCTGTGTGACAATAACTGCTAAATGACCTAGGGCGAACTCTGCAAAAGAGGCCAGCCAAAAATTGAATTAGTGGGGAAATCATGATCACCCTATTGATGAGCAAGGGCTGATCAATGATCGTTGAGTCTCTCTCATCTAATCTCATGCTGACTAATTCTTGAGCATAGATAACCAAATTTCAGGGGAGGAGCCGTTTTCAATAGCTAAAAGTGCCTGAGTTATAATCACCTTGTCACGTTTTTGTTGGGTTCTGAATTTGCATACCAACCAGAGCATGAACGCCAGTCCACAGCATATGGCAGCACCAAACAAAATCACTCCCACCCATTCCTTAAAGTAAGAAAAAGCAGAGGTAAACCAAGAGGTAAAGTCTCCGAGGGTCACTGGTTCCACTCTGGTCCCATTAAGGTTCAGGATCTGCATCTGCAGTCTCGTCTGCAACCTCTCCAGCTCCTGCGACCAGTTCCCTTTCAGGTAATTTGATAGGTCTGTACTTTTAATAAAAGAATTATTAATATACTTATTGGGAGTAATGCACACATGCGATGTGGATGCCACACAACTCATTTGTATGACATCCATCATCCGTTCCATATTATGTTGTAAAATATCCACTCTCTGATTCACTAACATTAACCCTGAGGCGATATGAGAATCCACCTTTTGCAGGGTAAGCAATGCTTCAGAGGATTTTTCTGCTATCTGACTTATGGTGTCAGCAGTATCAATTTGATGGGCCATTGCAGTTCCTGCGGTAACTGCTGATGCCGCGGACACTACAATGGCTGTAACAATGGCAGCTGTGATTCCAAAACCTCTCTTTTGCCGAATAAGACTCGTTATTGGGAACTTCTCTGGATCTGCCTCAACAGGCACAGGGACAAAGATTGGTAGATGAACCACTAAGGCTAAGAATTTGGTTCCATTCCAGCATTGCGTCAAAAAACAAGTAACATTTGTACAATCTAACCATTCTGTATTATTTTGAAATTCAGCCAATATAAAGAAAAATGGAGGATTGACACAAACTTCTACTGGAGAAGTAGTCATATTAGTTGTCACATTATCTAAATGAGTAGAGGTATTGGAAAGAGTGGCAGAAACATTCAATATCTCATGAAAGGTTCCAGTCAGCAATGCAAAGGCTGACAGACTGGTACTAGCACCTGCCTCATTGCTTAAAATCCATTGGTAATATGGCCAAATATTTTCTTTCCCTGTAGCATCTCCTTTATCGCTCATTATAGCAAAATCTAGTGGGGGTGACAAAACAAAACCCTTTGCTATTTCTTTTCGAGGAAAAATTTTTGATTGACAAGGTGAAAAAACTATAGGAAATGCGAGGTCCGGATGACACCAAGGCATGCTGCGTATAGCAGTAGCATTGCCAACAGGCCATCGTGATCTTTTGGGAATGGTCACCTTTCCCTTTATCATAATAGTGGTGATGTTTATAGGTGAAGTTATATTATTTTCAACATCACCTGAGCCTGATTGCACTCCTTGAGCAACTTGCGTTAAAGCATTAAACAACACTCCAGAGCTCACCTTATTTTGGCTAATGGGATCTGCCCAATTAGAGATAATCTTTTTCTTTAAAAATATACAGGGTGTAAAAGGTTTATCCACATTATGCACAAAGCATAGTGTATAATTCAAATGAAAACTAGTACTATTATACACCCGTGGCTCTTGAGGAGTTTGTCGTGCACAAGGCGCATCCAAATAACATTCCGTTGCAAAAAATAAAGGCAAGGTAGAAGAATTGGAATGTACCGGTAAAGGTACTGGCCATGATCTTACTATGGCCCACAAAGGTATACTTATCCCGGTCTCAATCATCAGGAGCAGGAGAATCATCTTGGGGTTCATCTTGCTCTTTCACGGTCCTTGTCAGTCGCGTCGGGACCCAAAGTGGATTTTCTTCACCCTGTGGGAAAATACAAATAGCTCCCCGGGATCTGATTAAAATAGGATCTGGGCCATACCATTTATTATCAAGGACATTTTTCCATTTGACCATTTCATTGGGCGATTGAGGCCATTGTCCGTGCCTTTCAGCTGGTGATCTTCCAGCATCATCCAATTTTAAAAAATTAAGAGTAAATATTGTAAGGGATAGAGCCATCTTTGGCGTCATAGCCTCTATTCCCCCTTTCTGTTTTTGCAAATATTGTTTCAGAGTGCGATGGGCTCTCTCAATTATGCCTTGGCCCTGTGGATTATAGGGCAATCCAGTAATATGTTTTACTTGCATTTGTTTGCAAAATTGGCTAAATTTAGAAGAAGTATATGCAGGACCATTATCTGTCTTTAACACTAGGGGCTTGCCCCATGCAGCCCAAGCCTCTAAGCAGTGAGATATGACATGAACTGCTTTTTCCCCTGTCAAGGGAGAGGCATGTAGGACACCAGAACTGGTATCGATGGATACATGTACATATTGTAATTTCCCAAAAGATGGGATATGCGTTACGTCCATTTGCCAAACATCTAGGGGTCGCAATCCGTGAGGATTAACACCCACGGAAGGTGCATTAACAAATTCTACACATTTACCACACCGTAGGACAATATCTCGGGCTTCTTTTCTTGTGAGCTTAAACTTTTGTCGTAATGTAGAGGCAGGGACATGATAAAGCTGATGAAAATTTTTTGCACTTTCTATAGAACTTTGTAATAGAAAAACCATGTCTCTGGTGGCTGAGTCAGCAATCGCATTTCCCTTAACCATAGGTCCAGGTAATGATGTATGTGCTCTAATATGTTGAATATAAAAGGGATGCTCACGCATCAGAATACAATTTTGTATTTTCATCAAAATTTCAGATACAGGACTGGACTGTTTAAAATTTCCGGCAGTCTCTAATGCTAGAACCGCATTAACTACATAAACAGAATCAGAGATAATATTTATGGGCATAGGAAATCTTTTAAAGACTTCTAAAACTACCAAACATTCTACCAATTGAGGGGCTCCTGGTGTAAATTGCAACCTTACAGCCTTTTCATTGATTACATAACTTCCAACTCCTGTTTTGGATCCATCTGTATAAATATCAATGGCTCCCTTTATAGGGGTATTAGCCGTTACCTTTGGAAATATTACTGGATGCAATAACATAAAATGTAATAACGGATGTTTAGGATAATGATTATCAATTAAACCAGAATAACTGCATCTAAGAATGGCCCATTCATCTATAGTAGCACACAATATTTGCATTTGTGCGACAGTATACGGGACAATTATGCTATCAGGCATTTTTCCAAAGTGAGTGATTGAAGTTTTTATCCCTTTGTGGGCCATATTTGCTACCATGGTGGGATAATGCTCTATAGTTTTATTAGGGGATATATGTGGATGTATCCATACTAAAGGACCATTTTGCCATAACACAGCAGTTGGCAGATTGATGGTGCATAATATGCATAGGCACAAAGGTTCTTGCTCATTTATACGAGTTAACTGTGCTGTTTGGATCGCCTTTTCCACTTTCCTAAGAACATCAAAAGCCTCAGGTGTTAATTGTCTCAATGAGGTAATATGTGAGTCTCCTTCTAAAATTTGAAATAAAGGTTTTAATTCCGAAGTAGGGATCCTTAAATAAGGTCTAATCCAATTTATATCTCCTAATAATTTTTGAAAATCATTTAGTGTCTTTAGATGGTCTTTTCTAATACTAATCTTTTGTGGGGTGACACATCGTAAAGTAATAGTGGCTCCTAGAAAATGACTAACATTAGACTGCTGTACCTTTTCTGGTGCAATACTCAAACCATTATTTTTTAAAGTTTCATTAAGCAAGCCATAAGCTTGCTGTATACTTTCTTCTTCAGGTCCACAGATTACAATGTCATCCATATAGTGACAAATTTTTAAGGAGGGGAAACCATCCCTAACCGGTTGTAAAGCTTTTCCTACATATAACTGACATATGGTAGGGCTATTTGCCATTCCTTGGGGTAATACCCGCCATTGGTACCTTTTATCAGGTTCCATATGATTAATAGAAGGCAAGGTGAATGCAAATCTAGGTTTATCTTTCTTATTTAATGGAATTGAAAAGAAACAATCCTTAATATCTACTACTATAATTCTCCAATCCTTAGGTAGAGCTGAGAGTAGGGGGAGTCCTTTTTGTACAGGACCCATAACTTGCATTTGTGCATTAATGGCTCATAGGTCATGTAACAATCTCCATTTACCTGACTTTTTCTTTACAACAAAAATGGGGGTATTCCAGGGTGATTAAGTGGGCTCCACATGTCCCAGATCTAATTGTTCTTGTACTAATTCTTTAGCTGCTTTTAACTTCTCAGAGGGTAAAGGCCATTGAGGCACCTACACCATGTCCTCCGTATGCTACGGGATGGGCAAAGGCTCTTCAGTGGCCCCTAGAAAAAACCCAGCCCTTTCTTGTCTGCCTTTACAGTGGCTTTAACTGGTAAAATTCTACCTTGCAAAATTTTTCCAAGACCTAGTCCAGGTATATATCCCATTCCTTTCATCATTTCCTTGCTTTTCTGAGAGTAATCATTAGTCAATATAAAGTTCATAGCTGATAACACATCTCTCCCCCACAAGTTTACAGGTAAAGGGAGTACATAAGGTTGAAAAAGCCCTGTCCTTCCTTCTTTATCTTTCCATTGTAAGGATTTTGCACTTATAGTTGGGGTAGCCTCATATCCTAATCCTTGTAAGCTATGTGACGATTGATTAACAGGCCAAGAAGCAGGCCACCACTTACTAGATATAATGCTTTTATCTGCTCCTGTATCCATTATACCTTGAAAGGTTTTTCCTTCTATTTGTAAAGATATGTACTTTATTTTCAAACATACTCTTTCTACCCTTTGTACATTGCTTTTGCATATTACCTGTTTTCTTATGTTGTTTAGAATAACTCCAACCTTGGGTTTCCAATTTTAAGCTAACTTTCTGTTACAAGCAAAAGGCTGCCTGCCCCTTTAAAAGCTCCATTTGCAATCAGCCTTCAGCAGGGCTTTTTCAGCTGTACTTGACTCCCAGCCACTGTGCAGCTAACTTGTCATTTTTTGCTGTGCAGACTGAGACTGCTTTTTTATTTTTCAACATGAAACACAGAACAACAATCATTCAATCATCCAAGCAAAAACAAACACGAGTTGACAGACATATAGACAATTTGGTGCACCAAAAAACAGAAAATAGAACACAGATATCCTATTCGAAGCTAAAAATATTTCCATAGGAGCCAGAGAGGAAGCAGGACGTCTCCCGTTTTCTGTCTGTCCCTAGGAGGGCTCTGAAATAGCTTATTTTCATTTTTTCTCCTTCTTCTAGGAATTCTGCACAGTGGCTGCTTCTAATAGTTACTCCTCTTTCCCTGAGAGCTATCTTTAAGCCTTTGATGAAGGCTGCCTCTTTAGTCAAAGTCCTCGAGAGGAGGGTAAATTGACTTAACTTTTTGCTCTTCATTTTTTATATTATCCTTTATATCTTTATATTCTCCTTTGTATCTTTATATTATCCTTTGTATCTTTATATTTTATATTATCCTTTGTATCTTTATATTTCAGCTTCCTTTCTTTTTCTCTTTTTATATTTCTTAAGTTACTTATTTTTCTGCGCGCATCTTCTTTTTTCTTTCTCTATGTTTCTGATATGCCTTCCTGGTACTCCTACAAAGTCGCTGCCCTTCCTTAACAGCTCGTCCCACACAAACCCAGTAACAACTACCAGACCCACTGCGTAAGAAAGCATATCTCTCAGAGACTTACCTTAATTTCTTTATACTTACTGGTACCACCGTTCCTCAGCTGAAGAGTTCTGAATCCACGCAGTTGAATCCTTCTCAGCAGTCTGTTTTGCAGGAACCTTTATTAACACCGCTCCCCAGCTGAAGAGTTCTGAATCCACGCCGGATCCTTCTCAGCAGTCTGTTTTACGGGAACCTTTATTAACCGCTCCTTCCCCGCGATGCAGTTCTGAATCCTCCCTGTAGCAGGGGGTCTTCGCTCGTGCCTGAAGATGTTTCTTGTCCCGGGTTTCGGCACCACTTCTTGCGCGTGCTCGACTCGACCAGCAAGAACGACGCTGCAACAGGATCCTTCTGCACACGTTTATTGGGAGAGCTTGATTGCAGAGGCGAAAAGACCTTTTGCCCAGAGCTGGTGCTGCTTTTATAGGCCTAGGAGAGGCGTGTCTCATACCCTGATTGGTTATGCACTAAGCCTCATTTGCATGTTCCTCATCTGATTGGCTACTCTCTCTCAGTACCTCACTGAGCCTCATTATCATACCTCATTTGCATGTCTCACATCCGATTGGTTATACTCTCAGTACCTTACAGAACCTCATTATCATGCCTGGGCCAGGCAGTGTTTTTGCAAAAAACTTTACTGCATATGTACACATTGGTTGTTTGTCCAATCTTATGCATGGTGGCCAGCAGTAGTCAGTGCCACTCAGCAACGGCACATGTGGCTTCCCACAGGCATACACATGCATGTACATGTGTGTGAATGTGTAGTGTAAGTCGTTCCCTCCCCCCCAAAAAAAAGTAGGGAGGCAAGCAAGGTCAGATCACTAGAGGTCTCGTAAGCCAGCTAAGGCATAGCTATACAGGTCTGGAGCATTAGTGAATCATGATTAAATCGGATTGGATTGGGGACAGCCTTACCACTGTGTGTCTCATCGTCATGGCTGTGCCTGCCAATCTGTGCTGTTCTCAGTATTGACAAAAATCTTCCCCGATCGCGAAGCTCAAACCCCACATCCTAGAAGGCCTCTCTTTTAATTACATCAGCACCCAGGCACCCCTGTCTGTATTCACTCATAATATGTATATTTTCCCCTTACATTATTATGTAGTAACCACACACAGGTCCATATGAATATTCAGCCTGCTGTGTATATCTTATATTTACAACAATGTTGTTAATACTCCCACGTAACTCAAGCTAGGCTCAAACTGGTTATGTAGCTCAGGTTGATATGGGACCTAACATATTCCTGACATAGCCTTCTGAGTGCTAGGATTACAGGTGTGCGCTGTCCACCTCTTACCCCCCCCCCCCCCCCCAGTTTCAGCTACATATAGTTTTGCTCATAGCCAAAGGCAAATACATAACAAATGGGTATATTTTGATACAACTTTATAAAAATAGGCAGCTGCAGGTCACGTTTGTCTTGAAGGATGTAGTTTGATGGTCCATAATTCACAGGGTCTGCAGAAACCAACATATAACTAGTGTTAATTAAGATGCATCTTCATAGAGGCCCCTTGGTCTTGCAAACTTCATATGCCCCAGTACAGGGGAACACCAGGGCTAAGAAGTGGGAGTGGGTGGGTAGGGGAGCAGGGCGGGGGGAGGGTATAGGGGACTTTCGGGATAGCATTTGAAATGTAAATGAAGAAAATATCTAATAAAATAATTGAAAAACAGAGATGCATCTTCATTTACCTCATTTAGACATGGCTTTGGACTACTATTAACAAGTAAGGCTTTCCTTCCCAGGACTATTATTAATAATCTTTTTAAAATATTTGATGGATTACTCTGCATTAATCCCAAAAATCTAAGACATTCACTTGAATCATGCCTTGAGCCTCAGGCTTGTACGATTTGAGAACATCAAAGCTCTTCAGTGAAAACAGAGACACAAAGGTAACCTGGCAGTGTTTAATACGAGGCTCTCGTCAGAGACAGTATCTACCTCCATTTGATTGGTGCACGCTTATAATCAAATGCTAACACGTGGAGGTGTTGTTACTATCTCTCTGCTGCTTTGCTGTTTTTTCTTTCTTTCTCTTTTTTTCTTGAGCTACCTCATACCATTCCTTGTGAATCTGCCTTCCATCAAGTCCTAGAAACTGAACACAGTCCTTCTGGCTTTTTGCAAGTGAAAACAAGTATAGTGTTTGCTCTCATCCCCAGTACTTGACTCCTGACTTCAATCTGGAACCTCTTCAGGGTTCCCTCTTCAGCCGTGTCTCTCTCTCAGCTTCCTGGCCATGAGCACTGACTTCACCTCTGAGAAGTTGCAGACATCCAGCATTTGTTCTCTTCCTCCGCATCCTCAACAGAATCTTCCTTATCGTCCCTCTCGGGGCAACCAAACTTTCTTCCCAGTCTGAACCTATCATCCCTCTTAGTCTCTCCTCGGTACCCAGAACCAAGGGTGTTCCCACATTTCCAGGTATGTGTTACAGTGACAGACTGGCTTCTCAGTACCAGTTTTGTGCCTTAGATGATTAAAAAAATTTGAGACAAGGCCTTCTTATGTAGCCCTGAGTAGCCTTGAACTTGTGTCCTTTTGACTTCTGCTGCCCAAATGTTAGTGTTACAAGTGTGCATCAGCATGTGCTACTTTTCTTAGATTATTTCACTATTACTATAATTGAATGCATGTCATGATGCTTAATAACAAAAAACCCCAAGAGATTAATTTACTATTTTGGATGCTGGGAAGTACAGGGTGACCTAGCAAGGGAGAGAGGGGGATGCAGAGGGGGGGAGAGAGAGAGAGAGAGAGAATGGAGAGAACTGAATTAAATTTCTTGTTCGGCATCCACCCCCATGAAAATTAACCCACTCACTGGATAGCCATTTATCTGCTGTGAGGACAGAATCCTTCGGACACAATCACCCCTTCAAAGGCCATATCTGATCTCATTATTGCATTGGGGATTAACTTTCAGACATGTATGCAACTGCACCATGCTGTAGTTTGAAAATGGAATCTATAATAAGCAATTGGCATGTGCAGTTCAACCTGGGATTCAAATCTAGAACTGTCTAACCTCAAATGATGTTAAGTTTAAAGTTTAGTTGAACTTTAATTGATCAAAGATATTTTTTATTAGAAAAATTAAAGTGGAGTCTTGCCCTGTTGGCCAGGCTGGTCTGAGATGCACTATATAGAGCCCAGGCCGGCTTCAAACTCTATGATCCTCTCTGCCTTAGGTGTGTTTGTGCTGGAATTACAGTCATGAGTCTGGCTTTGAGGATTTTGTAGAACGTCTTGTTCCCCTCATGCCCTGGGCTGCAGCTTACTCTACACTTCACCTAGAGTGGTCAGGCATGCAACAAACATATGAAACACTGGATAAAGAAATGAGTAATGAGGGTAGAGGATCCGGGTTTGATCCCCAGTGCCCACTTGTGGCTCACAACTGTGTAAAGCCAGGCCCAGGGGCTCAAACACCCTCTTCTGACCTCTAAGGTCACCAGTCATGTATGTGACACACAAACATACAGACAAACATTCATACACATTTTTTAAAAAAAGAAATGAGCAAAGAAAAACTCCTCTGGGCAACGGAGGAGGGGCACTCCGGGGCGACTGCACCAGGAAGACAGTGGCTAGCAGAATTTCAGCTATGCAGAGTGAGTAGGTCTAGTGTTTCTCACTAACTTCGTATCGTACCCAGGCTTTATGTAATAACTGGTGGGCTGAAGTGAAATGCCTCCTGTCCCATGGCCCATTTGAGAAACGTAATGAATGGGCCCTTACATAAGGCTCCCTTGTGCAGTTTGACCAAGTGCGCAGAGCCAAGCCTCCAAAAACAGAGGCTTATGCCCAGGTTTTAAAAACCACCAACCAACCAACCTGTACCCACAAACAGTCATTCATTTATCTCTGTAGGAACCGAGGGACTTCACAAATGTTCCAAGCCAAATGGAGCAGGATGAACAACAAACATGAGCAGCCTGTTCGCACGAGGTTTCCAGGAATCACCCTGCCCAGTAAAGAAAACAACGCCCAAGTCTGCAAGTTAACCAGTGCGAGACCGAGAGTAAAACGCTGACTGGTGGGGTCAAGGTTGTTTTACAGTTTAAAAGAACAAAAATTAATGGAAGTCCCTAGGCAACAAATGAAAAGAAATCAGAATGTTTTGTTCCAATACCGAACATCCACTCTAGCGGCACGGCTATGAATGGCAGCTGGAACGTTTGTGAGCTTCAAATTATGGAAACCTAAATAAATACTCTCTGATTTGAGGGTGGGGGCGGTTCATAAACGAGTGTGGTCACGTGATGGTACCAATGAGGGCTCGCCTTCCTTGTTTCTGGTAAGATAAAAAAAAATGAATGTCACAAAACTAAGTACAGTTAGGCGTTAGGCTACACATACTCACATATATTCATCAGGAAGTGCAGAACAGAACTAAATTTGCGCATCTCTGTCTTTTCTGGGAGCAAACACCCTGGATACGTGGATAATTGGTAGGCGTGATCTCTTTGAATATGACAAAGTGGGGCTGAGAACAGAGCAGGGGTTTCACGGTTGCTTATTATAACGACTTATACAAAGAGATATATGTATACAGCTGCTTCATAATTAGAAATTAGCAATGATTATCAAATGAATTAGGACAATATAGCTTTTTGAAAAGAAGGTGTTCTTGTTAGTAATAGGAGAATCCTACTTAGGTACTCTGTCAAATTCATGTTGGAAAGAAATATCTCTGTCTGTCTGTCTGCTTCTCTCCTTTTTTGGTGACTCTTAGAATTGAACTCTTGGCCCTGTATATGCTAAACATATCATAGGACTTATATCCTTACTCCCAGAAAAATGATATTAAAGAAGAAAAAAAACTTTAATTATAAATGTCTTGATGCTATTAAATTGATAATGAAATCTTGAAGATTTTCTTATGAGGGCAAAGCTTTCTTGTTTCTGGTAGACAAGGAAAAAATCAAAGGCATAAATGTGCTCACCATGTGCTCTGTAGCTCAGGCTGCTCTTGAACTTCGAATTCTTCCGTGACTGACTCCCAAATGCTGGCATTATAGAGGTTCATCACCACACCCATCCTGAAGATGTTGTAACTGGCAAATGTTTAATACGTATAATGGAGCAGTAAATAATCTCCCCCAAAATTAAGTAAAATTGAGAAATAGCAAGTGTTTTGTTTTATTTTTTTCCAATTTGAGAATGATTACTGTGTTGGTTTTTTTGTTTTGTTTTGTTTTGTTTTGTTTTGTTTTGTTTTTAAGTGCTAAAGGGAAAGAATGTCTGTCAGTGTAGAAGACCTATGTGTTCAAAACTTAATTTAGAAATGCACAAGAGAAAATTGAAATCATCAAGACAACATGGACCGTGTTCCTTGGTGAGGAAATGAAGAAAAAACCTTTTTGTGTTAATTACAAAATCAGGAAATCTCAAGGAATTTCATGTTGTTTATTTAATTGGAAACCATGATTCTGAGTTCAAAGAATGGGTTGATGAGAAAAACCAAGACACTTCTTGACTTATTTTATTTTAAAATACAGCATAGAGCTTCAAGTTTCACATTTTTCACCTTGGACAGAAAAGTCAAATGGATTGGTGCAACAGAATAGAGCATGAACTGCAAATAAGTTTGCCTGTCTGTCTATTTATCTACTAGTGAATAAAAAATATCACATTCCAATGATGTACAGAGAAATTATATTTCCATTGCTATTTTAAAAAATTCACCAGGCATGATAACGCATACCAGCAACACCTCAAAAAAGAGTGAATTTTGAGTTCGAGGCCAGAATGGAGTAGTGAGTTCTTTGCTAATCTGAGCTTTATAATGAGATGTTGTCTCAAAATAAGCAAATAAACAACCAACTACTTATGTAAAGCTAACAAGAGGGGTAGAGGTAATCAGGGAGAGAATATGAGTAAAGTATAGTCATATAGCCCACATAGCTGTGTGCAGGGCTCATGTGGTGTGAGTGTGTGTGTGTTCTCAAATTAAATACATGTAGAATGAAAAAAGTGCTTCTTCAACATATATCACAGAGCAAATCACACAGCAATCCTTTCAACACCCAGCAGATCACCTGCCTCTACTGAAAGCCGTCCAATGACTTCTGTAGCACTCCAAGCAAAGAGCAAACCCAATGGCCTTAGTTTGCCCCCGAGGGGTCTTTCTCTGTCTCTGTCTCTTTGTCTCTGTCACTTCTCCCTCTCTCTCTGTCTCTCTCTCTGTCTGTCTCTCTGTCTCTGTCTGTCTGTCTGTCTGTCTCTGTCTCTGTCTCTGTCTCTCTCTCTCTCTCTCTCTCTCTCTCTCTCTCTCTCTCTCTCTCTCTCTCTCGTGACTCCACTCCAGATTTACTGCTTCCTTATCTTCAACCCATCCAGCAGATGCTACCACGTGACCTTACAGTAACCAATCCCCCAGCCTCTAGACTGTCTTCAGGTCTCTTGCTTCTCAACAGGGCTCTCTCTCTCTCTCTCTCTCTCTCTCTCTCTCTCTCTCTCTCTCTCTCTCTGCTGGCTTTGATACATCTTTTCTTCCTTTCCTTTCCTTTCCTTTCCTTTCCTTTCCTTTCCTCCCTTTTTAAAGTTAATGCATAGGGCACTGGAGAGACGGCTCAGTGGTTAAGGACATGTGCTGCTTTTGCAGAGGACCTAGGTTCAGTTCCCAGCATGCACATGGCACCTCACAGCCACATGTAACCCCAGTTCTAGGTCATAACCCCTCTTATGACCTTCACAGGCACCAGGCACACATGTAGTATACTTGCATACATACAGGCAAAATACTCATGTATATAAAATTAAAAACAACCCTCCCCATACATTGAAAATAACAGGGTTCAGTGTTCATGCTTATACATGAGTGTTATATAGTTTGCTCAGATTCATTCACCTTTCCTGATACCCTTGACTCTGGCCATTTTCTCATCTCAAACTGTTAGTTTGATACAACCTAGAATCACCCAGGAAGAGAATCTCAGCAATGGATTGTCTAGATCAGGGTGGGCTGTGGGTCTGTCTGTGGGCAATTGTCTTGATTGCATTAACTGAGGGGAGAATGTCTGCCCACTGTGAGCAGCCACCATTCCCTGTGTTGAATCCTGGGCTGTAGAAGTGTAGACAGGGCTGAGCCCAAGTGAACATGCATGCATTTGTTTTCTCTGTTCTTGATTGTGGATGTGATGTGATAAGATACATCAAGTTCCTGCTGCCTTCTCTTCCCTAAGACAATGAGCTCTGATCTGGAACTGTGAGCTGCTGGAAACCCTTTTTCTAAGTCTGTTTTTTTTTATTTTTTTTCCCACAGCAACAGGAATAAAACTTAAAATACAAACCTGCCCCATGTTCTATATTTTCTTGTTTCTCTATTTGTCACTTCCCTGCCCTTTGAGTACAAGCTCTCCAAAAGCACAGACCATGCTTATTTTGACCATTCCTATATTCCCTGTGTGTGCAGCAGTGTTTATTTGTGAGTGAAGAGCTGAACATATGAACTTGTGGTTTGAATGTAAATGGTCCCCCATAGGCTCCTGTGTTTGAACACTTGGTCTCCACCTGGTGGCGCTGTTTGAGAAGGTTGTGGAACATTTAGGCAGTGGAACTTCACTGAACTTGGGTTACTAGAGGCAGAACTTGAGGCTCTGCAAACTGGCCCAACTTCTGTATGCTTTCTGCTTCCTGTGTGTGAATGCAATGTGAACAGCCAACTTCCTGTTCATGTTGTGACTCATGTGGCTACTTCCAGGACTTTCCCACAATGATGAAATGATGCCCTCAAACCATGAGCTAGGATAAACCATTTCTTGCTTAACTAGCTTATTGGCAGATACTTGGTCACAACAGTAACAAGAGTAACTAGCACAGTATCAATTGTGACTTTTAGTACAACTGAGAGAGAAATATTTGAATCAATTTAAGGACCTCATCAAGGTGAGGTGGCAGCTCTTTCTAACCAATGGAATCCATGCCATGCTGGGAGCAGTGGACTATGGTCATATTGGGGAGGAGCGTAGTGTATTCTGTGAAGTGGTGATTGCCCACTTCACCTGTGTTAGAGGAGAGGGGAAGTCTCCAAAAAGAAGTGAGCAGGTTGGCTCGTAGGTATTTATTTTGTACAACTAACTCTCAGTTCAGTTATAAAACATGTTAGCACCTGTGCTGTTTTTGTTTTTGTTATTGTTATTGTTGTTTTGTTTTTATCAACTTGACACAGCTCGGGTCATCTGGGAAGAGGGAATCTCATTTGAGAAAATGGTTCCATCAGATTGGCTTGTAGACAACCCTGTGGGACATGGATATGGAAGGGCCCAGGTCTCAGCAGACGGTCCTTGGGTGTATACAAAAGTAAGTCAAGCACACCCATAAGTAACATTCCTCCTGGCTTCTGCTTTACTTCATGCCTCCAGTGTCCTGCTTGAGTTCCTATCTTGACTTCCCTTCATAACGAATTGTTATCAGGACATGCAAGTCAAATAAACTCAGCCTCAAGTTGCTTTTGATGGTGTTTTATTACAAGAGTAGAAAGCAAACTAGAACAGTTCCTAATTCAAAAATTACAGTATAAAACAATTTACAGTATAAAACAATTCATAAAATGATAACATATTATAAACAGTATGGTACACATATAGGCAGAAAGAACAGTGGAACTGATAGAGTCCAGAGGTGAACCCTCACATATAATGAGTCAAATGAACTTTGACAAAAGTGCTGTGGTAGTTTGAATGAGAATAGTCCTTGTAGGCTCACATATTTGGATCAGCACTAAGTGGAACTGTTTGGTAGGATCAGGAGGCATGGCATCAATGGAGTGGGCGTGTCACTAGGGGTGAATTTTGATGTCTCAAAAGATTAAAGCCATTCTCTCCTCTCTCTCTCTCTCTCTCTCTCTCTCTCTCTCTCTCTCTCTCTCTCTCTCTCTCTCTCTCCCTCCCTCCCTCCCTCTCCCATCTGTGTCTCCCTGAATCTCTGTCTCTGTATCTCTGTCTCTGACTCTGTCTCTTTCTCTCTCTTTCTCTCTTTCTGCCTTGTGTTTGTTTGTGTCTCAGGATATGGGCTCTCAGTTACTATTCTAGTCCCATGCCTGCCTTGCTCCCCATAATGATGGTCATTGACTCTAAGCCTCTAGAGCACCACAAACACTTTCTTTTGTAAGTTGCCTTGGTCCTAGTGTTTTATCACAACAATAGAAAAGTATCTATAACAGGTGGCCCAGAACACAGTGCTTGAAAAGTGGATGTGCGCAGGCAAAAGACTAAATTTAGATCCCATCCTTATGCATTACATGAAAACTAACTAAAATTGTATCAAGGCACTCAAACAAGAGGACTTCAGGTTTGAGGTCAGTGTAAGTTGCACAGAAGAGCTTACTCTCATATAGCTAATCAAACATAATCATAAAAACCTCTCATCATATTTAGATATTTAGATATAAGATTATAAATTCACTTTACTTTAATTAAATTAATTAATTTTATCTCTTCACTTTTTTTTTTTTTTTTGGTGCTGGTACTGGGATAGAACTCAGGGCCTTATATATTTTAGCCAAGTGCTCTACCATTGACCCAAGCCCTTGATTATAATTTTTAAAGGTTTTAAAAGATTTTCAACAGTGGTATTATCAACTCCAGATGAGGGTCTAGTCAGAGAGTCAAACACCAAAAGCCCAAAGGACAAAACCCCAAGTAAACACAAACAAAACAATTAGCTAAACAACAAAAAAAAGAAATCATGGACACTTTCAGATCTACTGAGAAATAGCCTGGAGTTATAGCCCTCAAGATCTGGGCAGGCTATATACAGATATGTATTAGTTTGATAGAGAGCCCAAGGAGTTAAAAAAAAATCTCAATGAGGAACAGGATCAAAATGGTGATTTGAGAAAGGTACCTATCAGAAGAGAGCCACTTAACATGGGAGAGATTACAGGAAGAGGTTATCTAAAGAATATTTAGTCTTAGTTCACTTTGAAACAAAACAAAATTCTTACACTACTGGGGTGACATAAATCAATTCCCAATAAAAACTCAAACAACTAGGGACCTAGGCTTGGCATTTTAGCTTTTTGTGATATTTAATGATGTTTAAGGGACTGTAATTTTTTTGCAACCCACTCCTTAAGTAAACTGTCAACCTACCTTTGACCCCCAAAGTTGTCAAGAGAGATTAATAGGTGTGTTGAGGCAAATTGTTGCAGTAATTAATTCTGACTGGGGAAAATAACATTAGAAGACTCAGAACATCCACAGAATAGAATTTGCTAGTGCCTTCTCTAGCTCCTTCATTGGGGACCTTGTGCTCTGTCCAACGGATGATTGTGTGCATCCACTTCTGTATTTGCCAGGCACTGGCAGAGTCTCTCAGGAGACAGCTATATAAGGCACCTGTCAGAAGGCTCTTGTTGGCATCTGCCATAGCATCTGGGTTTGGTGGTTGTTTATGGGATGGATCCCCAAGTGGGGCAGTCACTGGATGGTCCTTCCTTCAGACTTTGCTCCGAACTTTGTAACTCCTTCCATGAGTATTTTGTTCCCCCTTCTAATAAGGATTCTAAGCTTCTGGGCTAATATCCACTTATCAGTGAGTGCATATCATGTGTGTTCTTTTGTGATTGGGTTATCTTGCTCAAGTTGATATCTTCCAGATCCATCCATTTGTCTAAGAATTTCATAAATTCATTGTTTTTAATAGTTTAATAGTACTCCAAGTACCCAGGGAGCTGAAGGGGAGTGAAGCCCCATAGGAGGAACATCAATATGCACTAACCAGTACCCCCAGAGCTCCTTGGAACTATACCACCAACCAATCAAAGAAAACACATGGTGGAACTTGTGGCTCTAGCTCTATATGAAGCAGAGGATGGCCTAGTCAGTCATCAATGGGAGGAGAAGCCCTTGGTCCTGTGAAGGTTCTATGCCCCAGTATAGGGAAATGCCAGGACCAGGAATGGGAGTGGGTGGGTTGGGGAGTATGGGGAGGGGGAGGGGATAGGGGAATTTCAGAGGGGAAACTAGGAAAGGGCATAACATTTCAAATGTAAATAAAGAAAATATCTAATAAAATATTTTAAAAAATGATCATGACAAAATAAAAAAAAAAAAAAGAATTTGCTAGTGCCATCTATGTGGACTTCAAAATGCCACTTTCTCCAGCATTAGCTGTTCAGGAAACTCATTCTCCCTTGTCTTCTACATTGTGATATCATTTCCAATATTTTCAAAGGATGTAATGTTCTTTTTAACTACAGTGTCAACAGAACACTTGGCAAAACCTTTCTCTGTTATTTGCTCCCATGTCAAAGTTCACGGTGCTATGCCATGGTAACCTTGAGCTGTAGGTACTTCACACGTGGCACTCAGAAGGTCCAAAGGTGGTGTGACAGACACTTTGAGTGAGCAAAGTGTCCCTTTACTCTAAGTGAAAAGGCAAGAACCACAAACTGCCTAGTGTCTTTTCATCTCATGTTATCATTTGTTTAAATTAGAACTTAATTTCCAAAGAGGAAGTTGAAACAAATAGTTCATTGTTCATCAAAGAAAATAGAGTCACACTCAGCGGAGGCATGATAAACAAACTACTAGTTTTTTTTTTCTTTTGTCAGAGTTCCTATGTAGGTAGCCCTAGGGCTAATAATTCCCCCATTTATGCTGACTATTAAGAATCATTTTATAAAATGATTTTTGTAAAACTCTCTTGTGCAGGTTGCTGGGAAACACCTCGCTTCTGCATTGGTGCTACAGTTACACACACATCTTTGATGGTGGGAGCAGAGAAGTTTTGTGTATTGAAATGGTCTTTATAGGCCATACAAATAATGGCTTTCAAAATTATATTTAATGTGAAATGTTCCTGAAAGGAATTGAAATTATGCAGCATAACACAATTCCTAACTGTATAGCTTTTCATTCACACAAGAAAGTGTATCATAATAGAAGAATACCAAACATTATTAATGCTTCAATCAAATTCATCGGTATAATAAGCTTCTTGCTTTTAATTCATTTTGTTTTGATTTTTGGAGACAGAGTCTCACTCTGAGTCCAGGTCTGGCCTTGGACCTGTGGCCCTCCTACCAGAGCTGCCTCAGTACTAGAATTAGAAGATACGTGCTACCACACCTAGCTTAAGACTCTTATTCTTTGTACTAACTAGCTTTTGTGACTAATATATTATGTTAGTTATATTATTATTTAATTTGAGATGTTAGACACAACAGATTAATAAACAATAAACACAATCTATTAGGAGTGAATACTGGGGTAATATCAAATCTGTTTAATCTAAAACTGGAAATAAGTAGCTTTAATATATGTATGCTTTTCACTGGAAACATCTTGTTAATGCTCTATAGAGTAACAACACAGGGTAATCTCGTTTACAAACAGCATCAATACCATGCATGGTCCATATTAAATGGTGGTTTGAAGTCACGAGACAATAGGGAGACTGTTATTCCCAGAAGGGCAACAGACCAGACAGCTGAACAAAAAGCATGACTTTACCAGTGAATTTAAACATTAAAAGGGAAAAAATGTCAACCTTACACAAACTTTTTATAGGAAAAAGTCATGAGATAATATTTAAGAGCTCATTTTATGAGGCCAGGATTCCAGTCATATCAAAAATGCACAAGTACATTATAAAATGAATATTACTGCCTCACACCGTCAAAAGTAACTTAGATGCAAAAGCTGGGATTTCTTACTAAGCACGACAGAAAAAGACTAACACATCATAACTAGATGGGTTTATTACTGGAAGGCTACATTAGCAGTACTTTAAATATGAACTGAGGTGAATTAAGGAGAGAAACATGATCCATAAGGTTGTCTTAAAAGATTTAAGAGAAACATCTGTCAAAAATTCATACAGCTTACATAAAAAGAAGGAAAACAAAACCACCTCCTCCTCCTCTTCCCTCTTGCTCCTCCTCATTCTTATTCTTCCAAAGTGGAAATTTCTGGCTTCTTTGTAGGCTCAGTTGTGTCATGTGACGTTTTTCTTGAGAATCTTATGAGAGGATGTTTTGCTAAAGCATACAAGTGGGAGAATGCTTTGCTGAGAATAGACATGTGGTGTTTTTCTGAAAGCTGCCTGG
This sequence comes from Mus musculus, assembly GCF_000001635.26. Lineage (NCBI taxonomy): Eukaryota > Metazoa > Chordata > Mammalia > Rodentia > Muridae > Mus > Mus musculus. The sequence continues at coordinate 21,134,313 of NC_000067.6, forward strand.
GAAAGGGCATGTGGTGTTTTGCTGACGAAGATGCTTGAGAGGACACATGGTGTTTGGAAAGTGTAAGTGTATCCCAATGGACAGTGGACAACGTTGTGGCATTGGTTCACCTTGCCACTGGTCTTCATTGGGTTTTGTTAATATGGTCTTCAATGACGACACTGTGGCATTGATTTGCCTTGCCTTCTTCGCTGATCATCATTTGTCATGATTTTGTAGAAAGAAACACACCAAAGAACTTCTCATGATGTCCTGGCAGCTTCTTGCTGCTTCTGCTTCCATGGACTCAAGCCAATTGGCAGAGCTCTGTGGTTTCTTCTAGATTGAACTGCCATTGCTGATTCATGAATGGTGTTGGTGAGTGGACTGAGCTCCTGCTGCTGACACATGTGAACTGAACTGCTGGTATCCTGACAAGGAAGGTTGGAATTGCCCCAAAGAACTATTTCTTTATTTTTTTTTATTACATATTTTCCTCAGTTACATTTCCAATGCTATCCCAAAAGTCCCCCATACCCTCCCCCCACTTCCCTATCCATCCATTCCCATTTTTTTTTTTTTTGGCCCTGGTGTTCCCCTGTACTGGGGCATATAAAGTTTGCAAGTCCAATGGGCCTCTCTTTCCAGTGATGGCCGACTAGGCCATCTTTTGATACATATGCAGCTAGAGTCAAGAGCTCTGGGGTACTGGTTAGTTCATAATGTTGTTCCACCTATAGGGTTGCAGATCCCTTTAGCTCCTTGGGTATTTTCTCTAGCTCCTCCCTTGGGAGCCCTGTGATGCATCCACTAGTTGACTGTGAGCCTCCACTTCTGTGTTTGCTAGGCCCCGGCATAGTCTCACAAGAGACAGCTATATCTGGGTCATTTCAGCAAAATCTTGCTAGTGTATGCAATGGTGTCAGCGTTTGGAAGCTGATTATGGGATGGAACCCTGGATATGGCAGTCTCTAGATGGTCCATCCTTTCATCACAGCTCCAAACTTTGTCTCTGTAATTCCTTCCATGGGTGTTTTGTTCCCAATTCTAAGGAGGGGCATAGTGTCCACACTTCAGTCTTCATTCTTCTTGAGTTTCATGTGATTCGCAAATTGTATCTTATATCTTGGGTATCCTAAGTTTGGGGCTAATATCCACTTATCAGTGAGTACATATTGTGTGAGTTCCTTTGTGATTGGGTTACCTCACTCAGGATGATGCCCTCCAGGTCCATCTATTTGCCTAGGAATTTCATAAATTCATTCTTTTTAATAGCTGAGTAGTGCTCCATTGTGTAAATGTACCACATTTTCTGTATCCATTCCTCTGTTGAGGGGTATCTGGGTTCTTTCCAGCTTCTGGCTATTATAAATAAGGCTGCTATGAACATAGTGGAGCATGTGTCCTTCTTACCTGTTGGGACATCTTCTGGATATATGCCCAGGATAGGTATTGCGGGATCCTCTGGTAGTACTATGTCCAATTTTCTGAGGAACCGCCAGACTGATTTCCAGAGTGGTTGTACAAGCTTGCAATCCTCAACGAACCAAAAAGAAGACTGCCACAAGAACAGAATGCCAATTCTAACAACAAAAATAAAAGGAAGCAACAATTACTTTTCCTTAATATCTCTTAATATCAATGGACTCAATTCCCCAATAAAAAGACATAGACTAACAGACTGGCTACACAAACAGGACCCAACATTCTGCTGCTTACAGGAAACCCATCTCAGGAAAAAAGACAGACACTACCTCAGAGTGAAAGGCTGGAAAACAATTTTCCAAGCAAATGGTATGAAGAAACAAGCTGGAGTAGCCATTCTGATATCGAATAAAATCGACTTCCAACCCAAAGTTATCAAAAAAGACAAGGAGGGACACTTCATACTCATCAAAGGTAAAATCCTCCAAGAGGAACTCTCAATTCTGAATATCTATGCCCCAAATGCAAGGGCAGCCACATTCATTAAAGACACCTTAGTAAAGCTCAAAGCACACATTGCACCTCACACAAGAATAGTGGGAGACTTCAACACACCACTTTAATCAATGGACAGATCGTGGAAACAGAAACTAAACAGGGACACAGTGAAACTAACAGAAGTTATGAAACAAATGGACTTAACAGATATCTACAGAACAGTTTATCCTAATACAAAAGGATATACCTTCTTCTCAGCACCTCACAGGACCTTCTCCAAAATTCACCATATAATTGGTCATAAAACAGGCCTCAACAGATAAAAAAATATTGAAATTGTCCCATGCATCCTATCAGACCACCATGGACTAAGGCTGATCTTCAATAACAAAATAAGTAACAGAAAGCCAACATTCATGTGGAAACTGAACAGCACTCTTCTCAATGATACCTTGGTCAAGGAAGGAATAAAGAAAGAAATTAAGGACTTTTTGGAGTTCAATGAAAATGAAGCCACTTCATACCCAAACTTATGGGACACAATGAAAGCATTTCTAAGAGGAAAACTCATAGCTCTGAGTGCCTCCAAAAAGAAACTAGAGAGAGCATACATTAGCAGCTTGACAACACACCTAAAAGCTCTAGAAGAAAAGGAAGCAAATTCACCCAAGAGGAGTAGACGGCAGGAAATAATCAAACTCAGGGGCGAAATCAACCAAGTGGAAACAAGAAGAACTATTCAGAGAATCAACCAATTGAGGAGCTGGTTCTTTGAGAAAATCAACAAGATAGACAAACCATTAGCCAGACTCACTAGAGGGCACAGGGAAAGCATTCTAATTAACAAAATCAGAAATGAAAAGGGAGACATAACAACAGATCCTGAAGAAATCCAAAACACCATCAGATCCTTCTACAAAAGGCTATATTCAACAAAACTGGAGATCCTGGATGAAATGGAGAAGTTTCTAGACAGATACCAGGTACCAAAGTTGAATCAAGATCAGGTTAATGATCTAAACAGCCCGATATCACCCAAAGAAATAGAGGCAGTCATTAATAGTCTCCCAACCAAAAAAAGCCCAGGACCAGATGGGTTTAGTGCAGAGTTCTATCAGACCTTCAAAGAAGATCTAATCCCAGTTCTTCACAAACTATTCCACAAACTAGAAACAGAAGGTACTCTACCCAACTCATTCTATGAAGCCACAATTACTCTGATATTTAAACCACAGAAAGATCCAACAAAGATAGAGAACTTCAGACCAATTTCCCTTATGAATATTGATTCAAAATACTCAATAAAATTCTCGCTAACCGAATCCAAGAACACATTAAAGCAATCATCCATCCTGACCAAGTAGGTTTTATTCCAGGGATGCAGGGATGGTTTAATATACGGAAATCCATCAACGTAATCCATTATATAAATAAACTCAAAGACAAAAACCACATGATCATTTCATTAGATGCTGAGAAAGCATTGGACAAGATCCAACACCCATTCATGATAAAAGTCTTGGAAAGATCAGGAATTCAAGGCTCATACCTAACCAGGATAAAAGCAATCTACAGCAAACCAGTAGCCAACATCAACGTAAATTGTGAGAAGCTGGAAGCAATCCCACTAAAATCAGGGACTAGACAAGGCTGTCCACTCTCCCCATATCTATTCAACATAGTACTTGAAGTCCTAGCCAGAGCAATTGGACAACAAAAGGAGATCAAGGGGATACAAATTGGAAAAGATGAAGTCAAAATATCACTTTTTGCAGATGATATGATAGTATATATAAGTGACCCTAAAAATTCTACCAGAGAACTCCTAAGCCTGATAAACAGCTTCAATGAAGTAGCTGGATATAAAATAAACTCAAACAAGTCAATGGCCTTTCTCTACACAAAGAATAAACAGGCTGAGAAAGAAATTAAGGAAAGAACTATTTCTATACTGGCCCACATCTCCCTTTTGCCCTATTAACCTTTCCACTACCTCTGGTGGGTTGTGAGGTAGAAGTGAAGTTAAAGCATTTAAGAACCCTTATTAAAGTAAGTTTTGAAAAATCTAAGCCTACATCATTCTTCTCCTCTTTCTCCTTCTCCTTCTCTGTCTCTCTTAATACAAAACTAAAGGGAACATTGTCCATTTGTCATGTGCCCTCTGCAGAATGTCTGTAGCAAATGTATTTAAAGTTGCAATGTCAGGGCACTCCTAAGATTGGGATCAAGGCAGATATGTCTTCTCCCAACATTTACATCCGAGGTTTAGACACGGCCCTCAGAGGTGCCAAGGTTCTGTCGTCAGCAGGATTTTGTGTGCAGGTTTGTGTGGGTGTTATCTTTATTACCTGTCCTCATATTGTGGAATAGTATCCCGTTATACAGATAGGCATTATATTTTGCTTGTACACTTACTAGATACAGGTAATTTGGTTTGTTTCTAGTTCAAGCTATTGTGAACAGATATACAAAAACATGCTGATGTTAAAACATGAAGGTATGTAAGGATACTTATTAATAGGGAAAGGTGGTATTGACCAGCTGGTAAATGAAAATAAATTATAAAATGCTGTATGAACATTTTCTTTTCTTTATTTTTATTGTATTTTTTTGAGATGGGGTTTTGCTTTGTAGCCCAGGCAGGACTTGGACTCAAGATCCTCCCACTGCAGCTTATTGAGTTCAGATCCCCAGAATCCAAGCAAAAACCTGGATGTGGTGGTTCATGTCTGTGACACCACTGCTGAGACATAGACAGAAGGATCCGTGGCCAGCCCGTCTAGCAGATCATTGGTCTCCAGGTTCACTGGGTGACCCTGTCCCCAAAAGTAAAACGGAGAGTGTTTGGATGGCATTCGTGTTACCATTTTACCTTCATGTGTAAATGCGTGGATGAGTGCACTCTTACACACAATGCACATGTATGTCACATACACATACGCACACACACATATACAATTGAACAAGCATCACACAAAGGAAGATATGCTGAGGAGCATATTGAAGAGGTGTTTAATATCACTAGTCATCAGGAGATGCAAACTGAATGATCTGCCCCCATGAAGAGTACCAGGGCAAAGCAATGAGGCGTACTATGCTGGTGTGGACAGAAAATTGTGCTATGACTCTGGGACCTGCCCAGGCTGTTTCTCATAAACATGCTACTCCACTATGGCCCAACAAATGCACTTCCACAGATTTGCAGAGGAGAAATGAAAATATTTGGGGCTGGAAATACAGCTCAATGCTGTAGTTCTAGACCAGTGGTACGGTAGCATATGCAAGTCCCTGATTCCAATCCTTAACATGACACAAAATGAAATCTAAACAGAGTAGACTTGTACATATGCGTTCTTAGCAATGTTATTCATGCTGAATACTCCAGGAGGAAGAGAACACTTCAAAACTTTATCCAGCTGGGAGACTAGTTCACTGGCAACTGACGTGTTTAGCAATCATGAGGCTCAGAGTCTAATTATACACACACACACACACACACACACACACACACACACACACACACACATACACACACACATGTTTCCCCCTTTACCATCCTTGGCCTCAATAAATCGAAATAAATTGAATGTTCATTAGAAAAGGATTAATCAACACATGAGTATTTCTACTCAAAGGGATTCCACCCAAAAATAACAGAGCCAAGAATTCTAATGCATGTAACACAGGGACAAACCTCAATGTTATTATGAGTGAGGGAAGTCATGCACAGAGGAGTATAAGCTGTGTGACTCCATATTTATAAGGTTCTGGGCCAAGCAAAAACATATTATGGAAAAGATATCAGGAATGGGGAAGTCACAAAGCATATTTTAGAAGTTATAGGATAGGACTCCTGGTATTGCACCAGTTTGTATTCACCATGCCTACCTTACAACAACAACAACAACAACAACAACAACAACAACAACAACAACAACAACAACAACATAATAATAATAATAATAATAATAATAATAATAATAATAGTGTGAGCTGTGGCTGTGAACGTATACTTGAGCACCAGGAGGACAGGAGAGGGCATTGATTCCTTGGAACTGGACTTGCAGGTGGTTGTGAGCCACCATGTGGGTGCTGTGAACCAGACCTGGGTCCTCTGTAAAAGCAGCAATCACTCTTAACCACTGAGCCACCCCTCCAGTGTATCACTGTGAATATGCTAATGACACCTGTGATACACAGATGTGTGCAATTGTTGAAACTTATTCAGCTTGTTATTTCACTGAGAGTAAGTGATTTTAAATAGTAATGGGGAAAATGAAAACAAAATAAAACAGAAATTCTTTGTATCATACAGAATGTGAAACACATAGGACCAGGACTAGAATGGACACTCTCTACTGGCTGGTTTTGTGTGTTAACTTGACACAAGCTGGAGTTATCACAGAGAAAGGAACCTCAGTTGAGGAAATGCGTCCATGAGACTCAGCTTTAAGGCATTTTCACAATTAGTGATCAATTGGGGAGGGCCCAGTCCATTGTGGGTGGTCATGGGTTCTATAAGAAAGCAGGCTGAGCAAGCCAGGAGGAGCAATCCAGTAAGCAGCACCTTCCATGGCCTCTGCTTTAGCTCTTGCCTCCAGGTTCCTGCTCTGTATGACTTCCTTTGGTGATGAAATGCAATGTGCAAGTCTATGCAGAATACACTCATTCCTCCCCAGCTTCCTTCTTGGTCATGGTGTTTTGTGCAGGAATAGAAACTCTGACTAAGACATGCTCCATCTTATCTGAGTAGTCATTTGTTAACATTGGTTATTGGCTATAAGTTACCTGAGAAACATGTTGCAAATTTTTCCCACAATACCTTGAGCCAAGCATAGCTGTGTGTTTACTTTATAAAGAAATGCTTAGCAGTCCCTTTCAGCAATCGAAATGGTGTGAGAAATGGGCTACTTTGTCTTCCCAGGGATGGCACAGTCTGTCCCATAGTCTACTGAGAAATCGTGGTCATTTTCAGCTATCTGCAAGGCTTTGTCTTGTAGGGTACTTTCAGTCAATGCTGTCATTTAGAAGGGAATACTTTGCGTCGATGTCTTTATTTTAAAGTCAGTTTGATAGTTTTGCTATCCCACCAAGGGAAAGGCTACAGTGATGGGTACTGCTAGACTGCTCTCCATTCCTAGTTTGGATGCAACTGATGGAAAGAGTGAGGCAGATTATGGAGAAACCTATGGCATCTAAGTATTTACTAAGTGAACTCCAATATATTCCTTACTCATGATTGTCCATTTCCACAGTCACAAGCATAAGAACTTCTACCCGAGAGAACCTTGCCATGTGCTGGATGCTCAGTCAATAGATATTACTATTGCCCGAGCTTTTGTCCCCACCGGCAAGAACACACTTAGGACATCTGGAATCTTCTGCGGCAAAGCTTTTGTTGCTTACTTATCAGGAGGGAAGACCCCGAACCGGGGAAATGGCGCTGCTTATATAGCCCGCAGCGTGATGTTTCAGCACCTGATGTGGCGTGACAGCTCCTGATTCGTTGCTCGCCCATCACCCCATTACTACGCCGCGAGATGGGCAGTGACTAGGCGTGAGTTCACTCTTGCACTTGCGCATAAGGCTTGTTTACTAGTTAGGCACAGTGGAAGCCAGCGCCATCTTATAATGGCGATTGCTCATGGCACGGCTCTCCACATATTACCTTCCCTTCCTTAACTCTGTTAGAAAGCAGGAAGGAAAACCACTGTGATGGCTAGCTAGCTTTATGTTAAGCTGACACAGCTAGACTCATTTGGGAAAAGAAATGAGAAAATGAGAAAATTATTCCTCTGGTGCTTTCAGTAAGTTTGGCCCCTGTAGACTCATGTGTTTGAATGTTTGGACCATGGGGAGTGGCACTATTAGGAGGTGTGGCCTTGTTGGAGTAGCTGTGGCCTTATTGGAGTAGGTGTGGTCTTACTGGAGGAAGTGTGTCACTCACTGTGGGGTGGGATTTAAGGTCTCCTCTTATGTTCATGCTCCACTCAATGCAGAACATAGATCGTCTCCTCCTGGCTGCCTGCAGAGGATAGTCTCCTGGCTGACTTCACATCAAGATGTAGAACTCTAGGCTCCTTCTCCAGCACCATATCTTCCTGCATGCTGCCATGCTTTCTGCCATGATGAGAATGGACTAAACTGAAACTGTAAGCCAGCCCCAATTAAATGTTTTCCTTTATAAGAATTGCCTTGGTCGTGGTGTCTCTTCACAGTAATGGAAACCCTAAGATGCCCCAGCAGACTGGTCTATGGGCAAGTCTTTTGAGGCATTCTCTTGAATAACAATTGTTGTGGGGTGTTCCATTTCATTGTGAGTGGGGCCACTCCTGGGCTAGTGGTTCTGGGTGCCTAAGGAAGCAGGCCAAGCAAGCCATAGAGAGACAGAGAGCAACATCTCTCCATGGCCTGCATCAACTTCTTCCTCCCAGGTGCTTGCCTGAGTCTCTTGGATGATGGACTACAACCTATAAGATGAAATAAACCCTTTCCTATAAAAGTTGCATCTGGCCATGGTGCTTTATCATAACAATAGAAACCCTAACTAAGACAAACACCGTCATTCATTCCCCATACCCAGAGCTAAGTTACTCAGAAATCTGGATATTCTTTTTGGAAGCTATGCACATCTTTCTGGACTGTTTCAGAATGAGGTGGCAAAGAGCTGATGAAGGTGAGGTTGGGAGGAGTGGGAAGTCACAATTTTTTAATTGCATTAAAGCAGTGGTCCTCAGCCTTCCTAATGCTGTGACCTTTCAATACAATTCCTAAAGTTGTGGTAACCACAGCCATAAAATTATTTCCATTGCTACTTCATAACTGTAATTTTGCTACAATTACATATTATAATGTAAATATCTCTGTTTTCCCATGGTGTTATGGTACTCATGTCAACCCTCCTGTTCAACCCTCCAAAGGGGTCACCATCCACAGGTTGTGAACTGCCGTATTACAGCATCATAAATGTTTTATAAGAGCAATTGATGCAAATACCTGCGTCATCTTCTTTTTTCTCATTGAGCAACAAGGACTCTTAACTTCTGAACCATATCTACCACTCTGTTTAATTACGTTGTTTAAAGCAAGGCCATCCAATTTGTCTGTCCACTACTGCAAAAAGCTTGCTGTTTTTCTTCCCCTGTCTCTTCCATACTGTGACCCTTACCAGATGGGTTCAAACAGGTGGGACTGCTCTTGAGCTTTTTGCTTTCAAATTAGGAGCTCCATGTACCTTTTTCCTTTATAACATACCCAGCCTTAGTTATTTTGTTATAACAACAAAAATAGGTGAATATAGGATATATAGAATTGAGGCTTAATAAAGTTATGTTCTTGTTTGATCTTGTATAGAAAGCATGGACCAAACCCAAGCCTTGAACCCTGGCCTCCTGACTTTGGATCTTTCTCGACAGACTGGCCATCATGTTCAGATGAACCGGTCAGTTATTTTTAGAGCATTTCAATGAAGTGGTCCAGAAAAACAAGTCTGGGTACTCTTGCCTCAATTACAGCCTGTGATGAAGTGGAAGATGCAGGAACCAGACATGATATGCCACACATGAAAGTCCCAGAACTGCCTTGCAGGACGAAGTTCAACATGACACTTGGGGGTGGGCAAGAGTTGAATCTTCTGTGTATCCCCTTCCGTGCTTACATCTCATTTCTAAACTGAGAAAAACCAGTGAAGAGCAGAAAGCAAAGAAAAGCAGACATTCCATTTCTAGAGCATATCAAGAGTACTACCAATTAAAGAAGAATTTCATAAATGTACACATCAGACATTTTCACTCAGCTCTGTCTTTAGATTAAAAACTAGAGTTCCAGAAACAAAGTAAAATTGTGGCTGCCAGTGGCTGAGGTGGTGGTGGTTAGAAATAGTAGGGTGACTGCCAAAAACGACAAAGTTTCAGGGGTGCAGGATGAACAAACTTATGATTCCTCTAGTATTCAGCATGATGGCTGTGCTCAATGGCATGGTACATGCACTCAAAATTGTCTGAGAGCAGATTTTAAATGTGGTCACTACAAGAGAAATAGTGACTCTATGAAGCGATGGATATGTTAGTTAGCTTAACAGGACCAATTATTTCACACTGTAAATATAACCAACATTTTATACCTTAAAAATATACCATTTTTTGTCAGTTATATCTCAATAAATCTGGGGAAAGATATTCAATCCTAGCACTAACCTGAGACATCATAGCAATGTCTAATATTAATTCAGCAAAGCTCTTAGATATATTAGGATTTTACTGTTCATAGAGTACCCCAATGCTTTTGAAATTAAATGATTCAAAGTCAGGAAAACACAGCACTATGTCCCAGTGAATGCCTTTTCTGTCTGTCTATCTGTCTGTCTGTCTGTCTGTCTCTCTCTCTCTCTCTCTCTCTCTCTCTTTCTCTCTCTTTCTCTCTCTGTCTCTGTCTCTCTCTCTCTCTCTCTCTCTCTCTCTCTCTCTGTGTGTGTGTGTGTGTGTGTGTGTGTGTGTGTGTGTGTGTGTGTTCATTGTTCACCATCAAATGCCTTCCTGAGCAGAGACATTTTCAATAAGCTTCCCACAACATCTCAAGCGTCCTGTTCTGAACAGTCCTCTTCGTCTCAGGCTTGTCATTACAGGCAACAGGAGAGCTGAAAAGCAGCAGAAAATTACCTTGTCAGGGTGTGTGCTTTTAGACAGCAGATTCTAAGGAAAGGAAGCCTTCATATTTCATATTTTCTCCCTTCTCTATAGTGTTTTTTTCTGTGACGTGCCTACTAAAGGTAGGGGTTGCCTTAACAAACAAACAAACAAACAAACAAACAAACAAACCAGGAGACCTGGTTTATGTTAGTTCTGTACCAGATTTAGATAGATAGATAGATAGATAGATAGATAGATAGATAGATAGATAGATAGATAGATATAAAAGGCTCTAAAACCCACAATCTTTTTGAGCATCAACATGATATCACGGTAGAAAATTCTACACCTGTTGTCTGGTCACAGGAAAACACATTAATAGCATTGTATCAAATTACCTTCTGGCCAAGTGTGTTGGTTGCACTTCCACTACCACAAATTTTGGATAAGGCATATACATTCTGTGAGGAAAAAATTTCAGCGGATACCACTGAATGCAATGCATGCTTATTTTCAAATAAGGGACATTTTACGAGGCCCATTGCTTCATTTTAAATGAGGCTACAAGAATAGGAAATATTTGGAGATTGTAGAAATTATTTTTTGTGAACTATGGTCCAAGTTTAAATTCTGAATCCTTGAACACACTGTTAGTCCAGGAACTGTTGACTATTAAATGTTCTGTATCAGATTAAAAAAACAAACAAATCTAAAAGGCTCTAAAACCCACAATCTTTTTGAGCATCAACATGATATCACAGTAGAAAATTCTACACCTGTTGTCTAGTCACAGGAAAACACATTAATAGCATTGTATCAAATTACATAGCTAACAGATTGTTCCAAACCCAGGGTCAGGTCCTCAGATTTGCTTTTTCACTACAGTGGGGGGTGCACAGTGAGATTTTTAAAGAACACAATTTTCTTTACATCAGAAATTGGAAACTGGACTTCTGAGTTTTCTAAGCATCTCATCAAGTTTGAATGGATAGTGGAAGCTGTCCCTTAGTGCCTTAAAATGAATGGATGCATTTATTCAGCACATAGAAAGCTTTGGGACCCATGCTGGACCAACATGAAGATCAATACTTGTAGGAATTGATTAGCTTATCACGATTAACAGTCAGGGAAGCCTTAGGACCTGTTTAACCTTTTACTACGTATATTCAATGATTGAAAGGCATGCTCAAGACTTCAAGAAGACCATGTGCCCACCTTGAATCACAAAGACAATGTCATCTCAGCAATGTCTTCTATTGACTTGGAAATTATAGATAGGTGTTCACAAGAATTCAGCATCCATGTTTCCTGAGTTGAACATTAGATTGAAAACCAGCTGTCAGTGAACAGGAGCAGCAAATGACTGCCACAAAGAAAACAGGGGCCATGCTCTTCACTACGTGAGACTCACTGAGGCACAAGAAGCCATGTAGTTGGGTACCACTGCTGTAGGCTATCAGACTGAGGCATTGAACGTGTATCAGTTATAGAATGACATGCATGCAAACCATTGAGCAATCCAGAGAGCAACAAGTTTGACTAGGAAAATAAATCTTCAACAAAATCCAACACTCATTGTGTGTGTGTATGGTTTGTACTGGGTAATTTTTGGTTTTAATGACTTCCAAGTCCTGCCTACAATTTTTTCCCCTAAGGGGTCATCCTCCATCCTCATCAATGGCTGGTCTGCTGGTAAACATTTTGAATGAGCAAACCCTGTGAACGTTTTAGAGTCCTGATTGGTGACATGAGAAGTATCTTTTGAGGGAAGAAAATGGAGACAAAAACAGATGGAGAAAGGGAAACTTGAAGACAAAAACTAGCAGATAAGTGATATGGCACACTTAGAGAAGAATATGCAAAGGGTGGGGCATGGGAGTGAGTGAGGAGGGAAAGACAAAAGAGAGGGGGGAATGGAGATGCCTAGAGAGAATCAGAGAAGGTTTGGAGACAGTGAGAGACGGTCCTGCGGAACACAGAGGGCAGCTTTGGGTGGAGGGAACAGGGTGGTATGTCAGCTTGGACTATGAAAACCTCACAGAGAATACAAGCCCTGATGTGGTTTGTCTGCAAGGCCAACCTTTCCCAGGGCTGCTGGAGAGGGTGGGTGTAGTCTTCCTAAGCAGAAGCAGGGTGCCTTCATCTATCCCGGTGCTGGCTCGCCTGGAAGGAGTCTCAGGAACTTGGCTTCTCCCCAGCACTTAGGCTATGGGGACCTCACAGAGCTGCAAGGAACTGGAGCTGAGGTCCTTGGGGTGAATGTGTGGGACTTCTTGGCCAGCCCTTCTCCTTCCACCTCATTCCTAGTGACAGCCTTCTCTGTCTGGCCACAACCACCCTTCCCCTACTCTCCGCCCCTGTGGTTTCTATGGAGTTCATGAGACCTTGCCTTGCCTCCCATGACTAATTTCTCCTGGAGGTGGTAATTGCTTCAGGGATAGATACATTAACCGAGGAAAGAAAGTGTGTGCCCATCAGTCTCACATGTGTGGTGTTGCTGGGGTGTCAGAGTCTGTCCTCCCATGCCCGCTTAAAGCATAGAGATATGTTCAGCTGGACAGGAGCTGTATCTTGTATCCATGCACAAATGGCTTAGAGAACAGCAAATAACTGAATGAACAACTGGGCTTTCTTCTGAACAGCTGTTTCTAAGCTATCTTTAGGGTTTTTTTTTATTATTATAAAAAGCCAATAAATTACTAAAAACAAAAAAAGATTAAGTCACTTCATACTGTATTCCCTATTGCCCACCCTAAAACCTATTTGTCATAAACTCTTGGATATCGTGTAACAACTAATTTAAGACAGGATCTCCCTACATAGCTGTCTGGCCGAGAGCTTTCCGTATAAACCAGGCTGGCTTCAAATTCACAAACATTTACCTGCCTCTTCTTGCTAAGTGTTGACATGAAAAGCATGCAGCACCATACCCAGCAGAAACAAATCTTTATTTTATTTATGAAAAAGTATAAATATATTTTTAATGTGTTTTGCCTGCATGTGTGACTATGGCTGGAGTATGGGCAACTTAACATCACTGAAGAAAATGATTCTTTCTCTCCCAGCAACCATTAAGAACAGCCAGTAGCTCCTCAGAAGTGGTGGGGCCTGACGAATCCTTCCCCTTACAGGATTTCATGATCACAGGCCCCATGTTATGCCCATCTGCAGTAAGCTCATGGGAGCAAATTCCATGTTCTGCCCAAATGACAGCTCTTGAGAACACTCCTTTCAACTGTCTGGCTCTTCCATTACTTCTCTCTCTCCTGCTGTGTTCCCTGAGTCCTAGAGGAGGGCAGCTGTGATACAAATATACTGTTTAGGGCAAACACTCAGTGGTCACTTATTCTGAGCACTCTGACAAGTCAAGGGTCTGAGCATTAACTGCGGCACACTCCAAACAGAAGCTTTGCTGAAGAAAGCTGAGGACAGCAGCAATTTATGGTTATAAATATAACTACTTAGAAGTCAGCTTCACACCTTGTCCAGTCAGCAACACAACTATTTACAAGTCTGACTGCAGCTTCTTATCACTGTACTTCACTACCCTCTATTTCTTCCCTCCCTTAAGGTCATGATCCTTTTACAACTTCATATCATCTCCTCACCCCTCTGTTCATGAACACACACACACACACACAATTTGAAATCTAGGTTTCACATATGATGGATACTATGATATTTGTCTTTCCAAGTCTGGCAAATTTCATGGATTTTAATTGTGTCCATTTTTATGCAAGGGTTGTGGTTTCAAATATAGCCACATAAAATTCCTGTGTGTGTGTGTGTGTGTGTGTGTGTGTGTGTGTGAGAGAGAGAGAGAGAGAGAGAGAGAGAGAGAGAGAGAGAGAGAGAAAGCATGCGTGCTTGCATCCACAGCTCCCTTATGTATTCATGTATTGATGGATATGTAGGATGGATAGATTTCATTTCATCGCTAGTTGGGAGTAGTGCAGAAGTGGTACTGATGTGCTAGTATCTCTGTGGTGTGTTGACTTCAACTCCCATCCAGGAATAATATATCTGGGTACAGCATTTATTTATTTTTTTAAAAAAATATGATTTCTATGACTAAACAGACTCACATTCCCAACAGCAGGGAATAGGGTTCCTCTTTTTCCACATCCTTAGCAATGTTTGTTTTCTTTCCTTCTTTTTTAATTCTTCCCTCATATATTATGTCCTGACCACAGTCTCCTCTCTTCTCGGACCCTTCCCTCTACCCCACTCTCCCCACTAAATCTGCTCCTCTTTGGTTTTCCTTCAGAAAAGGGAACTCTCCCAGGGATGTCAACCAAATGTGGCCTATCAAGTTGCCACAAGCTTAGGGACATCCCCTTTTATTAAGAGTGGATGGAGCAGCCCAGTAGGAGGAAAAGAGTCCCAAAAGCAGGCAAAAGACTCAGAGACTGTTCTCAATCCCACTGTTAGGAGTCCCACAAAAACACCAAGCTACGTATTCATAACGTATATGCAGAGGACCTAGATCAGACCCAAATATGAAGTTTGATTTTTCAGTTCAGTTTCTGTGAACCCCTATGAGCCCTGCTTCGTTGATTCTGTGGGTTTTCTTAGGGTGTCCTTGAGCCCTCTGGCTCCTATAATCTTTCTACCCTCTCGTCCTCAGGATCCCCTGAATTCTGCCTAATGTTTGTCCGTGAGTCTCTGCATCTGCTCCCATCAGTTGCTTGATAAAGCCTCTCTGATGACGATTATGTCTGTGAGCAGAGCTGAGTATCACTAGGAATAGCTTTGTTGACTTTTCCCCAGTCCTGTTTGGCTCCTAGGCCTCTGATGATAGAGGTCTTTAAAGCAGAAATGAAGAAATCCCCTTTAAAAACCTAGGAAATCACAAGTAATGGGAGGTAATGGATACATCCCGTTTTTAAAAAGCCAGGAAAAACAAACAGGTGAAGGAAATGAATGGACACAGAAGCATCAATAAAACACAAACTGAGAGAATCCTGGAGATAAAAAAATCTAGGTAAGTGAACAGTAACTACAGACAGAAACATCACCAACAGAATATAAGACACAGAAGAGAGAATCTCGGTCGCAGGAGATGTGATAGTGAGAAGCCAGGTCTTTTAAGTTCCAACTTCGTTTTAGAGAATCTGACCTAAGTTTGAACTCAGGTAAACTAACAGGATGGTACCTAGTTTCCAAGTTGTCCCCCAACAAAATCCAAGTCTAGCTCCAGTCTCTAGGCTAATCCCCAACAAGACCAAAATCTCTAGGTTACACCTTGAACAAGACCAGCATCTCCAGATTATTAATTACCCCAACAGATCTGCACCCCCAGGTTACAAGCCTAATGACCACCAATGCAGAGGAGAGCTAAGAGTTAAGTTTATGATATGACTCCTAACACCAGGCTGCAGTAGCTTCCCATTTAGATCTTTGCACTCTTACCCCCCTATACACACACACACACACACACACACACACACACACACACACACACATACTTGCTGCTTACTATAAATCCTTGCCCCATAGATATTTGGGGATTCCACCATCACTAAAAACATCCTGCATGATGGCAGTGCACTGGGGGTGGGGGGCGAGCCAGTTTGAATAGAATAAAGACCCTCTGTGAGATGCATCAGGTTGGCTCCTGTCTGATTTTGGGGAGGATCACTACACTTCCCTGGCACTACTATAGGAGAAGTTGATATATCAGTCAAAAAAAAAAGTTAAATATAAAAAATTCCTGACACAAAACATCCAGGAAATCTGGGACACTCTGAAAAGCCCAAATCTAGAATAATAGGAAA